>NW_012115154.1:8561788-8568219 GCF_000951035.1 Colobus angolensis palliatus | reverse complement strand
ATCATGCCCATCTAATTTTTGTATTTTTGGTAGAGATGGAGTTTCACCATGTTGGCCAGGCTGGTCTCAAACTCATGACCTCAGGTGATACACCCACCTCGACCTCCCAAAGTCCTGGGATTATAGGCATGAGCCACTGCGCCCAGCCATTTTTTTATTTTTAGTTTTATTGTAAGTGGAATTATTTTCTTACCTTCATTTTGGGTTGTTCAACACTAGTATATAGAGATATACAATTAAGTTTTATATATTGATCTTGTATCCTGCAACCTTGCTGAACTCGTTTATTTGTTCTAATAATTCTGTGGATTCCTTAGGATGTTTTTATATATAGATCATGCCATCTGGGAACAGAGATAGTTTAACTTCTTTTTCAATCCGGGTGCCTTATTTCTTTCTTGCCCAATTTCCCTGGTTAGAATCTTCAGTACAGTGTTGTATAGAAGTGATAAGAGCAGACATCCTTGTCTTGCTCCTGATTTTAGGAGGAAAGTATCTCGTCTTTCACTGTTAAGTATGATGTTAACTGTGAGTGTTTTGTGGATGGCCTCTTGCCTTCTTGTCGTCTTGCACCATCCTGTTTCTCTTTCTACTCTGTATAGTGGAAAGAATGTGCACCTCAGAATCAGACTTGGATTTGAATTGATTAGTTCGTTAATTTCACCAGAAAATACTGAGTGTTAGAGAGAGTGAGATTAAATTGGATTTAGTCATATAGATTAAGCTGTAGTGGTAAGAGCTGTGATGGGGGTATGGCCAAGGCAGTGAAGGGTACAGAAAACCGGCCCCTGGGAAGGTTTGGACACCTCGAGGATATAATGCCCGAATTGCTCTTAAAAAACAGTAGGAGATAGTCTTGAAAAACAGGGAGCACGTGCAGCGATGGGAAGGTAGCTGTATTCTGTGAGCCACAGATAGGTCTGTGAGGCCAGAGTATAGGGTGCCTGCAAGTGAGTGGTTGAGGTGATCCCAGAGAGTGAGCAGAACCACCTCACCAAGGCCCTTGCTAGCTTCTGAAGGTGTTGTGAGAACTGGATTTTTGTGTTGGAACCCTTGGTGGTAGAGGAGATGGAGTGGTAATGGGTGAGACCATGAAGAGAGCGACCTGGAGAGAGGAAGCTATTGCCTAAGCAGGGGACACCTGAGGACCTAAAGGAAGGCTCTAAAGTAAGGCTGGAAGAAGGGAATTGAGTCAAGAAAGATTAGAAGGTAGTAATAACAAGGTGTGTTGCAGTTGACTGAGAGGTGAGGGAGATGGATTTGCAGAGAACGACTCTTGGATTTCTGATGTGGAATTTGGGTTGTTTGATGGAATAGACTAGATTCAGTTTTCTCATCTGTAAAATAGAAAAAATCCTTTGCAGATAACATAGTGAAATCTCTTAGCACAAGCATATGGTTGTGACTCAATAAATGCTCGTTCTTTTTGCTTTCCCCCATTTTGTTTCTGTTTCTTCCATTCTCTCAATGTAGGTCTTTGTTTGGTCAGTTCTGCCTTTGGAATGCTTTTCTTTGCTGTGTCCCATACTTCCCACTGCGACTGCCGCATGGATGACTCCCGGATCCCTCTCTCCAGCCCTGATCACGCTTGCATGCATTTTCGACTGTGTTCTGGTCATCTCCATGGCCTCTCACCCTCACAAGGGAGAACAACCCCCAAATTGTTTTCTCCTCTTGAGGTCCATATGCCTGTTGATGGCACTGTCATCTCAGTCAATTCGGCTACAAATCATTTTCTCTAGTTGAAAAAACACATCTACCTCTACTGGTTTTGAGTATTTCAGATTCATTTAGATGCCTTTCTCTTCCTCTTTCATTTCTTCACATTTGGTGAATATTTGGCCTCTGTTTAATTACCTCCATAACATTATACACACAAGTTTCTTTTTCTGTCTCATTGTTGCTTCCCTCATCAGGCCTTTATTAGTTCCCATCTGAACTATGATACTGGTTCCCTGGTTTCCCTTCCTTTCAAGTCATCTTGCCACAACTGCCAGACCAAGCTTCTGGAAGCTCTGATTGGATCACCCCTGTCGCCTTGTGGGTTCTCCAGATCCACTGGATCAAGCCCAAGCTCCTAAGCCTGTCATTTAAGGCACTGCATGTCTAAACCCCGCATACCACTCTGATTTTATCTCCCCACATCCTTGTGGAAGAATGGGGCAGTATCATCTCGGTGTCTTCTCTGGTGGAAATTGTGCTTATTCTTCAAGGCACAGTTTGTGAATCCTGCCTAACTTTCATCAAACCAGGTAATTCTTTTACATATCACATAGGACTCTGTGCTTGTTTATTTTGTTTTGTTTTTTTGAGATAGAGTCTCACTCTATCGCCCAGGCTGGAGTGCAATAGCATGATCTTGGCTCACTGCAACCTCTGCCTCCCGGATTCAAGTGATTCTCCTGCCTCAGCCTCCACAGTAGCTGGGACTACAGGCACATGCCACCGCGCCCAGCTGATTTTTTTTTTTTTTTTTTTTTGAGACGGAGTCTCGCTGTGTCACCCAGGCTGGAGTGCAGTGGCCGGATCTCAGCTCACTGCAAGCTCTGTCTCCCGGGTTCACGCCATTCTCCTGCCTCAGTCTCCCGAGTAGCTGGGACTACGGGTGCCGCCACCTCGCCCGGCTAGTTTTTTGTATTTTTAGTAGAGACGGGGTTTCACCGTGTTAGCCAGGATGGTCTCGATCTCCTGACCTCATGATCCGCCCGTCTCGGCCTCCCAAAGAGCTGGGATTACAGGCTTGAGCCACCGCGCCCGGCCTGATTTTCATATTTTTAGTAGAGATGGGGTTTCGCTATGTTGGCCGGGCTGGTCTCGAACTCCTGGCCTCAAGTGTTCCTCCTTCCTTGGCCTCTCAAAATGCTGGGATTACAGGCATGAGCCACCGCACCTGGCGGTGCTTATTTAAAATGATCTGTGTCTGTGTACACTTCTTATCTCTCCTACTAGATTTAATCCCCTTGAGGTGTAACCCTCCATCTCTGTAACCCTCAAAATGCCTTCTTCATATTCAGTATATGTTTGTGAATGGAAGGTATACACTTCTCATCTTCCTGAAGCATACAGGCATGACCTCTGCTTTTCCAAATACCCATTCCCAAGGGTCTGTGACACAAGACAGTGAGAAGATGAAGGACAGCTGACTTTCCCCTGTGGGACCTCTTGCAATTTAATACACAGGAGCATGAGGATGTTACACAGGCAGGTTCTTATTTAAATTCCTGGTAGCTGAGCCCAGCAGCCTGTGGTGGGTTTGATTTAGTTTGTACAGCACTTAACTCTTTCTGTGAATGAAAGATGAAAGTGGATGAAAGTTCTCATGGATGTATGGGAACCAGATAGATTGAGAAATTAACTCATGTGTGGTGCAATTATACAGAGCTCTGGGTACCAGTCTGATTTTTCCTTACAGAATCTAGAACTTAACTGACATACTTCTTAGGTACTTTCAGACACATAGCCAAACACGTAGCCAGGTGATTCATTTGGTAAATTCCATAAGGTCTGCCCTGCCCTGGAATGGCTTCTCAGCAAGCCTGTCTCAGCTAGGCTGGGAAGGAGGTGGCTTTCAGTTCCGGTTTCCAATCAGTGACTAACAAGAACTGGTTAAGAAGCAGGAAGAATAGAAAGAGTTAGATGGTTTCTGTGTTAGGCTAAAAAAAAAACCTCTCAGATACCCGGCTCCTACAATGCATGTCTCCTGGCAGCCAGACAAGGAAGGAGAGAAACTGTGAAGGGTGCCAGGGTGCCAACAAGAGCACTCGTGTTCTTGGCAGAGCTCAGAATAGCGTTCGCAGCTCTCAGTGATTCATCATCCGCAGGCCTGCCCACCCGTGATCTGAGTGACTGAGGACGGGGTGAGTCAGGCAGCTCCCTCTCCGCATCACCCTTCCTCCATGGATCGGTTCTATGCCCTCCTTGGGCCCTACGGGCTGCCAAGCAGAGGGGAGGCCGATGTTTCAGGGGATGCTGCCAGTGAGGAAAGGGTGCCTGCTCTGGGTCTGTGCCAGGGTGAAGCCTTCATGGCTTCTTGAAGGGCTCCTGGCTCCCCTCTGCATTAAGCCCTAAGCACGTTTAGAGAAGAGGGGAATCTTCATTGCCAGTTTTGGGACGGGTCTGATGGCAGGGCCTGCTTAGCCCTAGCGAGCTACTCAGTGCTCCTGCACTGATCTAGATACCACCCCTCATCATCGTATCTGCCCCTCTTAAATCTAATCTGCATTCTGTTCTCTTTCTCCCACTTTTTTCTGTTTATTCTTTTCTTTCTTCCCTTGCTCAGCAAGAATGATATTTATTTAAGACATCACAGCTGTTAAATGTTTGCCTCTGGGGATAATTTTTCGGCCAGGTGCCCCCATGCCTCTTGGCTGGTCCACACCGATTGCTGGCCATGATGGGAGGGGGTGGCCAGCTGCCCTCAGCACTGAACTCCCTAGTGTAGGTCCAGGCCCGGGGCTCATCACAGCTACCCTGCTTTGACCCGCAACACAATCACGGGTTGAGAAACCATCCTAGTGCCATAATAGGCTTAGAAAGGGATCATTCTTCATCTGGTCAGCCAGAGCCAGGCCACAGGCTGCGTGGTTTCCCTCAGTGAGGCTCTCGCTAGGTGTCCCACTTTACTTCTGCAGCGAAAAAGCCGTTTTACCTCTTTTGCCACTTTCACAAAACATTCTCTTGGATCCACTCAAGTGAAAGCTGTGAAGTGTCCTCGTTCTTCCCTCACAGAGGGAGCTCCTAGCCTTGCAGCCCTGCGTGTGTCTGTCACTTACCAGCAGCGTGCCAGGACACTGCAGACATCCAGGTTAGGGGACTTGTCTAGGAAGCCATGGCTCTGTGTGGGTGAGGATGGCAATATACTGCTTCAGAGTGTTCCTGTTTTCCCTTCCCTGTTGCTGCAGAGCACACATGCTGCGGGGAGAATGCAGCTTTAGTAACAAAACATCCAAATATACTTATTTCCAAAAAGAGCATCGTAAGATAAAGAGTGGGGTGCTGTGTGGATGATGTCCTACGTGAGGATAGAACACAGGAGGAGGTTGAGTGGGAATAATGTATCGCTTTTTGTCCAGGAGTCAAAACTTACAATAAATACGACCAGGTTTCCAGATCACGGTGAATTCCAAACCCTGGTAGACGACCCACTTATTTCAAACATGTTATGTAACATTGTAAAGCACAAGGGATAGGTAGAATACACAGCCCTGGGACAATTCGGGGCACTTAGATGTGAAATGTTTGGAGATCGCTTTCATTTTTCTCATCAGAGCCATCCCATGAAATGGGTAGGACAGAGACTTCGCCCCATTGAGAAGCAAGGACGCTGAGGCACAGTGAGATTGTCATTCAGCTTTGATTCCAAAGGCTACAGACTTGGTTAGCACAGTCAGGCTTAGCCCCCTGATCTGTGTTTGATTTCTATCACACTACTCTTTCTTCAGTAAACCTCTTTCACATAAGAGATGAAACCAACACACCACTAATAGGACCTGTGCTCTGAGCTGTTTAATGAAAGTCGGAATGAGTTTTCCTGAATTTACATGCCCTTCCCTAGAACTCCGTATATTCCATTTGGAATTTGAACGAAGTCCTAGGAGCAGGCTCCCTCTCTGCAATTGCTCAGGACTCAATTCCTCTGGCGCCGCCCACAGCTTTCCAGACCCATTCCCACCAGCATCTGCTGGACTTCCTCTTGACCCTGTCACTTCCTGTCAAATTGTCTCTTCTTCCCACGTCTCCCTGACTATGGGTCAGGAAAAGGGAATGCTGTGCCCTGTGCTCCCTTGACATGCTGCCCTTCACGCCACATAGTATGGAACACCTGCCACGTGTAAGGTGCTTTGCTAGACCTGAAGATACAAAGGGAAGGCATAGCTGGGGCCACACCACCCTGGATGTGCCTGATGACTCAGAAGCCAGCCAGGATCGGGCCTGATTAGTACTTGGATGGGAAAAGGCATAGGTCATGCCCCGAGGACCTAGAGTTTAGTGTCGGAAACAAATTGGATTCTATCACCGTCATTCAACTCCCCCTTTCTCTTGTAAGTCCTGAACTGTGATTCTGTCTCCTCCTTGTGCCTTCTATCTGCCGACTTCTGGGAAGCACTCCCTCCTCTTGTAGTGAGTTGAGCACCGACCGATAGACTCCCACCCTCTTCACTGCCATCTCTGTATTGAGAATTGCACAGCCACGTTCAATTCTTAGCGAGGGTGCCTCCCTCTGTAGGACACACAGTCACCCACAGGGCAGTGAGGCTAACGGGACTTCATAATTACATGAGGCTGTGCCTCCTTCAACCTTTCAGCTCAAAATCCCTCAAAATCTCCATCTCTCATCCTCCCAGTCACCCTTCTCTCCATGGCTGGCCATTTCAAAGATGTGCCTTATGTGTGTGTGTGTGTGTGTGTGTGTGTGTGTGTGTGTGTGTGTG
>NW_012115154.1:8550834-8560243 GCF_000951035.1 Colobus angolensis palliatus | reverse complement strand
GGCCTTCAGCTTCTGACTGTCGTCCCTCCTAGCCCCTCTGCTAGCCTTCCAGCAGGTGCCTGTCTCCTCTCAGGAGCCTGGCTCATCATTCTCAGGAACAGCTTTGAGAACTTTGCTTGTTCTGCTCAAAATGAAGTGGAAAGTCCTCGATTTGGCCTGGTCTCCTCATCCCAGTCCCCTCCTCCCTTCCCAGCTCCTTCTCTAATTGGAGTCTGCTCCAGTCAAACTGGATCCGTACTCACAAACACCCTCTGTTCTTCCCCCAGACCTCTGCTCAGGCAGGCAGGCAGCATCCTTGCCCTCTCACCTAAACTTCAGTGCTCAGCTCATGTGCCAGCGCCTTCACTAGTCTTTTGGTGATCCCCACAGCCAGGTGTGATCCATGCAATCTCCTCCAAATCTCTCCAGGCACATTTTTGGAACCCCCTGAAAGCACGTTGCCGTATTACTACTGTTAGGTCTATTTCTAGCTTTAATCTCAAGGATTGGAAAGATATATTTTAAATTTTATCCACCTCCCCAGCCCCACTCCAACGTCTAGCATAGAGCTGTTCATTACCGTTGGTTCTTGAATATGAAGAGGCTTAGTGGAGATGGCGTTGGCTGTCACCACTGAGCACAAGGGCCCAAACTGCTGGCCCACAGCCCACAGCGCCACTCCTGATATGTTTTGTCTAGCCACTCTAGAGGTTTTTGGTTTTGTTTTTTTGGTAGTAAGATATATACAACATTTAATTTTCGTTTTTGTTGTTGTTTTGTTTTGTTGAGATGGAACCTCGCTCTGTCACCAAGGCTGGAGTGCAGTGGCATGATCTCAGCTCACTGCAACCTCTACCTCCTGGGTTCAAGTGATTCTTCTGCCTCAGCCTCCCAAGTAGCTGGGATTACAGGTGTGCACCACCACACGCAGCGAATTTTTGTATTTTTAGTAGAGAGAGGGTTTTTTCATGCTGGCCAGGCTGATCCCAAACTCCTGACCCCAAGTGATCCTCCCTCCTCGGCCTTCCCAAGTGCTGGGATTACAGGTGTGGGCCAGTGGGCCCAGCTGTTTATATATATATATGTGTGTGTGTGTAATATTTTAACCATTATTTTTATTATTGTTATGAGACGGAGTCTTGCTCTGTTGCTCAGGCCAGAGTGCGGTGGCGCGATCTCGGCTCACTGCAACCTTCACCTCCCAGGTTCAAGTAATTCTCCTGCTTCAGCCTCCGAGTAGCTGGGACTATAGGCATGTGCCACCATGCCTGGCTAATTTTTTGTGTTTTTAGTAGAGATGGGGTTTCACTGTGTTAGCCAGGATGGTCTTGATCTCCTGACCTCATGATGTGCCCACCTTGGCCTCTCAAAGCGCTGGGATTACAGGCACGAGCCACTGTGCCCAGCCCCCGTTTTAACCATTATTAAGTGTACAATGCAGTGGCATTAGTTATATTTGCAATGTTGTGCAAACATCACCCACTGTTTCCAAAACGTTTTCATCACCCCATGCAGAAACTGTACTATTAAGCAAGAACTCCTAGGCACCTCCACCCACCTCCCTGCCCCAGCCCCTGGTAATCTCTTATCTACTTTCTGTCTGTATGAATTTACCTATTCTAGGTGTTTCATGTAGTACAATCATATAATATTTGTCCTTTTGTGGCTGGCTTATTTTACTTAGCATAAGATTTCCAAGATTCGTCCATGTTGTAGCATGCATTGGAGCTGAACTTTTTTTTTTTAATGGCAGAGTATTGCATTGTATGAATATATCACATATTATTTATCAGTTCATCTGTTGATAGACACTTGGATTGTTTCCACTTTGGGTTGCAATGAACATTGGGCCTACAAATATCTGTGAGTCCCTGTTTTCAATTCTCTGGGGGAATATACCCAGGAGTGGAACTGCTGCATTGTACGGTAATTCTATGCAGCATTTTGAGGAACCCACTATAAAGTTTTAAAATTCAAATTAATTAACAGCTTTCAAAAATGAGGAATTCCACACACAAATTAGATTTTTTTTTTTCAAGTTCTTCCTTTTTCTTTTCTTTTGGAGATGGAGTCTCGTTCTGTTGCCCAGGCTGAAGTGCAGTGGTGTGATCTCAGCTCACTGCAACCTCTGCTTCCTGGGTTCAAGCAATTCTCCTGCCTCAGCCTCCTGAGTAGCTGGGACTACAGGTACCCAACATCACACCCAGCTAATTTTTGTATTTTTAGTAGAGACAGAGTTTCACCATGTTGGCCAGCTTGGTCTTGAACTCCTGACCTCAGGTGATCTGCCCACCTCAGTATCCCAAAATGCTGGGATTACAGGCATGAGCCACCACACCCGGCTGAGAATTTTTTTCAACTTATTTTGACATTTCTGGGTCTACCTACAGTGATATGATCTGCTGGGGATGAGTGGAAACTGCCTCCTCTAGATGGGGCATCTGGTATTCAGCTTGACAAGGGCCTCACCCAGCTTGCATCAGACATTGGTCCATGCCTGGGCCCTGCTCTGAGTCTTTGCTCTAATTCCCTCCCTTTATGAGGTTTTCCAGCCCCCCTCACACAATCACTCCTTCTCTCTTATGTTCGTACTCCCTTGTTATTTGTTTACATGCCAGACCTCTCCCCATCTTGGCTGTGATAGTCTGAGGGCAGGGCAATTGTCTTTTCACCTCTGATTTACCCAGGACCAACAGATAGATACATTGCTGGTGCTCAAAATCTTTGTCAAATTGAAGTTTTAAATTGATGGCTCACGCTTGTAATCCCACAGACTCAGAAGGCTGAGGCAGGAGGATCACTGGAGGCCAGGAATTCAAGGCTACAGTGAGCTATGATTGTACCACTGCACTCCAGCCTGTGTGACTGAGTGAGACTTCAACTCTAAATAGATAGATAGATAGAGAGAGATAGAGAGAGAGAGAGAGAGAGAGAGAGATATGGGAAAGAATAGAATAGCTGAAGGTTAGGTCAGGACTAATTGGTACAGTTACCACGGACTTAATCTAGCAGGTACTAAATTGCATTGTAAAATATTATAAGAAAAGGAGAAAAATTAAAATTGGAGAAATGAGTTACAGATTACAGGCAATGAAAGAAGGACTAACCACTTCCTCATATGGACTGTTTCTTCATTTAGGGTTTTCTTTTTTATCACTCTTGGTGTAGTTAGGGTTTTCTTTTTTATCATTCTTGGTGTAGTCTCATCAAAGACATGTAAAAGGTGATTTGTGGAACTGAGCATGATTGTGTGTGCCTGTAGTCCCAGCTATTCTGGAGGTTGAGGCCAAAGGATCGCTTGAGCCCAGGAGTTTGAGTCCAGCCTGGGCAATATAGCAAGACTCCTGTGTCTAAATAAATAAATAAAAGGTGATTTATGGAAAACAGGTACAGTATCATAGAACAAGTCAAAAAGAAACAGGATCAAAATGTAATATCTATATACAAATGCAAAAGAATGAGTTTGGATCCCTATCTCACACCATATATTAAAAAATTACTCAAAGTGGATCATACATCTAAATGTAAGAGCTAAAACTAGAAAACCCTTTGAAGAAAACATAGGACTAAATCTTTGTGATATCGGGTCAGGTAGTGGTTTCTTGGATCCACACCAAAAGCACAAGCAACAAAAGAAAAAATAGATAAACTGACTTTATCCAATTGAAAGCTTTTGTGTTTCACAGGGCACCAGGAAGAAAGGAAAAGACAGCTCACAGATGGGAGAAAATATCTGCAAATCATATACCCAGTAAGGGACTTCTGTCCAGACTACATAAAGATCTTTTACAACTCAACAACAACAAAAAGACATGACCCAATTGGAAAACAGGCAAAGGATTTGAAGACACATTTCTCCAAAGGAGGTTTACAAATGGTTAATAAGCACATTAAAAAACTCAACATCATTAATCAGTAGGGAAATGCAAATAAAAAGCACAATGCGATATCACTTTACACCCACCAGGTTGGCTATAATAAAAAAGATGGAGAATAACAAGTATAGTGAATTTACGGAGAAATTAGAATTTTCATACATTGCTGGTAGGATAGTAAAGTGTTATAGCCACTTTGGAAAACAGTTTGGTGGTTCCTCAAAATGTTAAACATGGCCAGGTGTGGTGACTTACACCTGTAATCCCAGCACTTTGGGAGGTGGAGGTTGAAGTGGGAGATGGGGGTTGCAGTGAGCTGAGATTGCTCCACCGCACTCCAACCTGGGCAACAGAGTGAGACTCCATCTCAAAAAAAATTTTAAAAAAGTTAAAAAGAGTTACCAGGCCGGACATGGTGGCTGTGGTCCCAGCACTTTGGGAGGCCAAGGTGGACAGATTGCTTGAGCCCAGGAGTTTGAGACTAAGCCTGAGCAATATGGCAAAACTGTCTCTACAAAAAATACAAAAGTTAGCCAGGCATGTTGGTGCACACCTGTGGTCCCAGCTACATGGGAGGCTGAGGCAGGAGGATCACTTGAGTCCAGGAGGTCAAGGCTGCAGTGAGCCATGTTCATACCACTACACTTCAGCCTAGACAACAAAGTAAGACCTTGTCTCAACAAAACAAAAACCCAAGACATAGAGTTATGTTCAGAAAAATTCTACTCTTAGGCATATACACGAGAGAAATGGAAACATATGTCCACACAAACACTTGTACATGAGTGTTCATTGTGGGATTATTCATAATAGCCAAATGGTGGAAACAACCCAGATGTCCATCAACTGATAAATGGATAAATAATATGTGGCATATCCATGCAATAAAATATTACTCAGCCATGAAAAGGATTAAAGTGCTGATACATACTTTATCATAAACCCACCTTGAAACATTTTGCTAAGTGAAAAAAGAAACCAGTTACAAAAGACTAGATATTGTATGATTCCCTTTATATGAAATGTTCTAAGTAAGCAAATCTATTGAGACAGAAAGCAGATGAGTGGTTGTGTGAGGCTAGAGTGTGGGGGAGGAGGGAAATGAGGAGTGACATATGATGGGTACAGGGTTTCTTTTGGGGGTGATGAAAATGTTCTAAAATCAGATTGTGGTGATGGTTGCACAACTGTGTGAATATATTTAAAACCACCAGATAAAAAATTGTAAAAAAGAGAAAACAAAACAAGCAGACAAAAATCACTGAACTGTAAAAGAACTGAAAGGGGACCCAGATGTAAAACGCTATTCATTCCTTTTACATAAGTAATAAAATACTCCTCAGAGGTGACTGAAAAAATGCGCCTGAAGTCGTTTACACTAAAGCTTTACAGATGACCTGGCATGGTGTGTTGTTGGCTTTAAAATGCTCCACATATTGCGCCATGCAAAGTGACCTTGGCTGGGGGCTAGATGAAATACAATGGGCAAAATTCGATGGGCAAAATTCTTCATAATGAACACATGGGTGTTCATTATGTCACTCTATTTTTAAGAGTTAAAAAAAAAAAGAGACAGAATGCAAACATCGGTAATCTGCAGTTCAGTAGTTACACATCAAATGTGCATTTGTGTGTGTGTGTGTGTGTGTGCGCATTTGGGGGGCTGTGTGTGGAGGTCTGTGGCTGTGGACTGACACACCTGTGTTTCTGTGAACCTGCATTTCTGTGGATGAGGGTAGGGAGGGATTCAGGAGGAGAGGAGAGGACAAAGCCATCTGGGGACGTATGACTTTGCTAGGGCTGTGTAAAAATGACCACAGCCTGGGGAGCTTAAAACAACAGCAATTTCTTTTTCTTTTTTTTATTTTTTTGGATGCTGAGTCAGCTCAGGCTGGAGTGCAGTGGCATAATGTTGGCTCACTGCAATCTCCGCCTCCTGGGTTCAAGTGATTCTCTTGCCTCAACCTCCTAAGTAGCTGGGATTACAGGTGTGTGCCACCATGCCTGGCTAATTTTTTTATATTTAGTAGCGACGGGGTTCTGCCATGTTGGCCAGGCTGGTCTTGAACTCCTGATCTCAGGTGATCCACTGCCTCAGCCTCCCAAAGTGCTGGGATTATAGGCGTGAGCCACTGCGCCCAACCAACAGCGATTTCTTCTCTCACAGTTCTGGAGGCTAGAAGTCTGCAGTCAAGGTGTCTGTTGGGCTAGCCTCCTTCTGAAGGCTCCAGTGGGGAATCCTTCCTCGCCTCTTCCAGCTTCTGGTGTCACCAACAATCCTGGGTGGTCTGTTGCTTGTAGATGCACCGCTCCAATCTCTGCCTCTGTCGTCACGGGACATTCTCCCTGGATCTCTTCACGTTGTCTTCCCTCTGTGTGTGCGTATCTCTGTCTCTGTTTCCTGATCTCATGAGGACCCCAGTCATATTGGAGTAGGGCCCACTCTAATTAAGTATGACCTCATTTAAACTTGATTATATCTGCAAAGATCCTATTTCCAAATAAGGTCACATTTACAGGTAGTGGGGGTTAGGACTTCAATATATCTTTTGCGGGGACACATTTAACCTACAAAAGGGCAGAAGGCAGGATAAGCAGAGACAGATTCTTAGAGTGTAAATGCACAGAGCTGAGGCCCCAGCTGCCCCATAGGCAGGCTGCAGAGGACACAACATTTACAGTGATTAGACTTGACCTTATCGCATCATTCGCTGGCCAACTTTATATTTTCCAAACGGAGACAAGCCTTTTCTGGAACCCATCTCCCACTCAGCAGTTTGGACTGAGGAGTGACACATCTAGACCCTTCCAGTTGATCAACCCTTTTCACTAGAAAGGTTCTGGGGATAATTCTAACACACATTCACTTAAGAAATGTTTCACGCCAGGTGCAGTGGTTCACGCCTATAATCCCAGCACTTTGGGAGGCCGAGGCAGGTGGATCATGAGGTCAGCAGTCCAAGACCAGCCTGGCCAAGATGGTGAAACCCCGTCTCTACTAAAAATACAAAAACTCGCCGGGCGTGATGGTGGGTGCCTGTAATGCCAGCTACTGGGGAGGCTGAGGCACAGAATTGTTTGAACCCAGGAGGCGGAGCTTGCAGTGAGCCGACATCAAGCCACTGCACTCCAGCCTGGGCCACAGAGCGAGACTCCATCTCAGGAAAAAAAAAAAAGAAAAGAAATGTTTCAGAAAAAGCTAGTTTCTTACTCTTTGACACAGACACGTCCGTTTAGAGTTTATCTTCTGAGCTGGCTGCTAAAGTTATTTTAGACTCTACAGTTAAATTGACCCAGAAATAATTCCTCCTTTGAAAGTTCCTTTGCAATGTTATTCACTCTGACTCTAACTCCAGGTTACGTTGTGCTGTTCTTTGCTCTTTAATCTTACTCTGGCCTTTCACCAAAAGCAATAAAATCTGACTTCTGTATTAAATGGTACTTGTGTATAATATTATTCAAGTAAACCAGATGTCTGATAATTGCAATGTATTTTCACATGAGTGTTTGAAGAGTTTCATGGAAAAAGTACAAGCCCCTCGTACTTCCCAAACTGTGTGAGCTGTTTACTGTTGAGAACTTTCCAGAGGATGTTGGAGGGAGCAGAAAGCTGAAGAGAAGGAGCTAGACTTTGGGCTTTGTTTGCCTGTACTCTCTCCACAGTTATCTTCAACCTACATTTCAGCTCCAATCCATAGGAGTCATTTGCAACCCATCTGTTTTCATCTCTTTGCCCCCAGGAGTGGGGAAAAAGGCATGAGCAGGGAGGAGCTGAAGTTTTGCAGAGGATAGGGAGGAGGTTGGCTTGACCCAAGTGGAGGGAGAGGAGGGCGGGGTTGAGGGCAGCCAGAGAGAGCTGTGGCTGCCGGTGGGGGGAGCTGGGAATGTTTTTTTTTTTTTGAGACGGAGTTTCGCTTTTGTTGATCCGACTGGAGTGTAATGGCATGATCTCGGCTCACTGCAACCTCTGCCTCCTGGGTTCAAGCGATTCTCCTGCCTCAGCCTCCTGAGTGGCTGGGATTACAGGTGCCCGCCACCACGCCTGGCTAAATTTTGTGTTTTTAGTAGAGGCAGGGTTTCACCGTGTTGGCCAGGCTAGGCTCAAACTCCTGGCCTCAAGGGATCCCAAAGCGCTGGGATTACACACATGAGCCACCGCACCCGGCCGAGAGCTGGGATTTCAACCACTGTCAGTTCCTGAACAGAGATTAAGAGATTGATGAGCACTAGATGAAATCTTAATCCTCCGTCATTGCTGGTACTTATGTAGACGTGGGATAATAGGAGGATAACAGTATCCACACAGGCTGATAGTATTTCAAGAGCTTCCATGTGTTGCTTGAGTCCTCAGGGCTGGGCATGGTGCTAACAGTTTTATGTGCATGCAGCACCTGCCAGCTGCCCTGCTTCTCTACCCTATGTGTGATGGGAATTCATTCTTTCACCTGGCATGGGCTCTTCCATTTTGCTTTTCAAAAACCCACATTTACAATAGACTCTCATTCTTACAATAAAGCGTACCATAGAATCACTTTACATTGCAAGTTCTCCCTCCTCCTATAGTTCAATTAATCTACTCTATTAAATTGGCAGAAAGTCTGTTTACAAAGAGCTCTGTGAGAAGACTCTTGTCTTCAAAGCACGGAAACAGAAATAACAGAAAGACTCAGCTTCACTGATGCCCACTTACCACAGGCAATAGTTAGTGCAATGTAATTAATTATACTTCTAGAAAAGACTGGACTGAGGTCCTAGGAGCTTTTTATAACCGATTGAAAGACACCAGACGCTCTCCCCCTGACGTCCAGCCAGAACCTGCACCTAACCCACAATACAGCCAGGCTCATTTTTTTTTTTAAGCTATCCATTAAAAAAAAAAAAAAAAAGATTTTCCAAGGCGAGCACATTATTTCCTTTGTTAGTTTGGATCAGAGTCTGATATCCCTAACAAGTCAAAGTTGTTCTTTTTAGCCCTTCCGACAATTTGAGTCTGTTTCTTTGAAGTTGTGCTCTGGTTGGAGATGGAAAAGAGACTCACCTTTCAGTGTATGGAAACTCTGTTCCATTCCTGTGAACTGTTAATGCGCACATTTAAATCATTGCTACTTTCTTCTCTCGTGTTAGTTTCTGACCTCTTGGTTATTTTCTGTTTCCCATTGGACTTTTCGGTTGCTCCATGTTTCTTTTTAAAAGTAGCACCTCAATCTGTTCACACTAGAAAACGTTTGGCTTATTTTGCATGTCCCTTTTCTCAAAGGATAAAGGGAAGAACCATTTCTATGAATTGCTGACATCTCTGCTGAGGCCAGCCGCTAAGTGAAGGGAAGCTGGCGACTATTTGCAGGAGATCAGAGGCCCCCAGGCTCCTTCAGGCCAAGCGACATCCAGATGAGGGCTTCTTGCTCCCTTTAGATCCATGCTCTGAGCCCAGATTATGGTCTCGGATGGCCACTGTAGTGAGGAGTTATAGCCAACCTAACCCACGTGCCTTATGTTAAGTTACAGTATTAAACAAACATTTGCTTGTTAATCTACAATCTTTTTTTGTTGTTGTC
>NW_012115154.1:8548563-8549804 GCF_000951035.1 Colobus angolensis palliatus | reverse complement strand
CAAAGGATATAGAACCAACCTTGTAGATTTTGTGCCAGCTCTCCGGGGACTTCCTGCACCACTTGGACTATCATTCTTCCAGAGCAGGTATCCCCAGGATCGTCTGCAGTGGTTACAAACAACACTTCACAAAATGTTAATAGCTACGAATCTATTTTAATGTGTATTAGAAAAAAATATGGCTGGGCAGGGTGGCTCATACCTGTAATCCAAGCGCTTTGGGAGGGCAAAGTGGGCGGATCACTTGAGCCCAGGAGTTCAAGACCAGCCTGGGTGACATGGCAAAACTCTGGCTCTACAAAAACACAAAAATTAGCCAGGTGTAGTGGCACATGCCTGTTGTCCCAGCTACTCGGGAGGCTGAGGTGGGAGGATGGCTTGAGCCTGGGGGGGCAGAGGTTGCCATGAGCTGAGATAGTGCCACTGCACTCCAGCTTGGACAACAAAGTGACACCCTGTCTCAAAAAGAAAAATAACATGCACATAAAACCTGAGACATGCACTTTCTTTTCAAAAGTCATCAAAGTTAAAAAGTGAGTCGTATTTAAAGACTATGAACTAGGTAACTCTAGGAGGCAGCGTGTGACTACGGAGAACACCCTGAAGGCCTAGAACCCCTTATGCGGAGGCTCTGAAGGCCACCCCAAGCCCTTTCATTTTTCACTCTTCCATCTTCAGTACTCCTTCTTTCTCCACGTGCTTCATCTTCTGGGCCTGTTTCTCCTTCCCTTCCTCCCTCTAAGCTTCTCTGGTGGTGCCCTGGGTTTTAAGAGGGAGAAGGAAAGAGGCTCACATTTAGTGATCATGAATTACTTGCCAGAAGGTCACAGATGTAAGGCAGGCACTGTCTACTAGTGGGGCTTTGGGTGATTTCTCTGGAGTAGTTTTCGAATTTGCGTGTGCCTACCATTGTGAATCACCTGAAGATCTGGTTAAAGTGCAGATTCTAGCCCAGGTGGTCTGGAGTGGGGCTGAGATGTTTGCATTTCTAGCAAGCTCCAAATGATGCTGCTGTGGTTGGTTCATGGGCCACACTTGGAGTCACAAGGGTTGATCATGGAGCTCTGTTTCTTTTTTTTTTCTTTCTTTCTTTTTTTTTTTTTTTTTTTTGAGACGGAGTCTCACTCTGCCGCCCAGGCTGGAGTGCAGTGGCCGGATCTCAGCTCACTGCAAGCTCCGCCTCCTAGGTGTACACCATTCTCCTGCCTCAGCCTCCCGAGTAGCTGGGACTACAGGCACCC
>NW_012115154.1:8543344-8547733 GCF_000951035.1 Colobus angolensis palliatus | reverse complement strand
AAAAAAAGAAAAAAGAATACTAAGAGTCTAGCAATTTTTGCTCTCTGGAAGAAATATAAGACGGTTCCTTTGTACTGACCAAGGCAGTTTGTAATGAAAACTGTTGGCTCAACTTGTTGCTAGGGTACTGCCAGGGAACCGGCACGCAGGAAATCTGTAACCTAATGTGATTATGTGGGAACTAATGAGCTCTGAACATGACAGGCAGGGAGGGTTCTGCTTCCCTCCTTTGCTCAGGTGATGGGCTAACACCTATGTCCAGGTAGGCGGACCTGGCATGTGGAATCACTCGGGGCTGCTGCAGAGCTGTTTCTCTGGGTGGAGACAATGGGATCGTTGAATTGTTCCCAATATCTTGGTATGCTCCCATCTCCCATCCATTTGGTTACGAGAACCAGATCTACAGACACGTTCCGAGGGTTAGAATCGCTACAGCAGTTAGAAAACGAGCCAGCCAAATACAACAGGACCCAGACTGAGATCATATGAAAATTGATGGACATGATTCAGGACCTTGCTATTTTAAATGAAATGACTTTCACCTGAAGAGATCAGAGGGCGATGCTATTAAGAGGTGCTGCACTTTTACAGTATTCCTTCTGTTAGGGCAGAAAAGCTTATGGAAGGAAAAAAGCAAAGTGAATCACCTTTTCTTAAGATTCAGCTGGAACCAGACACTTAGCAAAACATGACACTCTGCAGCTGACACAAGTAGCCACATGACTGCAGAATGATAGTACTAAAAAATGTTCTTGGGGGCTGGATGTGGGGGCTCACACCTGTAATCCCAACACTTTGGGAGGCCAAGGCAGGCACATCACTCGAGGTCAGGAGTTCGAGACCAGCCTGGCCAACATGGCGAAGCTCTGTCTCTACTGAAAATACAAAAAATTAGTCAGGTCTGGTGGCGGGTGCCTGTAGTCCCAGCTACTCGGGAGGCTGAGGCAGGAGAATTGCTTGAACCCAGGAGGTGGAGGCTGCAGTGAGCTGAGATTGCACCACTGCCCTCCAGCCTGGGCGACAGAGTGAGACCCTGTCTCAAAAATATTTTAAAAGTTAAAAAATTAAACAATTAAACAAGAGGGCTTAAGTGTCACAACCATCAATGGGGAAAGTATCTGTGCATAATTTATTTCTCGAAGCCCTGAGAAGAACAAGCGTCAAGGGCTTTCTGCGAGAGTTATAACTTTTAGCTGAGGGAATGTCAATATTTAACCAAACAACACTTGAAGAAAAGTAGAAATCATCGAGACAGAAGCTCCTGGGAACTACGTTTTATGACGTGTTCTAGAGACGTAAGCGAGAAGCCTGCTGTCGCTTGGTAGCTGTGCGCTAAACTGCAGTTTGGGGTGTCTTTAGGGTAGGTAATAAATTCCTTTCAGAGACTGAATTCACACACCGACGTGAATCTTCCACATCCCTGAAAACTACTTAGGCAAGATGCCTCACATGACATGGAACTCTCGATTTGGCAACACATTTTGGGGTTCAGTCCCCCACAATCCTGGCACAGCGTAGGTGATCGCTAGATATTTATTTGGATAAAATGGGCTTTCCTTAACTTGACAGTTTTCTGGTGATGGAAGACTCAGGAAACACGAGAGAGCAGTATAAAATGTGTAAGTACACAGTGGAAAGCTGGGGTTCCTAGCAAGGGATTCAGAACCTCGCAAACAAAAGCAGACAGACGCACAAAAAAATGTGCATTATGATTCCTTATATATGAAGAACAAATGTGGATTTTCAAATTAACTTATGCTGTTAGAAGCTAGAATATTGGTTACCTTTGGGGACCAGAATTGGGGGTGAGTGTCTGGGAAAGAGAACTTCTAGGGTGCTATTAACCCTAGCCCTATTCTATTTCTTAATCTGGGGGCTGGGTGCCTCTATGGATTGACTTTGTGATAATTTATCAAATGATTCTGTGTGTGTGTTCTATTTTAATGAAAACATTTATTTAAAAATACGCACACAATGAAAGATGTAGGCCAGTCCTTCCCAACCGTGAACATGGGTACAGGTCACCTGGGATCTTATTAAAATGTAAAATTCAGGCCAGGTGCAATGGCTCACGACTGTGAACCCAGCACTTTGGGAGGTTGAGGAGGGAGGATCACTTGAGCCCAGGAGTTTGAGACCAGCCTGGGCAAGACAGGAGGATCCTGTTTCTACAAAAAAATAAAAAATTAACTGGGCATGGTGACACATGCCTGTAGTCCCAGCTACTCAGGAGGCTGAGGTGGGAGGATCTCTTGAGCTCCCGGGTTGGCCGGGTAGGTGTTGGAGCTGCAGTGAGCTATTATATAGTATAATTGCGCCACTGCACTCCAGCCTGGGCGAGAGTGAGACCCCGTCTCAAAAAAAGAAAAAAAGCAAGATTCAGATTCATTTGTCTTCTGCTACGGCATTTGATTCTGTATTTCTAGAAAGGATCCAGAGACTGGTGTCGTCAGGATCTTTTTTTAGAGAGATCCAGGGATCTGGTAAAAGTAGCCTAGGCCTATCCTGTTAACCTATTGGGCTATTAACCGACAGGGCAGCAGTTCCCAAGGCCAGCCCATGCTCTCGTGTGGGTCTGTGAAGTTCACCTGCTCACAGCACCTTTGAAGGTGATTTTCCAACCGCTGGGTGGTGACCAGAGCCTGAAGTTGGGCTACCCCAGTGAATGATCGGCTGGTGACCAGCCCTTGCAGCCAACATTAGGGCCCCCGGACTGCCTGCCCCGTAGAAACCACTGGAAACCTGGAGGCTGTTAGCCACAAAAACATAACGAGGGCATGAGGAGCCTTGCTTCCCTCTCCAGCCACAAGTGTGGGTGAAACTGGGTTTTCAGCAATGACTGCTGCATAAATAAAGTGGCCATTCCAGCTTCTCCTCATAGGGCTCTGGTGAGCCCTTGTAGGCCGAGGTGAGTGGATCACGAGGTCAGGAGTTCAAGACCAGCCTGGCCAACATAGTGAAACCCTGTCGCTACTAAAAATACAAAAATTAGCCAGGTGTGGTGGCACATACCTGTAGTCCCAGTCCTGGAATGGTCTGAATGTTCGTGTCCCCCACCAAATTCATATGTAAAATTCCTAACCTCAATGAGCTCCCTCACCAGTTTGGCCATGTGAGGACTCAGGGAGAAGATAGCAATCAGTGAACCAGGAATCAATCAAGAAAACCATTATTTTGAGTGGGGGCTGGGTGCGGTGGCTCATACCTGTAATTCCAACACTTTGGGAGGCTGAGGCAGGTGGATCACTTGAGGTCAGGAGTTCGAGACCAGCCTGACCAACATGGTGAAATCCCATCTCTACTAAAAATACAAAAATCAGCTGGAGTGAGCACCTGTAATCCCAGCTACTCCGGAGGCTGAGGCAGGAGAATTACTTGAACCTGGTCAGAGAGGTTGCAGTGAGCTGAGATCGTGCCACTGCACTCCAGTCTGGGCAACAGAGCAAGACTTCATCAAAAATAAAAAGAACAACAACAGCAACAACGACGAAAAAGGAAAACCATTATTTTGAAGAGGGAAAAAAAAGCAAGTCATATACAACGTGATTCCTTTCACAGAAATAGTAAAAGCAAACTGAATGTGGTAGTGCCTGCCTGTAGTCCTAGCTGCTCAGGAGGCTGAGTGGGAGAATTGCTTGAGCCCAGGAGTTCAAGGTTACAGTGAGCTATGATTATGCTGATGGGCAGCCACTGGGAAACATAGCAAGACCCTGTCTCTAAAAAAAACAACATGGCTGGGTGCAGTGGCTCACGCCTGTAATCCCATCACTTTAGGAGGCCGAGGTGGGTGGATCGCCTGAGGTCAGAAGTTCAAGACCAGCCTGGCCAACATGGCGAAATCCCATCTCTAGTAAAAATACAAAATTAGCTGTCTATGGTGGTGCATGCCTGTAATCCCAGCTACTCAGGAGGCTGAGACAGGAGAATTGCTTGAACCAGGAAGGCAGAGGTTGCAGTGAGCCGAGATTGCACCACTGCACTTCAGCCTGGGCAATAAGAGTGAAACTCTGCCTCAAAAAAACAAATAATAGCCGGGTGTGGTGGCGGGCACCTGTAATCCCAGCTACTCGGGAGACTGAGGCATGAGAATTGCTTGAACCCAGGAGGCGGAGTTTGCATTGAGCTGAGATCTCGCCACTGTATTCTAGCCGGGGGCGACAGAGTGAGACTCTATCTCAAAACAAACAAACAAACAAACAAAGAAAAAACAGCAACAACAATAAAAAGAGGCCAAACTAATTAATGCCTTGTTCCTGGGTTGCGACATAGGTAGCAAAATATAAAGAGAGGCCGGGTATGGTGGCTCACGCCTGTAATCCCAGCACTTTGGGAGGCCAAGGCGGGTGGATCACCAGGTCAGGAGTTAGAGACCAGCCTGGCCAACATAGT
>NW_012115154.1:8540462-8543224 GCF_000951035.1 Colobus angolensis palliatus | reverse complement strand
ATGTATATATAGAGAGAGAATGAATACAGGAAGTGATTAATAAATACACAGGATGGCAGTGTCCTCCAAGAGCTAGAGAGGAAGGTGATGAGGAGCACCAGGGCCTTCCAAGACACCAGGAGAGTTTTGTATTATCTGTTGTGCATTTCATTATCATTCTTTAAAACTAGATATCCACATCATACGCGCTCTTTCACTTGTATGCAGTGTTCACAATTTAAAAATGAAAATGCAATGCCACATCTCAGGATAATATTTTAGGCTGCAATTTCTTTTGCTTGACTTTTTTTTTTTTTTTTTTTTAAGGACATTCTGTGTTTTAAAAATTTTTGACATGTCAGAGTAAGTTGCCAATTACGGTGTTTATTTGCAAGGACACTTTATTCTGAGATTCTGCTCCTCTTATTACTATTTTTTTTTTTTTGGTGGTAAGATGCCCTTTCTTTCTTTTGATGGCATTTTAGTAAAATATTGGTGATAGTAACAGTATATTTGGAATTTAAAAACAAAAATCTCTCTTGTGTATTAAATAACAAATTGGCAGCTAGAAGTGAATGGGGGGTGGCAGGTAATTATCAATGTCAACTACAGACGTGACCAATGGCAGAAATGAGAACCATAGTAATGATTTTGATACAAATATGTTTGTATTTATGAATTAACTAAATATTTTCATTATCTTCCCCTCTCCTATCCCCTTAACATCTAACATAAGGCATGTTAATAGAAATTAGCTTTCTCTCTCAGTATTTCAGTTATAGGATCTCAAAGGGGGAGTGTGAATCAGCGAGGAAGAAGCTTATGATGTGTTTATATACAGTTTAAAGAGTGATAATAAAATGCACAAAAAGGGAGTGTGAATCAGCTAGAAGAAGACAAAACGGGAGTTTGCATCTTTGCTGGGAAAAGGGTATGTGTGGATTTGTGGGATGGCTGCATTCTGTTAGGAGGAAGCATCACTTTGTTACTGTCCGTAACTGGAGGATAAGTGTGGTGAAAAGAGGAGTGTGTGGGTGCCAACTTGAGAAGGGAGCAGTTGTGCTGACTTTAAAATATGTCAGCCTGGCTGTGTTGAACTCCGTTTCTCAGAATTCCCTCCCACTATGTCCCCAGTTGGGGTGGGCCACAAGAGAGAACTGGAGGGTGGAAGTGAAGCAGTCACCATTTTGTAATTTACCTGTTGTCATTTAACCTGCAGGCTCCCCTCATCAGTGTGGATGGCAGCCATGCCTGCAGCTACTCCACCTTCCCTGATCCTCCTTTAGCTTCTCCAACTCCTGGGCCAGGTGGGGCAGCTCCACGACAACAGGCACTGGCTTCTTCAGGACATCCAGACCCTCAAGCTCAGGGGCAGTGAGATTGGCACAGGTTCCAGTCTATGCTGCTGGGTTCCAGCTTGTGCTTGCAGGTTACGGGCTGTCCTGCTCTTCTCTATTTATATCCATTTCCCTCCTAACCACCTGCCCTGTGAACTTGACTCTCTAGCATCAGACATCCCATCCAGGAGGACAACATACACACAGTTGCTTAACCAGCCTCACAATTACTAAGATCAAATTTTTACAGCAAATACACACACACATACACACACACACACAGAGAAATATGTATCCTAATGGGTCTGCCTCTCTGATTAAACCCTTAATTGGTACATTCATTCTGTGGACATCATTCAGTGCCTTTTCTCCAGCCACTCCATCCTTGCTCAATGAACTCACAAACAAAGGGGACATAGCAGCAGCAATAAAGGGATGCAAAGGCTTAGAAACCTGGTCTTCTACCCTCCAAGCCTGAACTGACAACAGATCACAGCCCATACTGAGGCCCTAGTATGGCACCATTCCCCAAGAGGACCAATCAGCTGCCTGGTGGCAGGTTGATTACATCAGGTCACCTCCATTATGAAAGGGGAAGTACTTTGTACTTGCTGGAATAGATACTTACTATGGACACGAATTTTCCTTCCCTACCCACAATACTTCTGCCAGAGCCACAGTAAGTGGACTTATAGAATGCCCTACCCACCGTCAAGATAGGCCATATGGCATTACTTCTGACCAAGAAAGTCATTTCACAGCAAATTAAGTGGGTCAGTGGGCTCCTGCTCATGGAATTTACTAGTCTTACCATGTTTCCCACCACCCTGAAGCAGCTGGCCCAATAGAACAATGGAATGAGCTTTTGAAGAGTCACAGGACCATCTACCATCCGGGTGATGACACCTTATAGAGCTGGTGTATGGTCTATGCTTTTTTGTTGTTGTTGTTGTTGTTGCAAGTTTAACCTGATAATTTATTTGTGGTGAAAAAGCTAATTTTGATGAGAAAAAGTTCAGTCCTTTCCTTGTAAACACAAAGAAACTCAACAGGAATTTTGAATGTTATAGTAGGCCAGAAAATCCAACAATAACTCTTACAATCCTTTTCAATTAAACAGACAAATCAAGTTGAAGACAAATATTAAAATACTATTTAGCCCAAATATTTATCAGTCTATTTATCCTATTGTTCAATTGGCTTTTGATTTAAAAAACAAACAAACAAACCAATACACTTTATAAGAGCTACACTGGCCAGGCACGGTGGCTCATGCCTGTAATCCCAGCACTTTGGAAGGTCAAGGCAGGCAGATTCCTTGATTTCAGGAGTTCGAGACCAGCCTGACCAACAGGGCAAAACCCCATCTCTACTAAAAATACAAAAAATTAGCTGGGTTTGGTGGCACATGCCTTTAATCCCAGCTACTTGGGAGGCTGAGGCAGG
>NW_012115154.1:8537064-8539007 GCF_000951035.1 Colobus angolensis palliatus | reverse complement strand
TTGTTGAGGGGGAAGGGGATGTTGATTAGTTGAGGAAAAGGATTAAGAATACCAGCTACAATCATGAGATCAACTACATAAATGAAGACTATAGTAGTTACAAGCATTTCTTCTTACTTTAATATGAATAATTCATATATATTTCATCCAATTTTTTTCTTTCCTTCCTCCACCCTGTTACACTACTACAGAATGAGATGTGCTAATAAGTTAACTTTATGTTTCATTATTCAAGTTACAGAATATCAAAAAGGCATCAGCTAGAAGAGAAAGGAACATTACCTAAACATGGGTAAAATGGTATACAACTTTGTATTCTCTTCTGGAAAGATGGTTATTTTTGGTGATATAAAAGATAATTGTATTCTGTAAGGTGAATGCATGATTTTGCTATTGTCTTTATTTGGAGGTTAAATGTGATTCAAAAAGTATGTATGAGGCTGGGCTCGGCGACTCTTGCCTGTAATCCCAGCACTTTGGGAGGCCAAGATGGGCAGATCACCTGAGGTCAGGAGTTCGAGACCAGCCTGGCCAACATGGTGAAACCCCATCTCTACTAAAATACAAAAATTAGTCAAGTGTGGTGGTGCCCTCCTGTAATCTCAGCTACTTGGGAGGCTGAGGCACGAGAATTGCTTGAACATGGGAAGCAGAGCTTGCAGTGAGCTGAGATCACACCATGCACTCCAGCCTGGGCAACAGAACGAGACTCTGTCTCAAAAAAACAAAATAATAATAATAATAATAAGTATGGATGCCAAGTTGACAGGGAGTAGACTGTGGTGGTTTGTATTGTGTCAGTTGGGCTAAGTTGGAACTACATTTCCCAGAACCCTCTTCTCTGTAGAGCTGACCAGAAGAGGAATTTACATGAGATTTGAAAGGCAGAAATGAAGCCACCACACTGCTCTGGAAGGTCATCATGTGCAGCTGCAATAACGGCTACACAGAAGTGCTGGTGAAGGTGGAGAAAAGGAGAAGTTTGGCTGGGGCTGAGTGCCGTCTTTACTGGGAGATCTCCGTTCTTTTATTTATTTATTTATTTATTATTTATTTATTTATTGATGGAGTTTCGCTCTTGTCGTCCAGGCTGGAGTGCAATGGCACTATCTCAGCTCAGTTCAACCTCCTCCTCCTGGATTCGAGTGATTCTCCTGCCTCAGCCTCCCGAGTAGCTGGGATTAGAGGTGCCAACCACCACGCCCAGCTAATTTTTGTATTTTTAGTAATGGCAGGTTTTCACCATATTGGTAAGGCTAGTCTTGAACTCCTGACCTCAGGTGATCCGCCCGCCTCGGCCTCCCAAAGTGATGGGATTACAGGCATGAGCCACCACGCTCGGCCTTGGTTCTTTTATTAATTCAACAAATATTTACTGAGTGCCTACTATGTCTGTGCTACTTTATTTTTAAGGCTTTAAATGTTCATTTCGAAATAATTTCAGACATAAAAAAAGTTGCATTAACAGTACAGAGTTATATATTATTCACCCATCTTCCTCAAATGTTATCTTAGGAAATCTGGAATCATAGTGCAATAATCAAAACAAGGAAGTTGGCTGGGCGCAGTGGCTCATGCCTGTGATCTCAAAACTTTGGGAGGCCAAGGTGGGTGGATCTCTTGAGGCCAGGAGTTTGAGACCAGCCTGGCCAAACTGATGAAACCCTGTCTTTACTAAAATTACAAAAATTAGCCAGGCGTGGTGGCACACACCTGTAATCCCAGCTACCTTTCAAGGCTGAGGCATGAGAATTGCTTGAACCCAGGAACCAGAGGTTGTAGTGAGCCAAGATCATGCCACTGCACTCTAGGCTGTGCAACAGAGCTAGACTCTGTCTAAAAAAAAAAAAAAGACCAGGTGCAGTGGCCCACACCTGTGGTCCCAGCACTTTGGGAGGCCAAGGTGGGTGGATCATTTGAGGTCAGGAGTTCAAGACCAGCCT
>NW_012115154.1:8517848-8535524 GCF_000951035.1 Colobus angolensis palliatus | reverse complement strand
GCTTGAACCTAGGAGGTGGAGGTTGCAGTGAGCCGAGATCATGCCGCTGCATTCCAGCCTGGGTGACAGAGCGAGACCCTGTCTAAAAAAAAAAGAAGAAGAAAAGTAAGTGGCAAGCCAGGCGCGATGGCTCATGCCTGTAATTCTAGCACTTTGGGAGTCTGAGGCAGGTGGCCTGAAGTCAGAGGTTCGAGACCAGCCTGGCCAACATGGTGAAACCCACTTCTACTAAAAATACAAAAATTAGCCAGGCATGGTGGTGAGCTCCTGTAATCCCATCTACTTGGGAGGCTGAGGCAGGAGAATCGCTTGAACCTAGGAGGCAGAGGTTGCAGTGAACTGAGATTGTGCCACTGCACTTCAACCTGTGTGACAGAGTGAGACTCTGTCTGAAAAAAAAAGGTAAGTGGCAAAGTCAGGATTCCCAACCCAGGCAGTCTGGTCCCAGCCTGCTGTTGGTCACCATGCTGCACTGCCGCTCAGCCCTTAGAAGGCTCTTTCTGGGAAAGAAATGGCCAATCTCTTTGTGAACACCCCCTTTCCAGGGAGCGTTCCCCTGGGAACTAGTGCATTAGTTCAGGATGCTCCAGAAAAACAGAACCAGTAGCATGTGTGTGTGTTCTGTGTATAGATACACAATACACACACACACACACACACACACACAGACTTCTCTGGAATGTGTGATAAGCCTGGCTGCCCATCCTGAAAGGCTATAACTGAAGTCCTGTTGCGCCGGGGTAGGGATAGGGTGCAGAGCATCTAGCAAAAGCAATTTTGTTCCAAGTGGTCTTAATTTATGCAGTAACTGGGATCCTGAATCAGTGCCCATGAATGAAATTTCAGAAAGCAATGCAGAGAACTCCTTTTGCAACGTGAATAAAACCTGAATTTTCAAGTGTCCAGTGTAGAACTCACCTGGATTATCACCTCAAGGGATTTCTGCTATTTCACTGCATTCAAGCTAGGCATAATGGTTCATAAGTGCGTTCTGAAAATAACTTTTTATTGCCACTTTTTTTTTTTTTAAAGAAGGAAAGCTTAAAGTATATCAATAAAAATACCACTACTATCAGCAAGAAAACTGTTAACATTTTGGTGTATTTCCTCCGTCTTGTTTCTAGGCCCAAGTAATTTTTAAGGAAATGGGAAACACATTGAATGGGCAGTTTTACATCCTGCTTCTTTTACGATATCAGTGTATCATAAACAGTTTCTATTATTATGGAAGTAGGTTATTGAGGGGGTCAGAGGAGGCCTGCAGTGTGAGGCCTCTCTATGAACTACGGCAGCATGGGATCCCAGGTTCCAAGAACAAGAGTTAGACCACACAGGGGTTCTTTGGTCCACGCTGCACACATAGGAATGGGCCAGGGGGGCTTGGAGTTGGCTGAGTTTCAGGTTATAACCGATATTGGGCTGAGCAGTGCACGACGACAAAATTAAGTTGGAGACTATGTGGCAGCCAGAGAGAGAATGAGGTGTCAGTTTAACAAAGTGGCTTGCAGACTTGGAGCAAGCAGAGGAGAGGCTGGCCAGGTGGCTGCGGATACAGAAAGAAGGAGTCTCAGAAAGGGTGGAGGAGGCGGGAACTGACCTGTTCCCAAGACCTTGGGATGCTCCTTCACTCACCTAGGGTTCCCCAAGTTGCCTGCCATGCACTGCCTGGAGCCAGAGGCAGTAGAGAAGGAAGAAGAGAAGCTCTTCCAGGCACAGAGCATCTGGTGGATTTTGGCAAGTTCTTATTCCAAAGCCTGAAAATTCCTTTTGAGTCCTTCAAGGCTCTTCCTGATCTGCCCCAGGTTCTCTTTCTCACTTCATCTCCTCTCTGCCTCCTGGTTCCTTCTACCCGGCTCCACTGGCCCTTTTTTTTTTCCTTTTCTTTTTTTTTTTTTTTTTTTTTTTTATCAACACCTTTTTTTTTTTTTTTTTTTTTTTTTTAAGATGGAATCTCGCTCTTTCACCCAGTCTGGGGTACAGTGGCATGATCTCGGCTCGCTGCAACCTCCACCTCCTGGGTTTAAGTGATTCTCCTGCTTCACTGCAACCTCTGCCTCCTGGGTTCAAGTGAGTTTCCTGCCTTAGTCTCCTGAGTAGCTGGGATTACAGGCGTGTACCACCACACCCAGCTGATTTTTTGTATGTGTATTTTTTATTTTTTTGAGATGGAGTTTCACTTTTGTTGATCAGACTGGAGTGCAATAGCTCGATCTCGGCTCACCGCAACCTCCGCATCCTGGGTTCAAGCAATTCTCCTGCCTCAGCCTCCCGAGTAGCTGCGATTATAGGCATGTGCCATCACATCTGGCTGGTTTTTTTTTTTGTATTTTTAGTAGAGACAGGGTTTCTCCATGTTGGTCAGGCTGGCCTCGAACTCCCGACCTCAGGTGATCTGCCCGCCTCGGCCTCCCAAAGTGTTCAGATTAGAGGCGTGACCCACCGCACCCAGCCTGTATTTTTATTAGAGATGGGGTTTCACCATGTTGGCCAGGCTGGTCTCAAACTCCTGTCTCCAGGTGATCCACCCGCCTTGCCTCCCAAAGTGCTAGGATTACGGGTGTGAGCCACTGCACCCAGCCATCAGATTTTTTTTTTCTTTGCAATCTTTCCCCTTCCAATATACCAAGTAATTTTACTTACATCTTTTGTTTATTGCCTGTCTCCTTGCCACTAGAATAAGGGCAGGGATTTTTGCTTTTGTTCACCGATTTATCTCCAGGGCCTACCACATAGTAGGAACTCAATAAATGGTTGCTAATAAATAAATCCAACCAAATCTGACACCTAGCCTATGCTCAGAAACAAATCAGTGTTAGGCTTATCAGGAACAAATGAAATCACATTGACTACTGCATTACAAATGTCTTTGGATTTATTTATCCATTCAGAGAATATGTATTGAGGGCTTTCTATGTGCCAGGTGCTGCTCTCAGTGCAAAGAGTCTAGCAGTAAGCAAAACCAAGAGAGAGAAAGAGACAAGAGACAAATAGCTTATGATCTAATGTCAGGCGGTGATAAGTGCTACGAAAAATTAATTAAGCGAGTAAATGTTCCAGTTAACTGTTGCTGTGAAACATACCACCCTGAAACTTAGTGGCCTAAAACAACATGTCAATTTCATCTCTCATAGCTCTTTGGTTGACCGGGCTCAGCAGGGAGGATCTTGTGGAGTTTTACATGTGGTTGCCATCGGATGCCGGCCAGACCTTCAGTCATCTGAGGAATCTGCTGGCTGGACATTTGAGTGGCTCACTCCGTTGGCTGCAGAGGTTGACTGTCAGCTGGGAGCCAAGCTGGGCTGTCAAACTGGACACCTATTTGTGGCCTCTACATGTGGCCTGGGCTTCTCAACATGCCAGCTGGGATGTGGAAGGAGCTCTTCAAGAGGAGAGTATTCCAAGAAGCAGGAAGCAGAGGCTGTCAGGCTGGTTGAGGGCTGTGTTTGGAACTAGCACTATGTCTAGCACCATATTCTGCTGGTCCAAGCAGTCACAAGGTTCCCATAGTCAAGGGGCTGGAGAAAGAACATGTGGGACAGAAGAGGTTCCTGCAGTACCCCTGGGAAACACAGTCTCCATGGGAAGGGGATAGTAAGTGGTGGGGAAGGTCTCTGAAGGGAAGGCCTCTCTGATAAGTTGACCTTTGAACACAGGCCTGAGGGGAGTGAGGAGATGAGTCGTGGGGATATCTGGGGCAGAGGGCTCTAGGCCGAGGCAGAGCAAGTACAAAGGCCCCGAGGCAGGAGCGGGGCTGACCCAGTGAGGAGTGGCACCATGCCTGTGCTGGGACCTCTGTCAATGCCTCCTTCCCTGTCCTGAGACCACTGGTGCTCATGTGCCATTTACTCCTTGATCTTCACCACCCACGAGTCCTTGCCATGAAGTCACACTCCTTGACACAGAAGGCCGGTGCCGACCAGGTCCCCCGCATTGCTCTGTTTGCTGCCATCTAACTCAGAACCAGTGCCTGCATCACAGCCCTGGGGATCCAGCACTCCTGCCTCTCAGGTCAGCCCATCAGGGCCCCAGCACGTAAGCTGAGCAATGGCCCCAAGCCAAGGAGGCCCAGATGCCCTTTGCTGGGACTGCAATTGGTGCCTGACCCCTGCCTGGCTTGGACCAGGCCCCTTCTCTGGGGCTGTACTCAAGGCCCACCGTCCACCTCACTGGTTGCTGAGCCCCACCTCACGCAGCTGAATGATCACACACCATGATGGACCCCAGTCGGGCTCTAGGCTCCATCGGCTCCCCAGCCACCTGTCTGATTTGCCACCCAGAGGCCAACAGCTGGGGTGGTGGCTGCACAGTGGCGAGGGTGCCAATTTCAGAGCCTCACTTTGTGGATTTGGATGGAGCTCTGCCACACACTGGCTGTGTTACCTTGAACAAGTAATTTCACCTCCCTCTGCTTCTTTTATCTTTAATGGGCTGTTATTGCGTCTTTAAAATGTTACAAAGAGGTCTGAAGAATCATCTGCCATCTTGTTTCCATAGCTGGTCAACTCAGATCTTCATCAGCCTACAGACCTTTTCTTTTTTTTGGAGACTTAGATACCATCCAAAAATTTTTTGCTGTCCTTGTTGTGACCTGTGGAATCAAAGTGGCAGCCTGAATTTGATTACAATGCTTAATATTTGTTTCCTTCAAGAATTAACTGATCACTCGTCTTTCTGGGCTTGAGATATTGAACAAGCAACACCTGGTCTCATCCAAACCCTGATGATTTATCAGAAGCCCAGGGGAGCACCCCGACTACAGGCAGTGTGGCCAGTTCCTTCCTACCTCCCACCCTTTGTCAGCCTGGAGCCTCTTCCTTTCCTTTCCAAGGAGACGGAGTTCAGCATTGACGTGAAGCAAATCCCTCCACAGGATTCTTCTGGGACCCTTCCTAATTCCTGTATGTCCCTTCCTAGTGAGGCTGATGGTGTGATTGCTGAGAATGACCTTCATTCTCACCACAGATGGGGCCAAGAGAGAGCTCCTGGTTTTGCTTCTGTTTCTCCATAAAATGGGACTTATTAGTTCTGATCTCATAGGTTTTCTGGGAGAATTCATTGAGTTGATGCATGTGAAGAGTTCAGAAGGGCGCCCGGCAGGTAGAGGGTATTGTGTCAGCTCTAATGATGCTATGACTGTTGGGCAAAATGTCGGACTTTCTTGTGCTGACCCAGAGCCAGGCCCTGCAGCCAGACCCCACCTCAAGACCTCATGTCCACCTGGGCCTCTCAGGTGGCTTAACCCTCTTGGTTGGCCCCACCAGCCAGATCACCCCCATGCCCCACCTGGGCCAACTCAGAGAGCCCAGGAGCAGGGTGGAAAGTCCACCTTGTGAAAAAAGGCAGCAAGAGTCCATCTGAATTTATAGAGGCTGCACTATGGGATCCAAAGTGGGTATTGGCACTGTTGGAGTCGCAGCAGACACCCTTAGCAATTGGTAAGCTTCAGCAGTGGCTGCAAACACTGGAGTACTGGTTAACTCATAGGACAGGTGCCAGAATTTCTTTCTAAGAGGCATGATGGGAAAGCGGCAGCCGTGCAGTTGTGGGAGGATGCTAAGAGGCCCGGCTTGAAGCACATCTGCGCGGCAAGCTCGGTGTGCATGTAGAGGGCTGTCTACAGGCGTGTGGTGCTCAGAGGTGCTCATGGCTAAGGAGGGGGCAGGCAAAGCCTCTCATGCTCCAGTGGTGATGAGGGACACCAGCTTTGACCCTTATATGGGGATGCTAGTTCACGGAGTTGTCCTAATCATGAAAGAGTAAAGAATCAAGGAATGCAGGCTCTGGTTTTCATGTTACTTTTAAAAAACATTTGTTTAAGTTTTTGTTGTGGTAGAAAATGCACAACATAAAAGTGACCATCTTAACCATTTCCAGATGTACAGTTCAGCAGCGTTAAGTTCATTCCATTGTTAGCCAACCAATCTCCAGAGCTCTTCCATCTTGCAAAGCTGGAACTCTGTGCCCATTAAACAGTGCCTCCCTTCCCAGTCCCTGGCAAGCACCATTCTACTGTGTGTTTCTATGAATGTGACAACCCTAGGTGGAATCATACAGTATTGGTTTCCGTGTTCCTTTGGAAAGCCTGGACTTTTCGAAAGCCTCATGGTGGCCATCTGCGTATATACCATCACCCTCCCTCACCAGCTGCTGCTCCTCAGTCTCCTTGGGAAGACTGTACTCAGCCCACAGGTGCTGCTATTGTCTCTCCTACTCCTTGGCCAGCATGTCCTTCACTCCCACACTTTTTCCGGATGTGCTCCCCCAGCCAAGGCTTCCGTCACCCTCTGACAGCTGATGGCCCCCCACTTGCCTTAAGGCTTTATCCTCCCTGGGCCTTTGGAATCAAAGTGGCGATCTGAATTGGATAACAATGCTTAATGTTGTTTCCTTCAATAATTAACTCATCTTTCTGGGCTTGAGATATTGACCTAGAGCCCCTGTCCCACTGACTCCCCATTGCTGCCTCACTCCTTCGCATCCTCCAGGGCTCAGCCTTCTCAACAGATTTCGGGAGATCCTTGCCTGTATTGTGATGACCTATTTCCTTGTCTGTCTGCCCTACTAGAGTATAAGCTATTCCCAGGCTGAGAGAGCCTCGTTCCTCTTGATGTCCCAGCATTGCAGACATCACAACCTCAGGAATTATTTGGCAAATGAATGAATAAAGGAATCTTAACAACACAACTCCATGGAAAGTACAACCAAGAGAAAGGGTTGCAGGTGAAGATGGTGGGTTGAACACATGCATTTAATTTATTCTTTTCTTTTTTGGGGGGAGAGAGGAAGTCTTGCTCTGTTGCCCAGGCAGGACGGCAGTGGTGCAATCTCAGTTCACTACAATCTCCGCCTCCCAGGTTCAAGCGATTCTCCAGCCTCAGCCTCCTGAGTAACTGGGACTACAGGTGTGCGCCACTGCATCTGGCTAATTGTTGTAGTTTTAGTAGAGAGTGGGTTTCGCCATGTTGGTCAGGCTGGTCTCGAACTCCTGACCTCAAGTGATCCACCCACTTCGGCCTCCCATAGTGCTGGGATTACAGGCATGAGCCACTGTGCCTGGCCCATCTAACTTATGCTTAATGAAATCCCACTAAAACGACAGCAAAGGGATTTAAAAGATAATATGCAAACCCATAAAGAGGATGAAAGGGCAGACCTGGGAAACTGAGTCATAATTGGCCAGTGTGAGGAGCAAAGAACCAATGCCATCGACCCTGCTGAATCCTCAAGAGGTACAGGAATAGGCAGGACAAGAGACCTCTGAAGATGGGGGGAAGTTGAGAAGCGGGGAGCCCTGGAGGCCATCTTGGATGCCGCTGACCCAGACCACGTGAACAAATGCAGTGCACTTACCCAACCCCCGACCTCCGGGGGCCCAGTGTCTTGTCCACATAGGTGTTATAATCCAAGTGAGCCTGGGTTTCCCTGGGTAGCCTTTGGTATATCCACTGTGTTTCTCAGAAGGGGCTCTGAACACTGTCAGGGAAGCTGAGTCATTTTATGACCTGAGACCCCATTGGAATATCTCATCCTGGAAGCCTTCATCTCGAAGTGGCAGTGAGACCCTGACCTTATTCAGCTGGCCTTGCTCTTCATACCCAGCTTTTCAAAACTCAGCAATGTTCAGTTAGGTATATATAGTCAGGTGATTAAAAAGCAAAACAAACAAACAAAAAACTATTTCAAAAGTAAGAAAATGATTAACACAAAAGTAACCCAAGTGGTTATCTCTTTAGCAAGAGGTGGGGGGGATGTCACTTAGGAGAAATACACATGGGAATCTGCAGCGGGTTGAATTGTGGGTCCCCCCAGCTCAAGATATAGTCAAGTCCTAAGCCGTGTGTGTTAGGCTGTTCTTGAGTTGCTATAAAGAAATACCTGAGATTGGGCTATATATTTGTTTATTTATTTATTTGAGACAGAGTCTCGCTCTGTTGCCCAGGCTGGAGTGCAGTGGCGTGCTATCTCAGCTCACTGCAACCTCCGTCTCCCAGGTTCAAGCAATTCTCCTGCCTCAGCCTCCCAAGCAGCTAGGATTACACGCACAGGCCACCATGTCTAGCTAATTTTTGTATTTTTGTAGACATGGGGTTTTGCCGTGTTGGCCAGGCTGGTCTTGAACTCCTGACTTCAAATGATCTACCCATGTCGGCCTCCCAGATTGCTGGGATTACAGGTGTGAGCCACTGCACCTGGCCTGAGAGTGGATACTTTATAAAGAAAAGAGAGTTAATTGGCTCACAGTTCTGCAGGCTGTAACAGGAAGCATAGCAGCATCTGCTTCTGGGGAGGCCTCAGGGATCTTCTAGTCACGGTGGAAGGTGAAGGGGGAGCAGGGGCATCACATGGGAAGGCAGGAGCCAGAGAAAGAGTGGGGGTGGGGGTGCCACACACTTTTAAATGACCAGATCTTGTGAGAACTCACTCACTATTATGAGGACAGCACCAAGAGGACGGTGCTAAACCATTCATGAGAAATCTGCCTCCAAGATCCAGTCATCTCCCACCGGGTTCCACCTCCAACAATGGACACTTCAACGGGACATGAGATTTAGTGGGGACACAGATCTGAACTATTATCACTACAGTACTTGTGAATGTGACTTTATTTGGAAATAGAGTCTTTGCAGATGTAATCAAATCAAGGTGAGATCATGCTGATTAGAATAAGGTGGACCCTAAATCCAGTGTGGCTGTTGTCTTTATAAGAGAAAGGACAAGCCGGGCGCGGTGGCTCAAGCCTGTAATCCCAGCACTTTGGGAGGCCGAGACGGGCGGATCACGAGGTCAGGAGATCGAGACCATCCTGGCTAACACGGTGAAACCCCGTCTCTACAAAAAAATACAAAAAGCTAGCCGGGCGAGGTGGCGGGTGCCTGTAGTCCCAGCTACTCGGGAGGCTGAGGCAGGAGAATGGCGTGAACCCGGGAGGCGGAGCTTGCAGTGAGCTGAGATCCGGCCACTGCACTCCAGCCTGGGGGACAGAGTGAGACTCCATCTCAAAAAAAAAAAAAAAAAAAGAGAAAGGACAGGGAGATTTGGATATAGACACACAGGGTAGAATGGCCTATGACGATGGAGGCAGAGATGAGAGTGATGTAGTTACAAGCCCCAGGAACAAGAAGGATCGTTGGCTGTCATCAGAAGTTAGGAAAAGGTAAGGAAGGACTCTCCCCAAGAGCCTTCAAAGAGAACACAGCCCTGGCCGGGCACAGTGGCTCACATCCGTAATCCCAGCACTCTGGGAGGCCGAGGCAGGTGGATCACCTGAAGTCAGGAGTTTGACACCAGCCTGGGCAACATGGTGAATCCCTGTTTCCACCAGAAAATACAAAAATTAGCCAGGGGCGTCGTGGCATATGCCCGTAGTCCCCAGCTACTTGGGAGGCTGAGGCAGGAGAATCGCTTGAACTGGGAGGCAGAGGTTGCGGTGAGCTATGATCATGCCACTGCACTCCAGCCTGGGCGACAGAGCCAGACTCTCAAAAAACAAACAAAAACAACCCAAAAAACAAAGAGAGCACAGCCCTGCCGATACCATGATTTCAGATAGCCCCCAAACTGTGACAGAATACATTTCTGTTGTTGTAAGCCTCTCAGTCTGTGATACTGTACCTTGATATTGGCAACCCTAGCAATCTAATACAGATACCTAAGGTTTTTACTAATGTTATATTTTATAGCCTGGGTTATGAGTACATAAGCATTGAATTTGTTTTTTTTAAACCTGTTTATATGTTTTATATACATATACGACTTCACGATAACAAAAATAAAAGTAAGCAATGGCAAAAAAGGGAACATCTAGTGACTGGCTTTGGAAAGAAATTCAGGTTGGGCACATTTGGCTATGGGTTTGCCTTGTGTACCAAGATCACAGCAGGGGATATCACCATCTGCAGGTGTGTGGGGCATGTGCAGACGACTTTTTTTTTTTAAACTTTTATTTTATGTTCAGGGGTACATGTGAAGGTTTGTTGCATAGGTGAACTCATGTCATGGGCGTTGGTTGTACAGATTATTTCATCACCCAGGTACTAAACCTGGTACCCAATAGCTTTTCTGCTCCTCTCCCTCCTCTCACCCTGCATCCTCAAGTAGACCCCAGTGTCTGTTGTTCCCTCCTTTTTTTTTTTTTTTTGAGACAGAGTCTTGCTCTGTCACCCAGGCTGGAGTGCAGTGGTGTGATCTCAGCTCACTGCAACCTCCATCTCCCAGGTTCAAGTGATTCTCCTGCCTTAGCCTCCTGAGTAACTGAGACTACAGGCGTGCACCACCACACTTGGCTAATTTTTGTATTTTTAGTCGAGACAGGGTTTCCCCGTGTTGGCCAGGCTGGTGATCTTGAACTCCTGACCTCAGGTGATCCACCTGCCTCAGCCTCCCAAGGTGCTGGGATTACAGGTGTGAGCCACTGCACCTGGCCTGTTGTTCCCTTTTTTGTGTTCATGAGTTATCATTTTGCTCCCACTTACAAATGAGAACATGCAGTATTCGGTTTTCTGTCAAAAGAGGACTTCCTGGGGTCAAGCTTGAATGTTGTAGATAGCGAGATACAGCAAACAGCACGGGGTTCCTGGAGCTTGGTCTCTTACAAGCAAACATTTCTAGTGATCATGGGCCAGACAACATCCTAGCCAGTGCGGCATCCAAAAGAAAATGGGATGCTGTTCCTTCCCAGGGGCAGCAGACTGTGTGCCCTCATGGGGAAGGTTCTGGACAGGGTAGCTGCCCAGAGGCGGGTTGCTAGGTGTCCCTCAGAAAGTTCTCTAGGAGCCTGCGTGAACTGCAGTACTGGGTGCTCCTGCCTTCCTATACAGAAGGCAGCCAGAGGTTACCTTTATCTGGCCTAATAGGAGGTGCTTTGGGAACAGCTAAGTAAGAGTCCCGAATACACCAAAGTGGGCACGGTCTGAGCAACTCACCATCTGCAAGATGCTCACTACAACCTTGGACCTCATCTGGATGTCTGCTGATGACCTCATGGCCAGGAGGGAGGCCTCACCGAGGGCCAGAGGCACTCCTTTAAGAAACGGATACAGGCCAGGCATGGTGGCTCATGCCCATAATCCCAGCACTTTAGGAGGCTGAGGCAGGTGGATTGCTTGAGGTCAGGAGTTTAAGACCAGTCTGGCCAACGTGACGAAACCCTGTTTCTACTAGAAACACAAAAATTATCCGGGCGTGGTGGTGCACGCCTGTAATTCCAGCTACTCGGGAGGCTGAGGCATGAGAATCGCTTGAACCCTGGAGGCAGAGATTGCAGTGAACTGAGATCACGCCACTGCATTCCAGCCTGGGTGACAGAGTGAGACTCTATTCCCCCTGCTCCCACCCCCCAAAAAAAAGAAAAGAAAAGAAACTGATATAGACCCAGGAGCCTGGGATAGGGACAGAACCTGCATCCCATCTGGGGTTGTGGGGCTTCATCTTGACATGACTCCTTCAAAACCCTGTTGGCTTATGACAACTGATCTCCCAAATAACTTTCCTCTTCTCTTTCTCGGCCAGAGGTAATCAGGACAATGTGAGATTTCCCAGTGATTTTTTTTCTCCAACTGGTTTCCTGCCTTGTAGTTAGAGGAGACAACAGCAATCCCAGGAATTCTCAATATATGTATATTACTTTAGCTGAGAAAAAAATGTTTAAAGGATGGGAAAGTGAATACGGAACACCTCATAGAACGATTCTAAAGGAATAGATTGGTTCTGAATGTAAGATCAAAGTGCACTTGGAAAAGTGTAGAGATTGGAGAAAATCACTTTATATCTCTTTCTCCTAAAGCTGTGCTAAGTTCTCTTTAATGGCAATTCTGGGAAAAGGATCTAATTCCTTTAAAAGCTGGGCTGCCCTGCAGCTGAAGCCAAGTTGTAAAACTGTTCGGGATGTAGAAAGGTTAGTAAAGAGACCGACTGTATGGCCGTTTCTAACGATCTGATGGGAGGGGTTTTTGGAATGGTCTAAATGCTGGCTGCGAGGAAAGCAATGATCGGAAAAATAACATCACGGGGCTTTTTATACGGCCCACTGGTATCGTGATGCAATGTGATTATTTTTCTGACTTTCTGTTTTTACCACAGGAAAAGGAAGAAACGAGGGAATTGGAGGAATGCTCAGATGCGTAACTACCAGTGTTTCTCTCAGATAAATTATAAACAGGCAGTCAAAGAATTCTACTACAGCTAGGAAACAAAGCAGGCTTTAAACACTTCAGATGTCAACATGCCCCAATTTTGAAGGCACTAGAGCTGTGTATAACCCCAGAGATAATTTTTCTCCAAGGAATGATTCAGCAGAGTTAAAAAAAAAAGAAAAAAAAGTAACTCCCACCTCCCCATTCCCGTGTGTATGGCGGACATCATTAATAAATCAAGGCAGATTTTTTTTTGTTTTTTTCTTATGGAGCATAGATGCTGCTCCAGAATTCTCAACAGCATGTGCCAAAGAACTATATAAATGGATCAGAATTGGTGCGTGAACGGAACCAGCTAAAGAGGGACCTAGCACAGTAAAGTGTAGGCTCTGAAGTTCAGCTCAGCCAGTTAAGTGTTCAGATAAGTTTTCTTATCTGTAAAATGCAGATAACAAGAGGATCCGTCTTCTAGTATTGTTGTAAGGATTAAATCACCACATCTAAAGAGTCTGGAGCAGGGACAAGTAGTAAATATTCAACAAATAGTATTTAAAATTTTTCTACAATAAAGAGCTAAAGAAACTTATTTACTGTTTAACCCTGGAGGAAGTACTAGATTAAGATTTAGAAGCAACCTGTGAGTGGAAGATTTATTCAACAAAGATATTTAGCAACTACTCTTATTTGCTGAGCTTTGTACAAAGTGCTGGGGAGTATAATGCAAGGTACCAATATACAAATCTGGATCAAAGTTGACCTTTTTTTTTTTCTTTTTGAGACAGGGTCTCACCCTGTCACTCAGGCTGGGGTGCAGTGCTGTAAACATGGCTCACTGCAGCCCTGACCTCCTGGGCTCAAGTGATCCTCCTGCCTCAGCCTCCCATGTAGCTGGGACCACAGGTGTGCACCATTATGTCTGGCTAATTTTTGTATTTTTTGTAGATATGGGGTTTTGCCATGTTGCCCAGGCTTGTCTTGAACTCCTGAGCTCAAGCTATTCATTCACCTTGACCTCCCAAAGTGCTGGAACTACAGGTGTGAGCTGCCACGCCCAGTCTGGCATCCTTTTAAATGTAATAATATACTGACAAGTTATTTGTTTATAGTCAGTTGTTTTACATAAAATTTCAATTTAATAAAAAAAGAATAATCAGAAGATAAATGGCCAGTTAATTAAATATGGAAAGCTACTCGATTTTGTTAATAAACAGGGAAACAAGTTAATACAACAATGGGAATGGGGGATGGAAGATTTGAGAAACAGAAGATCAATCTAGACATTTAACATCCAGATATAAAAAAATCCAGGAAGACAGCTGGGCACAGTGGCTTATGCCTGTAATCTCAGCGCTTTGGGAGGCCAAAGTGGGCAGATCACTTGAGGCTAGGAGTTCAAAACCAGCCTGGCCAACATGGCAAAACCCTATCTCTACTAAAAATGCAAAAAATTTGCTAGGCGTGGTGGTGCACGCCTGTAATCCCAGCTACTCGGGAGGAGAAGGCAAGAGAATTGCTTGAACCCGGGAGGCAGAGGTTGCAGTGAGCCAAAATCAGGCCACTGCACTCCAGCCTGGGCCACATAGCATGACTCTGTCTCCAAAAAAAAAAAAAAAAAAAAAAAATCCAGGAAGAGAGAGAAGAGGCAATTAGGAGGAGAAAAATCATCAAAGAAAGAATATGAAAGTATTTCTAGACCTGAAGGGCAGGCATCTCCAGATAAAGGTCAATTGAAGTCATTGGCAAAATCAATGAAAAGACCCCTATCAAGGCATATTATCATGATACTTCTGAATCCCAAGGATAAAAGAAACAAACAAACAAACAAACAAAAAAACCAAAAACCATGGTCGGGGGAGGGCAGGAAACTAATCATATGCAAAGAAACAGGAGGGAAAATAGCATTAGATATTTAAGCTATAATTTTATACCCAGCCAATCTATCAATCAGCTGTGAAGGCAGAGCAAAGATGTTTTCAGACTGTAATGACTGAAAAAATACTTTTCAGTTAAAGGATAATTTTTTTTAAAAAGTTTGTAAAACCATGACTCTCATACAAAAATAAAATGAACACATTAAATATCTTAATATATTCACTTGTTGTTAATGAAGAAACCAGTAATGATGTTACAGCCAGTTTAAAGGAGAAGTTAGGCCACTCATGGTGGCTCCTGCCTATAATCCCAGCTCTTTGGGAGGCCAAGGTGGGAGGATCCTTGAGTCCACGAGTTTGAGACCAGCCTGCGCAACAAAGTGGAGGTCTGGTCTCTAAAAAAAAAAGAAAGAGAGAAGTTAAAGAAGTACAAATTTATTTAAGAATTGATAAATTTGCAGCTGGGCGTGGTGGCTCATGCCTGTAATCCCAGGGCTTTGGGAGGCTGAGGCAGGTGGATCACGAAGTCAGGAGATCAAGACCATCCTGGCTAACATGGTGAAACCCCGTCTCTACTAAAAATACAAAAAATTAGCCGGGCGTGGTGGTGGACGCCTGTAGTCCCCCAGCTACTCCTGAGGCTGAGGCAGGAGAATGGCGTGAACCCAGGAGGCAGAGCTTGCAGTGAGCTGAGATCACCCCACTGCACTCCAGCCTGGGCAACAGAGTGAGACTCAAAAACAAACAAACAAACAAAAAGAATTGATAAATTTGCTGGGTGTGGTGACTTGTGCCTGTAATCGCAGCACTTTGGGAGGTTGAGTCAGGCAGATCACCTAAGGCCAGGAGTTTGAGACCAGCTTGGCTAACGTGGTGAAACCCTGTCTCTACTAAAAATACAGAAATTAGCCGGGTGTGATGGCACACACTTGTAATCCCAGCTAGTCAGGAGGCTGAGGCAGGAGAATCGCTTGACCCTGGGAGGTGGAGGTTGCAATGAGCCGAGATCATGCCATTACACTCCAGCCTTGGCAACAAGAGTGAAACTCCATCTCAGAAAAATAAATAAATAAAATAAATTGATAAATTTATAAAGGAAATTTGAAACAAATTTGCAAATAGATAAGAACTATCTGTTTTTTTGTGAGGGGTGGGGAGAGGAATGTGGATTGTTGCCTGTCTATAGATAAGAATTGTTTTGCATTGCTGTCGGTTATCTACAATTCACAGTTTCAAGGACAAAGAAAGGGACAAAGCCCTATTAATCAGAATTGGAATGCATAGTTTTTCACTGAAGCACAAATGCTCCAAGTACACTCCTAAGTAGAGAATATGCAATGTTTAAAAAAGAGAGAGACATGGGAGCCCCCAAATAAGGTCTAGGGTATCCAGTACCGGAGTGTGGCGAATCCCAGGACTACAGGAGACCATTAGGCCAGACCCCAGCCAGCCCACGCTCCAGGAGGAACGTGCCTCCTGAGAGGGTTCCAGGAAAGGAAAATGGAACTGATATGCTTGGGCATATGAAAAGTATTGTGGAAAGGCCGGGGCAGAGATGTTCAACATTCTGGGGAACACTAATGATAAGTAATAGGAAATAAAATCAATTTAGAAATGAAGCCATCTGCCGGGCGCGGTGGCTCACGTCTATAATCTCAGCACTTTGGGAGGCTGAGGCAGGCGGATCACCTGAGGTCAGGAGTTCGAGGCCAGCCTGACCAACATGGAGAAACCCTGCATCTACTAAAAATACAAAATTAGCTGGGCATGGTGGCACAAGCCTGTAATCCCAGCTACTTGGGAGGCTGAGGCAGGAGAATTGCTTGAATCCGGGAGGTGGAGGTTGCGGTGAGCTGAGATTGCGCCACTGCACTCCAGCCTGGGCAACAAGAGCAAAACTCTGTCTCAAAAAGAAAAATAACAAATGAGGCCATCATAAATTTTAGGAATACTGGGTGGTCATAAAAAAACGAAACTAGGTAATGTTCCATTTGACTTGCATAGTCATTATAAGGTGAATATTGACTATTCCTCCAAAAAGTGTGATAAAGCTGTGCTGGGGTGATAGGGGAGGGGAAATGAGGGGTGTCCATGTGGCAGAGTTAGACAGCCACCCACTCAAGTCAGCGAGTAATGTCTAAATATGATCAATTAACCAATAGCAGTAGAAGCATAATATTCACATATATGGAGGTGAATCCAGAGAAAAACAGCTAGCAGAGCTGCCAATGGCTGCGTCTGAGAAGTAGATCCCCGTGGTGAGAAAGCTTAGGGCAAAGAATGGCTGTTTTCCATTGAAAACGTATATGCATACATACACACATACATATATATATATAGAATTATACATATATTAAAAATAAATTTGAAGAAAACGATTATATCCTGAAAAGGGCATATATTATTAAGTGCAGGTGGGATGCGGGCAATCGCAAATGCTTACTCAGGAAGTGCAAATTGGCACTGCCATTGTGGAAAGTCATTTGCATAATCCAGAGAAATTTTAAATGCACTTACCCTTTGAACTGGCTGTCTTACTTCTTGGCCTCTTTCCTCAGAGAATCACTTGCAGGTGTGCTTAAGGAAGCATGCCTCACAATGTTCCTGGAGCATTGTTTATAAGGTAAAAAATAATAATGCTGTGGCCGGGTACAGTGGCTCACATCTGTAATCCCAATGCTTTGGGAGGCCGAGGCAGGTGGGTCACCTGAGGTCAGGAGTTCGAGACCAGCCTGGCCAACATGGTGGAACCCTGTCTCTACTAAAAATACAAGATTAGCCTGGTGTGGTGGTGCACGCCTGTGATCCCAGCTACTTGGGAGGTTGAGGCAGGAGAATCTCTTGAACCCGGGAAGCAGAGGTTGCGGTGAGCTGAGATTGTGCCACTGTACTCCAACCTGGGCAATAGAGTGAGACTTTGTCTCAATAATAATAATAATAATAATGCTGTAAATGTCTGGTGAAAAAGGAATGGCAGTACAACAATAGCAAAACAAAACAATAGTGTGGTTTTATACTGCGCTGTTGGCACATACTGTGTGTCTGAACTGCTGATAAGGCACAGCTCCCCAGACATGGTTTGGTGATAACCACATGTTTCAGAATAACATTAATGTTAAAATTGCAGTCAGGCCGGGCGCGGTGGCTAACGCCTGTAATCCCAGCACTTTGGGAGGCTGAGATGGGCGGATGGCGAGGTCAGGAGATGGAGACCATCCTAGCTAACATGGTGAAACCCTGTCTCTACTAAAAAACCAAAAAATTAGCCGAGTGTGGTGGCGGGCACCTGTAGTCCCAGCTACTTGGGAGGCTCAGGCAGGAGAATGGCCTGAACTGGGAGGCGGAGCTTGCAGTGAGCTGAGATCGTGCCACTGCACTCCAGTGTGGGTGACAGAGTGAGACTCCGTCAAAAAAAAAAAAAAAAAGGGCAGTGACACCCACACAAAATGCAACAATATATTTTTATATGTTCATACTATACTTACATAGTATGTGTATACATAAGGAAAGTTCTAGAAGCATATGTACATCAGCTGGTAACAGTGATCAAGTACGGACTTTATCTGTACTTTTTTAGTTTGAAATGCAATGCTTTTAAAATGTTAAAATATTGAAATTGTGACAAAATACACATAAAATAAAACTGACTAGCTTAATTTTTGGGTTTTTTTTTT
>NW_012115154.1:8508815-8516813 GCF_000951035.1 Colobus angolensis palliatus | reverse complement strand
TGTATATTCATATTTTCAGTGAAATAAAAAATACAGTTTTTGAAAGACAAAGCAAATACACACTTAGAAAAATAAACTTGAGACTGGCCGTGGCGCGGCAAAAGAAAAAAAAAAAAAAAGAAAGAAAAAAGAAAGAAAGAAAGAAAAGAAAAATAAACTGGAAGGAAATACACTAAACTTTTACTCATTTATTTCTGGGTCAGACATTTATGGTAATTTTAATTTTCTTATATATATCACGTTTTCGTTTAGATCATGTGTTATTTTAACACCAGAAAAAAAAAATCTAAGCATAAAAAGAAAGAAAGCGTGCCATCTGGTTTTGGTGTGTCACCCTGGGAAGCTCCACCGTTTGGAAAGAGGAGTGCATCTGGCCTGGCGCCTGGAGATGGACTCAGTGGGCCCTGGAGATACGGAAGGAACTCAAGTGCCTGAGGCCTGCGGCGTGGGTGTGGTCTGCCCTCAGGTCTCACTGCCTTCCTCCAGGGGGCCCACAGCCCTGTGCACCAGGCAGGGCCTCCAGCTTCCCTGGTGAGGACTGCAGCGGCTGAGGCTTCACCTGAACGTGGCTATGGCCAGCCCTACAGCTGTGCTGACTCCAGCCACCACCCATGTATGGGTCTGAGGCTGCTTGGCGGGTACAGCATCCATCTGAGATAGATGGATTGGAGGTCCTGGCTGCCCCGCACCTTCTGTGACTGAGCTGGACATGAGCTGGGCAGCAGCAAGGGTTGGGGGAGGGACACATCAAGGCACCTACAACCTCAGCAGATGGGGCTGGACTTGGTCTTTTAAGCAGGGCCAAAACTCCCCGCTCCCACCCAAATCAGCAGGAACCTTTTTAATTCAACAAACTGATTCTAAAGTTCATATGGAAAAACAAATAACCAGGAACTTTCAAACCAGAAGAGCAATGATAAGAGACTAACTCTACAGATGTTTGAACAACTTTTAAAGTCACATGGATTTTATGCGGGGTCTCTCTCTGTTGTCCACGCTGGAGTGCAGTGGTGCAAACACAGCTCACTACAGCCTCGATCTCCTGGGCTCAAGGGATCCTCCTGCCTCAGCCTCCTGCGTAGCTGGGCCGCAGGCTCATGTCACCATGTCTGGCTAAGTTTTTAAATTTTTTTGTAGAGTCAGGATATCACTTTGTTGCCCAGACTGGTCACAAACTCCTGGCCTCAAGCAGCCGTCCTTCCACTTCAGCCACACAAAGTGCCAGGATTACAGGTGTGAGCCACTGTGCCTGGCCTTTATTTTATTTTTTTTATTTAATAGAGACAGGGTCTTGCTTTGTCACCCAGGCTAGAGAGCTGTGGTGGGAACACTGTTCACTCCAGCCTCGACATGTTGGGCTCAAGCGATCCTCCTGCCTCAGCCTCCTGTGTAGCTGGGACCAAAGGGGCACACCATCATGCCCAGCTGATTTTTGTTGTTGTGTGTGAAGAAAGAAAACACCCAGCCATGTTGATTTTTAAAATGTGGTACTAGTCTGTAAATGGATAGACAACTCAATGGAATAAATCCAAAATTCCAGAATGGACCAAAATACATACAGGAATTTCATTTCTAAGCATGATATTAGTTTATAAAATGGGCTAGACACTTGGAATCACACTATTCAATTAATGGTGTTGAGACTTCTGGCTACCCATTCAGAAAGAAAATCGAATCTCCACATCCTCAGCTAAAATAAGATGCAGATTCATTGATATTAAAATACCAAAATGGAAACCATAAAAGCAGTAGTAAAATATGGGAGATAGAAAACCTTATGGTGGAAAGGCCTTTTAAAACAATGTCAAACCCAGAAATCATAAAAGAAAAGGTTGAATTTTTTTTTTTTTTGAGAACGAGTCTCACGCTTGCTGCCCAGGCTGGAGTACAATGGCGCAATCTCGGCTCACTGCAACCTCCGTCTCCTAGGTTCAAGCGATTCTCCTCTCTCAGCCTCCTGAGTAGCTAGGATTACAGGCATGCACTGCCATGACCACCTAATTTTTTTGTATTTTTAGTAGAGAGGGGTTTCTCCATGTTGGTCAGGCTGGTCTTGAACTCCCGACCTCAGGTGATCCACCTGCCTTGGCCTCCCAAAGTGCTGAGATTACAGGCATAAGCCACCGTACCTGTCAAGGCTGAAAATTTTGACAACACAAAAATGAAACATGTCTCTAAACATTGTAATCCCACTGAACTGTACACCTAAAAATGATTTATGGTAAGTCTTATGTTTTGTATATTGTACCACAATTAAAAAAAAAAAGTCAATTTAGATAAAAACAAAGTCAAAAGGCAGGGTTGGAAAATGTGTTTATAATCCACAACACAGACAAAAGACTAATATTCCTAATACATAAATACGAACTCCCACAGGTCTATATCCTGGTGCACACTTGTAGTCCCAGCTACTCGGGAGGCTGAGGCAGGAGAATTGCTTGAACCTGGGAGGTAGAGGTTCAGTGAGCTGAGAATCACGCCACTGCCCACTGCACTCAGCCTGAGCAACAGAGCGAGACTCAGTCACAAAGGAAAAAAGTACAATGAGAGGCAGGAGGGTGGGGAAATTAAAAAAAAAAAAAAAGATTAAAAAAAGAAAAAGAAAAGAAAAAAGTACAATGATGTTCTGTATTTTTTGCCTATCAGTTTGGTAACATTTGACAATGCTTTATTCGTGTGTTGGTAAAGCTATGGGAAAACAGGTGATTTCAAACTTTGCTGACAGGAATATAAATTGTGCACCTATTTATTCCATTGAGTTGTCTATCCATTTCTAGGCTAGTACCATATTTAAGAAATCAACATGGCTGGGTGTTTTCTTTTTCTCCAAAAAGAAAAGTCAGTTGGGCATGATGGTGTACAGATATACACACAGAAAAATTCTTCATTGATTAATCGATATTTGTTGCAGTGTTGTTTACACTAGCAAAAGTTGGGAAACAACCAATAGAGGATTAAAGAAACGCTGGACATCAATATGATGAAACACTGTGAAGGCAGGAAGATTGGCAGCTGTGTCTTAATCTGAGCTAATCTCCAACATAGAGCTAAAGGAAAACATTTGAGATGTAGAATAGTGTGCTACTATGTCAGACTTTTTAAAAACAGCAAGTGTACAGACACATGTGATAGGATGTGGTCTTGAATTCTCAGCAGCACCCCCCAAAGGAAGACAATAGGAGATAAACACCCGCACTGCCTAAGGAGAGACTCTAGAGCCCTCCTTGGTGGATGTATTGGTCTGTTTTCACACTGCTGATAAAGACATACCTGAGGCTGGGTAATGTTTGTTGTTGTTGTTGTTGTTTGTTTGTTTGTTTGTTTTCTGAGACAGAATTTTGCTTTTGTTGCTCAGGCTGGAGTGCAATGGCGTGATCTCGGCTCACCGCAAACTCCGCCTCCCAGGTTCATGCGATTCTCCTGTCTCAGCCTCCTGAGTAGCTGGGATTACAGGCGTGCGCCACCACACCCGGTTAATTTTGTATTTTTAGTAGAGACGGAGTTTCTCCATGTTGGTCAGGCTGGTCTCAAATTCCTGACCTCATAATCTGCCTGCCTTGGCCTCCCAAATCGCTGGGATTACAGGCGTGAGCCACCGTGCCTGGCCTAGGCTGGGTAATTTATAAAGGAAAGAGGTTCAATGGATTCACAGTTCCACGTGGCTGGGGAAGCCTCGCAATCACGGTGAAAGGCAAAAGGTACATCTCACATGGTGGGGGGCGCAGAGGAAGTGAGAACCAAGCAAGAGGGCTTTCCCCTGTAAAACCATCAGATCTGGTGAGACTTATTCACTACCACGAGAGCAGTATGGGGGAAACTGCTCCCGATTCAATTATCTCCCGCTAGGTCCCTTCCACAACACGTGGGAATTATTGGAGCTACAGTTTAAGATGATATTTGGGTGGGGACACAGCCAAACCACATCAGGGGACTTCCTAAAAGGCCGTCAACCTTTCCAGCAACCCGCCCCCGTCACCTACCGCCTGCCTCTAGAAATGTAGGCCAGAAATTCATTAGGGGAAAGATGGTGCTTTCTCCCCCTTGTGGGGTTGGGGAGGGCTTGGCCTCCCTGCAGCTGAGAGATAAGGGCTTCATGAGACCCAATCACAAAGAGCAGGGGTGTACATCAGGAAGGGAGCCCATGTAACATGAATGGCTGTTACTAAGTGTCTGAGTCCCAAGTCTTGTTGCCACAGGTGGACAAAAGTTCCTGGGGGCTTGTGGACCTAAGGCAGGAGAACCACTTGAACCCAGGAGGCAGAAGTTGCAGTGAGCCGAGATCGCACCACTGCATTCCGGCCTAGGCAACAAGAACAAACTGCATCTCAAAAAAATAAAATAAAATAAAAATCCAGTTCAGGCCAGATGCAGTGGCTCATGCCTATAATCCCAGCACTTTGGGAGGTGAAGGCGAGTGGATCGCTTGAGCCAGGAGTTTGAGACCAGCCTGGGGAACATGGCAAAACCCTGTCTCTACAAAAAATACAAAAGTTAGCTGGGTATGATGGTGCACACCTGTGGTCCCAGCTACTTGGGAGGCTGAGGCTCACCTGCCCGAGAGGTTGATGATGCAGCGAGCCAAGATCGCGCCACTGCGCTCCAGCTTGGGTGACGGAGCAAGACCCTGTCTCAATAAAAAATAAAAATAAAAATCCAGTTCTATAGTGCCACCCGCAATTCAGGTAGACAGCTCTATGTTTTCTCCCAACACTCCCTCATTTTGCTACCTTCTGGATTTGGAGTGTGCCTGATCTGACTTTCCTCTTTCCCAGCCCTGACCTGGTGTCTTTTATACTATTCACATGCCTGGAAGAGACCCAGGCTTCTTCCTTCCCTTCCACCCTTGTATCTTTAGGGTTTCCATCATGCCCAGTGTGACGGCACCAGAACGTAGAGCTTAGTGGTTAAGGGCGCAAAGTCTGAAGTCACTACCTGGGCAAATAGCTTTATGCTTCAGCTTCCTCATCGCTGAAAAGGAGATGATAGTTCCGACCTCACAAGGTTGTTGTGAGGATTACAGGAGCCAACCCACGGTGCCATATGTAACTGAGGGTGGACATGCCCATGGCACTGAGGTTGGGCCCATGGCACTGAGTGCCCATGGCACTGAGTGGTCACTAGGAGACAGACAATAGGCTATGTCAGAAGGACCACACAGAATGGAAATCCACCCAGCCAATGAGATTGGAGAGTGATCTCCAGCAGCAACAACACAAAAGACATTCACCTTGCATGAAATGTCACCTAGACCATGGGGAGGACTGGGAGTCAGTTACCTTGGTGCTCTCCAAGAAGCCACATGTCCTGGGAGTTACACCCTTGTGTGAATCTGGACTGGGCTGATGACCGGCTTTAGTCAGCAGTGTGGCAGCAGGAACTCCTCCTTCAGAACACCTGTACTGACCACACAAGGTGAAACCCCTAGGAGGCCAGCTTCGCCATTAGGCCCCTAGACGAGCAGCTGAAGAAAATCCAGAGGAAATTATTATTTTTATTTTTTATTTTATTTTATTTATTTATTTTTGAGATGGAGTCTCGCTCTGTCAGTCGCCCAGGTTGGAGTGCAGTGGAGCGATCTTGGCTCACTGCAACCTCTGCCTCCTGGGTTCAAGCGATTCTCCTGCCTCAGCCTCCCAAATAGCTGGGACCACAGGCACCCGCCACCACACCTGGCTAATTTTTGTATTTTTAGTAGAGCCGGGGTTTCACCACGTTAGCCAGGATGGTCTTGATCTCCTGACCTCGTGATCTGCCTGCCTCGGCCTCTCAAAATACTGGGATTACAGGCGTGAGCCATTGCGCCCAGCCGGAATTATTATTTTTTTTAAATGGCAGTCCCCCTCCTGCACCCCTGTGTAAGTTAGGATGGGGTCCCATTCTGCCTTCACAGTCTTGGGACCCCTGCATTGTCTGGAAAGGAGTCTGGCTAGCCTGCTAGAGAAAAGTGCTGGAAAAGCTCATCCAGCATTTCAGCTTCCCTCCAGCTGAGCCAGGCCCCAGATGAATGCCCGCCCATGGGTGAACACCAGCAGGGCCAGCAGAAAATGACCCTGTGGAGCCCAGAGCTGGGAACGAAATGACTGTTGTAAGCCACTTCATTCTGGGGTGGTTTGCGACATAGCAGTAGGTAACTGGGACAAGGACCAAGTGCTGTTTTTGCTGCTTTGTTTGCTTAAGAGATCCCTGGAGTTCTTGTAGCCTGGGTATCGCAGGAGAAGAAGGGGAGCCTCCCCGAGCAGGAGCCCCTGGTTATTTGCATGAGCTCCAGATCTCCTGGCATCACTGTAATTCCCTAGCAGTTAACCGTGGTTTCTGTGTGGGAGGAAGGAGGCAGCTGGATGGAGGGGGAAGAGATGAGAATGTAGAAGAGACCGACCTGTTTTCAAAGCCATCTCTGCCACACGCCGGTTGTATGACTGTGGACGAGCTATTAAATTTCTATGAGCTTCATTCCTCATCTGTAAAATGGACCTCCTTACAGGATTGTTGCAAGGATGACAAGACATTACATGTAAAGCAGAACAATACCTTAACATAATAGGTTTCCAAAACATGATAGCTGTTATGATTTTACCTCGTGAGAGCTGGGGGTAAGGGGGGCCCTAAGGCTGGTGGGTCAGGCCCTGTGGGACCCAGAACTGTTCTGTTGCAGGGATCAATAGAGTCATCTCCTCGTTAGGAAGAGAGTTACCCCCAGCACCCAATATTTGCCAGTTCCTACCCCAAACATGGCTGGGCTCATGTCTTAGATAAGGTGTCTCATTGCCCCATTAGGCCGCTGGCTGTCCTGGAGCCAGTGTGTTCAGAGGGTCCCTGGGCTCAAGTCTAGGAGGATCATCCACATGCCGTCTGATCCCACCGAACATGAACTGATCCGATGCCTGAACTGATTACACTTAGTGTGAGACCCAACCTAGCCAGCTCCCCAATCCAACCCATGGACCAACCACTGAAATCTGATATTTCAAGGAATCCTGAAGGGGTCATTTTTAAAGATGGCTATCCTCCTTGATGAAGTTGGAATGGGGTCTAGCTGCATAGGATAGAAAACTCCCCAAATACCAATGGCTTAAACAAGTAGTTTCTTTATTTCTCATGTAAAAGAAATCCAGAGCTGGCTCCATATGTTATAGGGACCTCGGCTCCTTTCTTTCCATCCTGCTGTCCTCAGCCTTACACATACTTACTTCATAGTCCATTAGGGCTGCCAGAGACCCCAACATCACATCTCTGTTTGTTAACAGAAGAAACAGGAGAGAATGAAAGGGTGACCACTTCCTTGCAAGGAGCTTTCTAGCCAGTAAAATGTAAGCAGAAGTATGAGGAACACTCATACTTAATCACAAGCCTAATGACAAAGCTATACCTGGCTGCAAGACGGATTGAGAAATTAAGTCCTAAGTAATACAATTAAAGTTCTATGGGTGACAAAGAAGTTCTGAAGCTAGATAGTGGTGGTGGTTGCACAACCTTGTGAATATGCTAAAGGCTGCATGCTTTAAATGGGTTAAAATAGTGAATTTTGTTATGTGTGAATTTTACCACGATAAATCAGAGTTCTGTGACAAAGGAATAGGATGCAAATGAATATTGGAGTAGACACCCAGTGGTCTTGCTATGCCTGGTTTTTTAATTGCAACCATTTAATAGTATCAGGTATCTCAGGATCATGTGCACACCTTGTAGTCAGGGGCCGGGGTCTGTGACTCGGAAGCTGGGGAGGGTTGCTGGCTAGCAACGTTCATCATTAGGATTTAGCAAAGAAGCTTCCTGAAAGCGAGGGATACCTGTATTGGCAACTGGAGGCGCGTGGAATTACATCCCATGATCTGAAGCGGTTTGGTTAAAAGTGGGCTTTAGGATAAATAAGTATCCATCCTTCCTTCCTTCCTCCCTTCCTCCCTCCTTTCTTCTTTTCTTTTCTCTTTCTTTTTCTTTCTCTTTCTTTCTTCTTTTTTTCTTTTTCTTTCTCTTTTTCTCCTCCCTTCCTTCCTTCCT
>NW_012115154.1:8497815-8507988 GCF_000951035.1 Colobus angolensis palliatus | reverse complement strand
TTCACTATGTTGGCCAGGCTGGTCTCGAACTCCTGACCTCAGGTGATCCACTCACCTTGGCCGCCCAAAGTGCTGGGATTACAGGCATAAGCTACGGCTCCCAGCCCCAACCAAATATTCTTATATGGCGTATGAGTCTGTGTGGGCTGCCCTAACAAAATGTACAGACCTGGTGGCTTAAACAGCAGAAATTTCTCACAGTTTTGGAGACTGGAAAGTCCAAGATCAAGATGCCAGTCAATTCAGTTTGTGGTTTGTTCTCTTCCTGGCTTGTAGACAGCTGCCTTCTTGCTGTGTCCCCACATGGCACAGAGAGAGAGAAAGAGAGAGAGAGGAGTGGGGAGAGTCAGCACTCTACGGTGTCTCTTCTTATGAGGACACTAATCTTATCAGATCTGGGTGCCATTATTCTGACCTCATCTAACCTTTGTTAGCTCCTTTCGGTCCTATCTCCAAATACAGTCACATTGGGGGTTAGGGCTTTGATACGGTTTGGATCTGTGTCCACCCTCAAATATACTGTTGAAGTATAATCCTCAATGTTGGAGGCAGGGCCTGAGGGAGGTGATTGGATCATGGGGGTGGTTTCTCATGAATGGTTTAGCACCATCTCCCTTGGTGCTGTCATCGGGATAGTGAGTTCTCATGAGTATCCCCCTCTCTTTCTTCCTCCTGCTCCGGCCATGTGAAGTGCTGGCTTCCTCTTTGACTTCCGCCATGATTGGAAGCTTCCTGAGGCCTCCCCAGAAGCAGAAGTTGTCATGCTTGTATAGCCTGGGCAACTGCGAGCCAATTAAATCTCTTTTCTTTATAAATTATCTAGTCTCAGGGATTTCTGTATAGCAGTGCAAGAACAGACAATACAGGCTTCAGCATATGAATTTTTGGGGAACACAAGTCAGTCTATATAACATGTGGTCAGGATAGAGTCATGACTTAATGATGCAGAGAAAAATGAATGTATAACCCCCTAGCCAGTGTTCTAGAGGCAGTCATAGAGCTTTATTATCCACCTCCCATTCAATGACCATTTTCTCCCATTGTTTTCCTGAATAGTCCAGGCCGGGCCAAGTGTTTGCTTCTGAACTTGATCTGATAGCTCTTTGTAACCCACAGCTCACATTCAGGATTTCCCTGTTTCTGAAAACACCAGGGAAAGCTTTTGTCCAGCTGGCCTGCATTTTCGCTCCACCCCCAAAATAAAGGGGATGGTCTCCTGCCTTGCATGAAATGTCACCTAGGAAAGAAAGCAGGGAGGATATTGCAGAGACCAAAGCAGGGAGTGTGACTAAAAAGTGACTTGGCCACCTCTCCTGCCTCACCTGTCCCCAGAGGACTGAGTCTGGCCCATTTGTCCAGGGCAGGGAACAGGACGGGAGAGATGGGGAAGCGAGAGGGTTAAGTCTGTCCAAGCCTTTCAGTGTGATGAGACAAGTGTGGAGTGTCTGCCAAGAACAGGCCAGGTTCAAAACAGGAAACCCCAGGGTAATGATGGACACTTCTCTGTCGATTTTACGTGGATCTCTAGGGAAAGTACTGGAACTGATCTCATTCTATATACATATATATATATTTTACAACTCAGATTGAAGAGGAAGTGCACAATGAGCTCTGCAGCTTTGCCAGTGATGCTAATCTCTTCCAGGTGCTGAAACACTAAGGTAATGGGGAAACGCTGTAGGAAGCTCCGACTGCCCTCACTAGGAGGCCAGGAGACTGGCCCTTGCAGGGGCACGAGTGAAGAGGGGTACCCAAGGGCAGAGCCAGGCTCTGCTGCCCTTATTCTCACAAGCTGCAGCAAATGTACTCCCTGATTTCCTGCAGCTCCCAGTGTTGGTGTGGGCAGCGGGGGAGAGGTGGGATGGAGTGCTGGGGGCCTGACCCTCTTGGGAGCCCCTGTAGCAGCCCTGCCTCCTTCCTGACCTGCGCACAGAAGCTGGGCTTTCCTGGATACTCCTGGATTTCCCTCCTTGTGCACTGCTTGGCTGTGTGAGTACCTCCATTTGTTCTCCACTGTTCTTGCCCAGTTGCTCCTACCTGCTGTGAGAACTGATGACCTTCCTCGGCCTCCAACCTCAACCCTCCTCTCTGCTTGACTGGAGCTTGGTGAGACCTTAACCTGTTCCACTCCTAGATACTGCACCCTCAGGCATTGTGTGCTTTCTCCCACTGCTGCCAATTAACATGGCCCATGGGACAGCCCCTTGTCCCTTCTGCCCAACCTCACTCCACTCCAACAAGTAATTGCTAGGAGAAGAGAGAAGCCCCACCTCCACGTCTTTTCCTAGAACCTGCCAGGTGTTCTCCATCTCGCCCTCCCTGACTCTCTGATATCTGCTGGGATCTTAGCCTCAGCGTCAGGTATTTTCTTCAGCTTAGTCGGCTACAATTTCAGATGTATTTATTTGGTTTGTTTGATTTCACCTTGGGACTTCTTTTCCCACCTGCAAATGGTTCTGATCCTTGCTTTCAGGCACCACAACCAAGGATAACAAATGTTCTCCTGGCACCCGGGAACCTTCCAGCCAGGACTGCTCTCCATAGACTGAGAGGTTAGGTTAGAGAATTTGTAGGAAAGAGAAAGGCTTCTAGGGGGGAGAGATTTAGCTTTGTTCTGCTGCATATATTAGTTATTATATATTAAACTATTCATGTGCTATCACTTAATATATACTAATCTATATATATATACACACACACACAAGGCTATAGCCGGCCAGGTGTGGTAGCTCATGCCTGTAGTCCCAGCACTTTGGGAGGCTGAGGCAGGTGGATCACCTGAGGTCAGGAGTTCAAGACCAGCCTGGCCAGCATGGAGAAACCCTGTCTCTACTAAAAATACAAGTTAGCCAGGCATAGTGGCGCATGCCTGTAATCCCAGCTACTCAGGAAGCTGAGGCAGGAGAATTGCTTGAACCCAGGAGGCAGAGGTTGCAATGAGCCAAGATCACGCCACTGTACTCTAGCCTGAGTGACAGAGTGAGACTTCCTCTCCAAAAACAAAAACAACAACAACAAAAAAACGCTATAGTTTCAGTTGACGGGAGGGCAAGCAATGAAAGAATTGATTCAGGCAGGGATCCTCAGTGAGTAGCAAGACCATAGGTGAAAAGTAGCTGAGACAGAGAGTATTTGCATGGTGCCAAAATATCGCCCTGCAAAATTACTTGCTAATTCACAGAGGAAAATAGTTACTTTACGAAATAAAAATCTACAATCAAGTGACCAAATTTAGCATCATTAATAGAGGGTCTACAAGACATTATGGGATTCCCGATGTCATGCAATGTGAAATGTTCCTGCCCCAAATGTTGACCTTAATCTCTTTCTTCTTCTTCTTCTTCTTTTTTTTTTTTTTTTTTTGAGACAGAGTCTCACTCTGTCGCCCAGGCTGGAGTGCAGGGGTACAATCTCGGCTCACTGCAGCCTCCACCTCCCGGGCTCAAGGGATTCTCCTGCCTCAGCCTCTCGAATAGCTGGGACTACAGGTGTCTGCCACCACACCTGACTAATTTTGTATTTTTAGTAGAGACAGAGTTTCACCATGTTGACCAGGCAGGTCTCGAACTCCTGGCCTCAAGTGATCTGTCTACCACGGCCTCCCAAAGTGCTGGTATTACAGGTGTGAGCCACTGTGCCCTGCCTGATCACTTTAATTTTTCAACCATGATCTTGGAGGGAAATAAGCCCCGATGCCCCAAGACATCTGTATTAGTCAATCATTTCTTCAGAGAAACAGAACTAATGGGATGTATGTATATAGAGGGAAAGAGATTTATTTTAAGGAATTGGTCCATGTGATTATGGAGGCTGAGAAGTCCCAAGATCTGCAGTTGGCAAGCTGGAGACCCAGAAGAGCCAATGGTGTAGTTCCAGTCTGACTCAGGCAGGAGGAATTCACTCTGACTCTCAGGAGGGTCAGCCCTTTTGTCCTATTCAGGCCATCAACTGACTGGTTGAGGCTCCCCCATCATTAGGGAGGGTGTCTGCTTTAATCAGTCTACAGATGTAAATGTCATTGTCACCCAGAAACACCCTCACAGGCATATCCTGAATAATGTTTGACATTAAGTTTAATTAAATTAATGTTGACACGTAAAATTAACCATCACTGCATCCTTTGTAACAATTTTTTTTCTTTTTACTTTTTAAATGTGGTTATTATAAAGTTTTTCTTTGTCTTTTTTTTTTTTGTTTGTTTCTATAGGTTATTGGAGAACAGATGGTGTTTGGTTACATAAGTCCTGTAGTGGTGATTTGTGAGATTTTGGTGCACATATAACCCAAGCAGTACACAATGCACCCAATTTGTAGTCTTTTATCCTTCATCCCCTTCCTACTCTTTCCCTGAGTCCCCCAAATCCATTGTGTCATTCTTATGCCTTTGCATCCTCATAGCTTAGCTCCCACTTATGAGTGAGAAAATACAATGTTTGATTTTCCATTCCTGAGTTATATCACTTAGAATAATAGTCTCCAATCTCATCCAGCTTGCTGTAAATGCCATTAATTCATTCCTTTTAATGGCTGAGTAGTATTCCATTGTATAGATATACCACAGTTTCTTTATCTACTCATTGATTAATGGGCATTTGGGTTAGTTCCACACTTTTGCAATTGCAAATTGTGCTGCTATAAACATGCATGTGAAAGTATCTTTTTCGTATAATGACTTCTTTTCCTCTGGGTAGATACCCAGTAGTGGGATTGCTGGATCAAATGGTAGTCCTACTTTTAGTTCTTTAAGGAATCTCCTGTGTGTAACTAACTGAGTTCTCTCCTATGCATCTTGAATGGTTCTAGTATAGCTAGTCATTCAGTCTTTCTATATTCTGTAGTTCACATGAGGGACCCCTGCTCAGAAATCTGTTTAGAGGAAATAAAAAGATAGAGGGACAAGTTAAATGGCACTGCAAGAAAACAATCAGAAAAATCCAGAATGTGGAATATTTTTCAAAACCACTAACATAGTTTCTTTTAAAAGTCAATGTAAATATATATATGTATACAAATTCTATATATATATATATATTTTAAAATAAACTTTTATAAAATAGAGACAGGGTCTCACAATGTCACCCAGGCTGGTCTCGAATTCTTGGGCTCAAGTGGTCCTTCCACCTTGGCCTCCCAAAGTGCTGGGTTTACAGGCATGAGCCACTGTGCCCGGTCACTTATGTAACTTCTTTGGGCCATACTTTCCTCATCTGTAAAATGGACAGAATATCATCTACCTTGCAGAGCTACTGAGAAGATGAAAGATACTGAATATAACGCTCTTGGTACAACGCCTAGACACAACGGATGGTAGCTATTATTACTCGTGCTGGTTTTTGGGAAACCAATAAAGGTGACCGAAATGCAGTGTAAGGGAAATACAGGTAAACATGAAAGGACTCTGCCTTACTCCAGAATATGGTGTACTAGATAAAAGCACAGGAGCAGAGAGTTCAGAAAACCAAAACAAAACCCATAAGCTGTAAAAAATATTGATAAATTTGACTATGTAAAAAATAGAAATTGGGGCCGGGCGCGGTGGCTCATGCCTGTAATCCCAGCACTTTGGGAGGCCGAGGCAGGCAGATCACGAGGTCAGGAGATCGAGACCATCCTGGCTAACTAGGTGAAACCCTGTCTCTACTAAAAATACAAAAATATTAGCCGGGCATGGTGGCAGGCCCTGGTAGTCCCAGCTACTCAGGAGGCTGAGGTGGGAAAATGATGTGAACCCGGGAGGCGGAGCTTGCAGTGAGCAGGTATCGCACCACTGCACTCCAGCCTGGGTGACAGAGCGAGACTCCATCTCAAAAAAAAAAAAGAAAAATAGAAATTGGGCCGGGTGGTTCATGCCTGTAATCCCAGCACTTTGGGAGGCCAAGGTGGGCTGACCACCTGAGGTCGGGAGTTTGAAACCAGCCTGACCAACATGGAGAAACCCCGTCTCTATTAAAATATAAAATTAGCCATGCTGGCACATTGCCTGTAATTGACAGGCTGAGACAGGAAAATTGGTTGAACTCGGGAGACAGGGGTTGCAGTGAGCTGAGATCACACCATTGCAGCACTCCAGCCTGGGCAACAAGAGCAAGTCTCCGTCTCAAAAAAAAAAAAAAAAAAGAAATTCTGCAAGGCAAAAATCACTATAAACAAAGAACAAACTGGGAGGAATATTTTCTTTTTCTTTCTTTCTTTTCTTTTTTTTTTTTGAGATGGAGTCTCACTCTGTTGCCCAGGCTAGAGTGCAGTGCATGATCTGGGCTCACTGCAACCTCTGCCTCCTGGGTCCAAGCGATTCTACTTCCTCGGCCTCCCATGTAGCTGGGATTACAGGCATGCACCACCATGCCCAGCTAATTTTTCTATTTTTAGTAGAGATAGGGTTTCAACATATTGGTCAGGCTGGTCTTGAACTCCTGACCTCATGATTCACCCGCCATGATTCGCCTGTAGTGCTGGGATTACAGGCGTGAGCCACCGCGCCTGGCCGAATATTTTCAATTTATATCAAGCAGAGCTCATGTCCTTACTGAGGAAAGACATCCATACATTAGGAAAATGACCTGCAAAAAGCCTAGGGAGGCTGGGCTGGGGGGTTCACGCCTGGAATCGCAGCCCTGCGAGAAGCCGAGGTGGGCAGATGGCTTGAGCCCAGGAGTTTAAGACCAACCTGGGCAACATGGTGAAACCTTATCTCTACAAAAATACAACAATTATCTGGGCGTGGTGGCATGTGCCTATAGTCCCAGCTACTTGGGAGGCTGAGATGGGAGGATTGCTTAAGCCTGGCAGATTGAGGCTGCAGTGAGCCGTGATTGCGCCACTGCACTCCAGCCTGGGCGACAGAGCAAGTCCCTGTCTTGAAACAAAACAAGGCTACAAAAAGGGAGCCCAGAGAACATAAATTCCATAGTTTCTCCAGGCCCTTCCAGAGGCACCCATCGGGATACAAGGCAGTGGGACAGATAGTTCTTTAGGCTTCATAATGTCCCAGCTGAAATACCTCTCTACAGCCTCCATATCCCTCTTCTCTGGATTTTATACTAAGTCCTTTTCAGACACATATTAGGAACCAATAAATATCTGTTGAGTGATTTCACATGTTAGAGTGCACTTGTTTCCCAGGGCTGCCATTACCCAAGTGCCACAAGCTGGTTGGCTTAAAACAATGGAACATTCTCTCTCACCGTTCTGGAAGCTAGAAGTTGGAAATCAAAGGGTCAGGAGAGCTATGGTCCCCCTGAAGGCTCTAAGTGGGAGGGCCTTCCTTGCCCCTTCCTAACCTCTGGTGGCCCAGGCATCCTTGTCTTATGGCAGCATCGCCATACCCTCTGCCTCCCTCTTCACACAGCCATATTCCCTGTGTCTTTGCATCTCTCTGTGATATCTCGTCATCATATAAGGACACCAATTGTTAGATTTAGGGTCCACCTAACTTTACATCCATAATGATTGCATCTCAAGATCCTTAACTAATGACATCTGCAAAGACTCTTTTAAAAATAAGACCAGGCCAGGCACGGTCGCTAACACCTGTAATCCCAGCACTTTGGGAGGCCGACGTGGGCAGATCATGAGGTCAAGAGATAGACCATCCCGGCCAACATGGTGAAACCCTGTCTCTACTAAAAATACAAAAATTGGGCATGGTGGTACACACCTGTAGTCCCAGCTACTTGGGAGGCTGAGATTGCAGTGAGCTGAGATTATGCCACTGCACTCTAGCCTGGTGATAGAGTAAGACTCTGTCTCAAAAAAAAAAAAAAAGAAAAAAGATATCATATTCTAAAGTTCTAAAGTTCTGGGTGGATGTGAATGTATTTTGTGGGCAGGGGGTGAACACTACTCAACCTACTACACAGAACTTTTTTCAGTTGCAAATGACAGGAAACCTCATCTAAGGAGCTTAAATAAATGATTATTGGCAATCCTAGAAAAATATATCTAGTATGTTACCCTGAACAATATCAGGCTTTGATGAGGTTACAAGTCCATCTCTAAACTAATCACTGCAACCAGGCCAGAGGCTGTACCTGAGCTTTTGAGCCAAGGGTAGATTCAGTTCCACTGAAAGCACACAGACTGAGGAGGCTGTCTGCAGATACCATTACCAGGAGAAGGGGGAGCTGGTGCTAGGTGGTAGAAAATGTAGTCATCCGCTAGCATGGTCTTCCTCCACAGTCAGTCAGCTCTTGGGCAGCACTGACTCTTCTCATATCTGTATTCCAGGGACTTGAAGAACAGCAGGCCTTCAAATAAATATTTCCTGAGTTGTTTTTGAATTTTTAACATCATTCAGTCTCCAAGGGCTTCATTCACGGTAAATCTGCGATCCAGCGTCTGATCCAGGGCGAGCCTTCCCCACGGAGGCACTGTCCTTTGTAAGGCCCTTCTAGGTAGACCGGCTGGCCATCTGTTGTGTAACCATTCATTCTTCAAAACTTCCATAAAAGAGAAGCAAGAAAGAAGGGTTTGGATCTTGTTAGGGTCAAAGAAGGGCAGGAGAGAAATACAAGTGGTAGATGAAACTGAGCATCAAAGAAATACATCCCGACCTTTCCCCTTGGTTCTAACACGCACACACAAATCTCATTATCTGCAGGGTTGGATTATTGTTACCCTCACATACCCTGGAGCCCTGGTGGAGAATACAGGATTCTGGGTTTAGGCATGTGTCATTCAGTGGTTTAGGCCTGAAATATTGTGCCTTAAACACCCACAGAGGGGCCTTATATCCCAAACACCAGAAGAGCCAATGCCCAGAGGGTGAAATCAGACAGCCCTTAAGCTAGATGAAGCTGGAATTGGTAACCACACTGTGGAGTTTAATTTGCTGACCTAGATGTAGTTTGCAGCCCACAAAATCTCATACCACAGCAAAGCTTTTTCTTGTGCTGAGACAGCTGGCTGAGCGTGATGTTGCAATGACTCAGTTCTCAGTAAAGGGTCTGAAGAAATTAGGGGCAGGGCTATAGCCCCAAGACCACAGCCCCAAGAGACCTTCCTGTTTATTCCATGGGTGAGAGAAGGGGAACCTTCTGTTTGTGGGCACTGGTATTTCATCAGAAGAGACAAGGCTGGGCTCTGGGTTTGAGCTGTGTGTACATAGTCAACACATGACAGTCAGACAATTATACTCAGAGTGAGAATTCATACCTAGCCACACAGGCCAAAAGCATCTCTAAGAGCTGTTCTTAGGCTGGGCGTGGTGGCTCACGCCTGTAATCACAGCACTTTGGGAGGCCAAGGCAGGTGGATCATGAGGTCGGGAGTTCGAGACCAGCCTGGCCAACATGGTGAAACCCTGTCTCTACTAAAAATACAAAAATTAGCTGGGCATGGTGGTGCACGCTTGATGTCCCAGCTACTCAGGAGGCAGAGGTTGCAGTGAGCCAAGATCATACCACTGCACTCCAGCCTGAGCAAAAGAGCAAGACTCCATCTCAATAAATAAATAAATAAATAAATAAATAAAAGCTGTTCTTGAAACTAGGTGAATCAAATCATATTTTTCCTTGACTTCCATTTTAAAATCGGACATAGGTTTATATGAGGAGGCCTAATTCAAGGAAACCAGAGTTGAAAACTCTGATGGCTCAGAGGACTTCCCATTAAATGTGGCAGACTGAGCATGTGCCTACTCCTGGGCCTCCTCCCAAAACCCACTAAAATGTGAGTCAAGAGACTTTTTTAAAAAAAGCATAAGTCCATAAGAGAGGTAAGAGCAGAGAGAGGCATCAAAAAAATGTTTAAGCTGGAAATTTGATTGAGAGATAATGAACCTCACATACCAGAATACAAGGTTTCAAAATGGGGAAGCCAAGAAAACAAGCCAATCCATGCCTCTGAAACACCCCCAAAGGCCTAGGAATTGGAGGCACCAGAAACTTCTGAAAAGGCATGGCTCTGGCTGAAAACTAGAGCACTGATTAAAAGTTTTCTTCCAGCCTGGGCAACATAGTAAGACCCCATCTCTATAAAAAACACAAAAATTATCCAGGTGTGGTGGTACACACCTATGGTTCCAGCTACTCAGGAGGCTGAGGCAGGAGGATCACTTGAGCCCAGGAGATTGAGGCTGCAGTGAGTCATGCTTGGACCACTGCACTCCAGCCTAGGCAACAGGGCAAGAAAAAAATAAAAATAAAAAGTTTTCGTAAGCACTAGTTAAGGCTG
>NW_012115154.1:8489170-8495975 GCF_000951035.1 Colobus angolensis palliatus | reverse complement strand
AGCTACTCGGGAGGCTGAGGCAGGAGAATGGTGTGAACCCGGGAGGCGGAGCTTGCAGTGAGCTGAGATCCTGCCACTGCACTCCAGCCTGGGGGCAGAGTGAGACTCCGTCTCAAAAAAAAGAAAAATAAGAATAGGATTGTCTCCATTGGATTCTGCAGAAGCAGATGCTGAAACAGTTTGCAGTGTGAGATATTTCTTAGGGATCAACTGTTATGGAAAGGGTGAGCAGGAAACAGAATCAGGCTTAGGGAGAAGTCAAGTGATGATGCAGGACTCATGAAGCCCTGGCCAACTCATGAGGAGTATACAGCAGCATACATCAGGGTTGTTCTGGGTTGGGCCAAAATTGCCAGGCGTTTGTATCCAGGCCTTGATCAGTTGTTGGACTAGCCTGGGATAGGTGTGTCCTTAAGCAGGGCAGCTGCAGCCAAGGCAGTCCCGAGAAAGAGCCGACAACAAGGTCAGTGTATGCTCCCTGAAGGTGAATCTGCACAGTGTATCCCCCTGCCCAAGGATATTGTTTCTTTCTTTTTCTTTTTTTTTTTTTTTGAGACAGAGTCTTGCTCTGTCACCCAGGCTGGAGTGCAGTGGTGCTCACTGCAACCTCCGCCTCCTGGGTTCAAGGGATTTTCCTGCCTCAGCCTCCCAAGTAGCTGGGATTACAGGCATGTGCCACCACGCCCAGCTAATTTTTGTATTTTTGGTAGAGATCGGGTTTCGCCATGTCAGCCCTGCTGGTCTTGAACTCCTGACCTCAGGTGATCCACTGGCCTCGGCCATCGCAGTTCATGCCTGGGATTACAGGCATGAACCACTGCACCCAGCCAATATTGTTTCTTAAAACTGCACATTCAACAAATAAAAGCATTCAAAGAAGGTTGAGCTGTGATAGTAGAAACCAAAAAATCAAGAGGTCAGGTGTGGTGGCTCATGCCTGTAATCCCAACACTTTGGAAGGCTGAGGCAGGAGTGTGGGGAAAAGAAAGAGAGATCAGCCTGTTACTGTGTCTATATAGAAAGAAGTAGACATAAGAGACTCCATTTGGTTCTGTATTTGAGAAGCTGTTAATCTGTGACCCTACCCCCCGCAACCTTGTCCTTGCAAGAGACATGTGCTGTGGTGACTCAAGGTTTAATGGATTTTGGGCTGTGCAGGATGTGTCTTTGTTAAACAAGTGTCTGAAGGCAGCTTGCTGGTTAAAAATCCTGCCCGTCCCTGGGCAATGAAACATGCCGGTGTGGGTCCTCTGTATGCTGAGCGCCGGTCCCCTGGGCCCACTTTTTCTTTCTCTATACTTTTCTCTGTGTCTCATTTCTTTTCTCAAGTCTCTCATTCCACCTAACAAGAAATGCCCACAGGTGTGGAGGGGCAGCCACCCCTTCAAGGAGGATCTCTTGAGCCTAGGAATTTGAGACCAGACTGGGCAACATAGCGAGACCCTGTCTCTACAAAAAATAAAAAATTTGTCAGGCATGGTGGCACATGCCTGTTGTCCCACCTACTTGGGAGGCTAAGGTAGGAGGATCTTTAGACTGGAAGTTTAAGGCTGCACTGAGCTATGATCACACCACTGCACCCTAGCTTGGGTGACAGAGTGAGACCCTGTCTCAAAAAAAAAAAGAAAAGAAAAGAAAAGTCAGAAGATAAAGTTGAAAAAAATTGCAGAAAGTAAGGAAAAAAGGATCAGAAAATAGGAGAAAGAAAGTTAGAAAATCAGAGACCTTTTAAATCAATTTAGGAAGTCCGACATTTGAGCAATTGGAGTTTCATAAAGAGAGAATACAGAAAATGGAAAGGAGGAAATAATGTTTTAAAAAATAACAGTAATTCAAGAAAAAAAATTCTAAAATGGAAGACCATATGTTTCTAGATTGAAAGGGCCTACCCGAGTATCCAAGGCAATGAATGGAAAAAAATTGCTACCAAGGCACAACATCGTGAAATTTCAGAACCACTATGAATAAGATCTAAAAAGCTTCCAGGATAAAAAAAAAAAAAAAAAAAGCAGGTTATGTACTACGGATCAGAAATGGCAATAGCTTTCCTCTTCTCAAGCACAACGCTGGAAGCCGGAATGTGATGAATTCAAAGCTAACATGCAAGTGTGAATGAAGCATAAAGACATTTTGAGAAATGTAAGCTTTCAAAATTTTAACCTCGCAAGCGCCTTCCTTTTTTTATTTTTTATTTGAGACGGAGTCTCGCTCTGTCCCCCAGGCTGGAGAGCAGTGGTGCAATCTGTGCTCACTGCAACCTCCACCTCCCGGGTTCAAGTGATTCATGTGCCTCAGCCTCCCAAGTAGCTGGGATCACAGGTGTGCACCACCGTGCTTGGCTAAGTTTTGTATTTTTAGTAGAGACACGGTTTTGCCATGTTGGATATGCTGGTCTTGAACTCCTGGCCTCAAGTGATCCTCCTGCCTCAGCCTCCCAAAGTGCTGGGATTACAGGCAGAAGCCACCACACCCAGCCCAAACAGCTTTTCTCAGGAAACTATAGGATGAAACTCCATGAAAATGAAGGAATAAATACAGAGGAAGCCTTGAAGGCCAGGAAATGGGAAGAGAGCAGAGTTGGGAGCAGGAGGATAGTGATGGAGGACTTGAGGATGTCTCCTAGAAAAACACATGAAACCAGCAGACAACCTGCTATGTCTAAATACAGTGAGCAAAGATTTACATTTCCAGTAGAGTCTGGAGAAGAATTAGCAATAGGTACATAGACAGTTGAACAAATACAAAGTGAGACAATATTTATCTTCAGGGAAAACAAGAAAAAGTTTGTACCAGATAGGAAATATAATCATGTTACACTTCACAGCTCAGCCATGAATAATGGTTGCATTGTCAGAATAAACACTGGCTACTGATTAAACCAGAAATTGCAACACAAGCAAATTAGGAGGATAGGGGAAGAGAAGATATATGATAGCTAAATCCTTGTTTTCCAAAGAAGGAAGACAACAGATAATAAATGCAACGGAGAAAACCGGAGAAGCTGGTGAAAGCTAAAAAGAGGCTGCTTCTGATAATCAAGGGTGGGAATAGTGGAGAAGGAATTGCTTGCTTTAAGATTTTAAAGATTATTTTACTTTTCAAATAATGCAAATGTATTATCTGTTAATAACTAGAGAAAGATCATTATTGAATTACAGAAGAAGTTAAACTAGTAGTGGCTATTATTTGTTGAGTGCTTACAATATGCCAGAAACCATGGTAGGCATTTTACTGATAGTATCTTATTTATTTATTTGTTCATTTATTTGAGACAGGGTCTTGCTTTGTCACCCAGACTGGAGTGCAGTGGCACAATCACGGCTCACTGCAGCCTCAACCTCCTGGGCTTAAGCAATCTTCCCACCTCAGCCTCCCAAGTAGCTGGGACTACATACGTGCACCACCATACTGGCTAATTTTTTTAATTTTTTGTAGAGATGGGGTTTTGCCTTCTTGGCCAGGCTGGTCTTGAACTCCTGGCCTCAAATGATCTGTCCACCTCAGCCTCTCAAAGTTCTGGGATTACAGGTGTGAGCCACTGTGCCAGGCCTCTAATTTGGTCTCTAAATAAACAAATAAATAAAGATGCCCCATCAGACACTGTAGAGCAGCAATTCCCACCTTTTTCTGCACTTTTGAAAGAAGGACAATGATCATGTAAGCTCCTTACTCCCACCTGGGAGTCCAGGGTTATACATAATTCCTCACTGTAAATTCATCCTTTTCTCTCCTACACAAGGAAGAATATCTAAATAAGTTAAAGTGACATTATTTTTGGAATAACCTAAAATCTTCTCAAACATAATTTTTTAAAAGTAGATCGGCCAGGCGCAGTGGCTCACTCCTGAGATCCCAATACATTAAGAGGCTGAGCTGGGCGGATTACCTGAGGTCAGGCGTTTGAGACTAGCCTGGCCAACATGGTGAAACCCTGTCTCTACTGAAATACACACACACACAAAAAAATTAGCTGGGTGTGGTGGTGCACACCTGTAATTCCAGCTACTCGGGAGGCTGAGGCATGAGAATCACTTGAACCTGGGAGGCAGAGGCTGCAGTGAGCCAAGATGGCACCCCTGCACTCCAGCCTGGGTGACAGAGGGAGACTCAGTCTCAAATACAATGCAATACAATACAATAAACGTAGATATTACAAATCCCAGGATCTTAACTACTGTTAATAACCAAGTCCCTGTGGCTCACAACCATTGGAGAAAATGCAGCCACACAGGGCCTTAGAGACATGTCTGCGGCTCCACACTGAGTTGATGGCAGAGCCCAGAGCCCCTGCCTTTTATAGTGTGTGTTAACAGAACAACTGGCTAGGATGTACTTCTACAGATGGTGGCAAGTGCATGAGGCTTGACCATCTGAGCAAGCTTGTCATGAGGCCAGAGCTCTTTCTTTCCCTGTCAGGGCCACTCTTTACAAATGTACCAAAAAAGCTTTTATTGTCAGAGAAAAATAATTCCATTTTGATGTAGATATCGTGTGGAGTCCATTCCTTCAGTAAACTTTTTTTTTTTTTTTTGAGATGCAGTCTTGTTATTGTAGCCCAGGATGGAGTGCAGTGGCACGATCTTAACTCACTGTAACCTCTGCCTTCCAGGTTCAAGTGATTCTCCTGTCTCAGCCCCCTGAGTAGCTGGGATTACAGGTGCCCACCACCACACCTAATTTTTGTATTTTTAGTAGAGATGGGGTTTCGCCATGTTATGGCTCGAACTCCTGACCTCATGATCTGCCTGCTTCGGCCTCCCAAAGTGCTGGGATCACAGGCATGAGCCACCGCGGCCGGCCAGTAAACATTTTATTGAATATCTATTATGTGTCAGTCAAGGCAATAGCTAGGCTGGGTGTGGCAGCTCATGCCTGTAATCCCTCCTCTTGGGAGGCCGAAGTGGAACCATTGCTTCAGTCCAGGAGTTGGAGACCAGCCTGGTCAACATAAGGAGACCCTGTCTCTACAAAAAATAAAAAATTAGCCAGGCGTGGTGGTGTAAGCCTATAGTCCCAGCTACTCATGAGACTGAAGCAGGAGGATTGCTTGAGCAATCCAGGAGGTCGAGGCTACAGTGAGCCACGATGGTGTGACTGCACTCCACTCCAGCCTGGGCCACACAGTGAGACCCTGTCTCAAAATAAAATACAATTTAAAAGGCAATAACTAGACCAGTGGCGTAAAAAAATTCTTTTTAAGAAACAAAATATATATATATTTTAAATAAACACAGTATCTGACAGACATGCAATATTACAATGGAGATGAAAATAGGGCTGTAGCCACTGAAGGTGGTAGGTAGGGATGGAAGAGATTCATCCTGTCCACTGTGCTTCCTCCTAAACTCGACCTGGGGTCCCACCTGATACACTGCAGAGCACACTTAGAAAAAAGCTACAAAGCATTCTGCTGACAACTAGCTGGAGCCTGTGGATGTTCAAAATAAATAAATTTACTTTGGATATAATTCCCTTCTGTGACACATATGTCCAATAATAAATTGCTAGACAGTTACATTGATCAGTGCTCCCTGAAATACTTGTTATCTTTGTGTGTGAGTGTATGTGTGTGTTGTGTTGGTTGATTTAGTTTTACATACATTTGTACTGTTTCTCAAAAGAACGCATCTTATAATTAGGGTTTGTTGGCAGAAAAAAGATTGCAGGGGATTTGAATATATCCATTTGGGTTTATAACATTAACCAGTATTTATCAACTTTTGCAGAGCATTAGAAGCACCTGCAAGTTCCTATTAAAAAATAGTAATGCTTGTTAAGAACATGAATTCTTGGCTGGGCGCGGTGGCTCCCACCTGTAATCCCAGCACTTTGGGAGGCCAAGGTGGGTGGATCACTAGGTCAGGAGTTTGAGAACAGCCTGACCAACATGGTGAAACCCTGTCTCTACTAAAAATACAAAAATTAGCCAGGTGTGGTGGCACACACTTGTAATCCCAGCTACTTAGGAGGCTGAGGCAGGAGAATCGCTTGAACCTGGGAAGCGGAGGTTGCAGTGAGCCGAGATCGTGCCACTGCACTCCAGCCTGGGCGACAGAGTGAGACTCTGTCTCAAAAAAAAAAAAAAAAAGATAGTTAACCCCTGCAATTCTTCCCTTAGCCTATGCAACAAGCTACTACCTTCTCTCAGCCTTCATCAGAGATGGACCACTTATTGTGTGGGGAGTTTGAGTTAGAGGAACTTTGGACTTAGGAACAACTGAAGGTGGAAGATTAGTACCAAAGAAGGGGGATGAAATGAAAGTCAATGTACCAACCAGTGAATCCGTGCTGTCCTCACATTTGGCTCCCAGACACTGGCGGGCACATTTATAACTATTGGGAGGGAGTTCAGAGAACTCCCCCAGAAAACTGACCACCAAAAGAAGACACATGGAAAAGTATCATAAGGGAGTCCCCCAAGAATGACTGGCCCCTGTCTGATCACCCCATTCTAAAATCACTCCATCACACACGCAAATCTTTTTTTTGTTTTGCTTTGTTCTGTTTCATTTTTTTATTTTTATTTTTATTTTTATTATTATACTTTAAGTTCTAGGGTACATATGCATAACATGCAGGTTTGTTACATATGTATACTTGTGCCGTGTTGATGTGCTGCACCCATCAACTCGTCAGCACCCATCAATTCGTCATTTATATCAGGTATAACTCCCAATGCAATCCCTCCCCCCTCCCCACTCCCCATGATAGGCCCCGGTGTGTGATGTTCCCCTTCCCGAGTCCAAGTGATCTCATTGTTCAGTTCCCACCTATGAGTGAGAACATGCGGTGTTTGGTTTTCTGT
>NW_012115154.1:8472344-8489120 GCF_000951035.1 Colobus angolensis palliatus | reverse complement strand
AGACTCTGTCTCAAAAACAAACAAACAAACAAACAAAAAAACATATTCTTGGGCCCTGCCTCAGACATATGGAAACAGAACAGGACTGTGGAGGGGGGAATTAGCAGGAATCTATGTTTTTCCTTTCAACCTTTTATTTTGAAAATATTCAAACTTACAGAAAAGTTGAAAGAATACAGCAACCACCCCATACCTTCTACAAAGATTCCACAATTAACATTTTACCACACTGAGGTTTTTTTTTCCCTCTCTCTCTCTATCCCCTCTTTTTCGCATCTACAGAATTTCTTACTGAGACCTTTGAAGGTATATGTCAGACATCATGACACCTCATTCATGTTGTGGGTTACACTGTGTCCCAATGAAAGAAACGTTGATGTCCTAATCTCTGATACCTTGAATGTGACCTTAGTGGTAAATAGGGTCTTTGCAGAGGTACTCGAAATGAAGTCATACTGGATTAGAGTGGGCCCTACATCCAAAACTGCCGTCCTTATAAGGGAGAGGGAGATTTGAAGACACGGAGAGACACACAGGGAAGAAGGCCACCTGATGTTGTCACCAACCAAGGGATGCCAAGGATTGCCAGTAACTACCAGAGGCTGGAAGAGGCAAGGAAGACTCGTCCCTAGAGCCTTCAGACAGAGCATGGCCCCACCAACACCTTGATTTTGGACTTGAACTGTGAGAGAAGAAATTTCTGTGTTGCAAAGTACCCGGCTTGTGGCAATTTATTACCGCAGCCCTAGGAAACTAATAACAACTCTTGAATACAGGTGTTATCTAAATGTGGGCATTTAGTGGGACTCGGGGTATTCTCCCCATAACCAATATCATTAGCACACCTAAGAAAATTAACAATAATTTTATGATATCCAATCCATAATCAGATATATCTAATTGTTCTCAAAATATCTTTTATGGATATTTTCCCTTTTTTTTGATCCAGGATCCAATCAAAGTATCTTACATGCATTTGATTATTATGTCTAATTTCTTTTATTCTAAAATAATTCATCATAAAAAATGACTTCTCGATGTGTCCAGGTTTTAAAGAAAAAAATTATTCTCAAGCAGTAAGAAAGACTTAATTCAAGACTATTGCAATAGGAGTGCTGCAATAGGGGAGTGCGATCTGGCCCAGCTCTGAGTACAAGGACAAGTAGGGGTTCACAGCCAAAGAGCAGGATGAGGGGTCAGTGGACGGGAAATTACTAACAGGAATTTCCTGGTCTTGAACTCCCAACTTCAGGTGATCTGCCCGCCTCGGCCTCCCCAAGTGCTAGGATTACAGGTGTGAGCTACCACGCCTGCCTTTTTTTTTTTTTTGAGACAGAGTCTCGCTCTGTCCTTTCTCATTAATTCTAAATTGCCAATAATCATAGTTTAGAATGATCTTGATCGACCCATGACAGGAGACATCAAGCGTAGGTGACTCTTGCTAAAGACAGGCTAAGGGCTTAGATATCAAGGAAGCGGGGTGAGGTGCTTGATCAGATACCTAGGGTGGAGGGATGACTTGGCAGGATTCTTTGGTAAGACTGGCTGGGCAGACCAAAGACAAGATGGTGGCCAAGGTCCAGGCCTAGTTGAAAAGAGGGCTCAGAGGAGTCTGACTAAAGTTTGGTCAGGGAGACAGCCTGTCACAGGTTAGTTGTCTCATAGTACGTTCCACACTGTGCATTTGTCTTTTCTTTTTCTTTTCTTTTCTTTTTTTTTTTTTTTGAGATGGAGTTTTGCATTGTTGCCAGACTGGAGTGCAATAGCGTGATCTCAGCTCACTGCAACCTCCGCCTCCTGGGTTCAAGTAATTCTCCTGCTTCAGCCTCCCAAGTAGCTGGGATTACAGGCATGCACCACCACGCCCGGCTAATTTTGTATTTTTAGTAGAGAAGGGGTTTCTCCATGTTGGTCAGGCTGGTCTCAAATTCCTGACCTCAGGTGATCCGCCCGCCTCAGCCTCCCAAAGTGCTGGGATTACAGGCTTGAGCCACCGCGCCCGGCCCAATGTGAGTATCTTGCTCTGCAATAACTTTTTGTCCAGTGGTTTCATGAAAAATCTTTATTTAATTGGGGATTTCCAAATAGTGATTTCCAATTCTATCATTCTTTTCAGTTTTATTACCTGGTATTTCCTTTCCTTTATTCCTCGTTTTGAATATCACTAGGGAGTTTTAAAAATTGTGTTATCAGGCCAGGCATGGTGGCTCACACCTGTAATCACAGCACTTTGGGAGGCCAAGGTGGTCAGGAGTTTGAGACCAGCCTGGCCAATATGGCGAAACCCCGTCTCTACAAAAAATACAAAAATTAGCCGGGCATGGTGGTGCGTGCCTGCAGTCCCAGCTACTCAGGAAGCTGAGGCAGAACAATCTCTTGAGTCTGGGAAGCGGAGGTTGCAGTGAGCCGAGGTTGTGCCACTGCACTCCAGCCTGGTTGATGGAGCGAGACTCCATCTCAAAAAAAAAAAAAAAAAAAAAATTGTGTTACTAACTATATTGAGTATTTATTTTGATGTTCGGATTGACCTAAATTTGGCCAGTAAAATTTCCTTCAAGCTGGTTGCCATCTTGGAACACTTCTTTGTCTTCTGGCATAATTTGATGGCCCAGGCTCACTCTCCCTGCCCTAGACTGGGGACCCACCATTTCTCCAAGGGGCAGAAAACATGGTCATCCTCTCAATTACCCAGAGCAATGGTATCACATTCCACCAGCCTGGCCAACATGATGAAATCCCATCGCTACCAAAAAAAATACAAAAATTAGCCGGGCATGGTAGCGGCGCCTGTAGTTCCAGCTAATTGGGAGGCTGAGGCATGAGAATCGTTTGAACCCTGGAGGTGGAGGTTGCAATGAGCTGAGATTGTGCCACTGCACTCCAGCCTGGGTGACAGAGCAAGACTCTGTCTCAAAAAAAAAAAAAGAAAAAAAAGAAAGAAAAAAAGAAACAGAATAATGGTATCACATTCCTTACCTATTTAAAATTAGCTTAATAGTAGCTAATGTTGATCAAATGCTGGGCACTGGGCCACATGTTTCCATGCATCCTCATTTAATTCACATGTTAATTCTCTACAGTAGATTATGTTACTTATTCCTATTTTACAGATGAGGAAATCAGGGTGTGGAAAAGTTAACTGCCCAGGTCCTCTCAGCTGGCAAGAAGAGGAGCTAGCAATTGGAACTCTAACCATTCTGATGCCAAAGCCCACGCTTGGAACCACCATAATCTATTGACAATTTGGCTACAAAAGAAGAAAACTCCTTAAGCAGCACTGAACTTGATAATATCTACATTTTAAAAAACAACCATGCTTTAAGCTTTAAGGTAATAGGTATTAAGCAAAATTTAGGGAAAGAAATCCTTGAGTACAATCTGGAAACTTTCTCATTAATTCCCTTTTTTTTTTTTTTTTTTTTTGAGCTGGAATCATCTTGCTCTGTTGCCCAGGCTGGAGTGCAGTGGTGCAATCTTGGCTCAGGTCCAAGCGATTCTCCTGCCTCAGTCTCCTGAGTAGCACGTGCCACCACGCCCAGCTAATTTTGTAGTTTTAGTAGAGATGGGGTTTCGCCATGTTAGCCACGCTGGTCTTGAACTTCTGACCTCAGGTGATCTGCTCGCCTCGGCCTTCCAAAGTGCTAGGATTACAGGTGTGAGCCACCGTGCCTGCCTTTTTTTTTTTTTTGGAGACAGAGTCTCGCTCTGTCCTTTCTCATTGATTCTAAATTGCCAATAATCATAGTTTAGAATGATCTTGATCGACCCAGAATATGAGGAGAAAGCTTTCTTAAACACTGAACCAGAAGACTTATCATGAAGTGAATTGGAGCAGGGACTTTGGACCAAGGGAACGTTGAAAGCCCTTCCAGCTTCTCGCCTTCAAGTCTTTTCTGTGCTTCTGACACGGTCCATTCAGAGCTTAAGCTGTCCAGGGTAATGAAAGTGTTAGTAAGAGAGAAGAGAAAGCTGCTATGATGATGTAACTATGCCAGGTTGTCTTTGTCATAGGGTGCTGGGGAAGGGGATAGGGAGGGGGACACTTGCCAATTTGGGGACTGTGACTGCTTGGACAAAGGAGCGCCTTTTTCTAATCTGCACCAGCACTGCAGGCTAGCAGAGGCCCGAGCGGAGTCAAGTTCTTTCAGTTTAAAGTTGACTGTTCTAGGTTCAAGGGTGAATGACTTTCTATTATCTCTTAATAAGAGAAAACTTCCTCCTCCCAACAAGAATTTCCAGTTGTGGTTATTAGCTTAGGTGTAACCGAAATGGAAAAGTAATTATATTTCTCTTAGCAGCTAAGGTTGCCTCCAGCAGCCTGCCCGAGTCCTGCTCTCACTCTCAGGAGGAGAGTCTTTTGCCTTGTATTCCTTTTTTCCCTCCTCCACATGGACTTTAGGGTCCAGTTTTAAGTCCCGGACCTGTTTACTAACTAGCTTTAATCACAGGCACCAAGTTTCTGGCCTCTCCATGCTTCCTCCTTCCCTTCCTGGGTCTTAGCCAGGACAGGGAGCAGGACATACCTGAGTACACAGAGCAGTGGTGAGAGGTGTCCCAGGGAGCCATCTCAGGGAACCCATTAAGATAAAGGGGAAGAATAAACAGAAGCAGATGTTCCTTCAGCCCCAGTCCCCAGCCCACTGAAAAACAGGAAGCTGGGATGGCAGCTGATAAGGGCTGTCTCCAGGGCTGGGCCGGGACTCCTTGGAGCCAGGGGCTGGGTTGGGTTTCTCAGTCCTCATCTTTCCAGGACAGTCTCTTTTTTCTTTTCCTTCATTACTAGGAGAAAGCACAAACACAATCCCCCATTACCACAAATTATGCAGTTGAGGTCCCACATTTGGGGAAATTGCAAGGGTCAGCCCATCCAGAGTGCAATGGATGAGCCTTGCCCTGGGAAGATCATTTTTGTGATCATGGTATCTCCCCCACCAGGTAAGTATCTCCAGGCCAATATTTTTTCCCTACCATGGCAACAGGTCAGAGGGCTTTCCCTCCATATGAATACAAATCAAATGTATTCACATTCTATCATTAATGCCTGTGGCCACTTGAAATTCAAAAGATGGGGCCGGTGTCTCAATTCAAAAGTTGGGGCTGGTGTCTCAGCCTGTAATCCCAGCACTTTGGGAGGCCAAGGTAGGCGGATCACTTGGGGTCAGGAGTTCGAGATGAGCCTGGCCAACATGGAGAAACCCCATCTCTACTAAAAATATAAAAAAATTAGCCCAGTGTGGTGGCAGGCACTTGTAATCCCAGCTACTTGAGAGGCTGAGGCAGGAGAATCGCTTGAATCCAGGAGGTGGAGATTGCAGTGAGTTAAGATCACACCACTGCAATCCAGCCCAGCCTGCGTGACAGAGTGAGACCCTCTCAAAAAAAAAAAAAGAAAGAAATTCAAAAGATGTGAACTTCCAAGGTGGAGACTGCACACATGCACACACATATGTACATGCACACACATGCATGCACACTATACATGTACATACATGTGCACCCACAGGCGCACACATACCATACACCATGCACACGTGTCGCACATATGCATGTACACACGTACCATGTACATGCACACACACATACCAAACACACACACACGTGCACATACAAGCCCTCATCTAGGCTGAGATCTAAAAGCCCTGCGGTTGGCTGGGTGCGGTGGCTCATGCCTGTAATCCCAGCACTTTGGGAGGCCAAGGTGGGCGGATCACCTGAAGTCAGGAGTTCGAGACCAGACCGACCAACACGGTGAAACCCTGTCTCTACTAAAAATACAAAATTAGCTGGGCATGGTGGCCTATAATTCCAGCTACTTGGGAGGCTGAGGCAGGAGCATCGCTTGAACCCAGGAGGTAGAGGCTACAGTGAGCCGAGATCACGCCATTGCACTCCAGCCTGGGCAACAAGAGGGAAACTCTGTCTCAAAATAAAATAAAAATAAAAGCCCTTCCTCAGTAGTGATGGTTCCCCAAAATGCCACAGTTCACTCTCCATAAAAGGGGTTGTCCAAGCTTGGAGCTCTCTGTGTCTGGCATTTCCCCTCAGTAAAGGAGTGTGGACAAGGAAACTTCTAGGACCTCTTCCTGTGCTCCAGCATCCTCTGGCCCTAAGGGCTGTTTTCAGCTCCCCACCCCCATATCCCGAAGGATCAAAGGAATCGAAACTTAAGGAATTGGACCTTAAGGCTGTGGTGGCTGGGCTGGAGTGGGAGGTACTTTGCCACGCACCTCTGGCATATCATCCTACAGCAGTGTTTCTCTTTCAAAAGAAAAAATTATTGCAGTGGTTCAGGCCTGTAATCCCAGCATTTTAGGAGGCCGAGGCAGGTGGATCACCTGAAGTCAGGTGTTCAAGACCAGCCTGGCCAACGTGGTGAAACCCCATCTCTACTAAAAATACAAAAATCAGCTGGGCGTGGTGGCGGGTGCCTGTAATCCCAGCTACTTGGGAGGCTGAGGCAGAAAAATTGCTTGAACCCGGGAGGCAGAGGTTGCAGTGAGCCGAAGATCATGCCATTGTACTCCAGCCTGGGCAACACAGTGAGACTCCGTCTCAAAAAAAAAAATTATTATGGACCCCAAGCTGACTAAATCTTTAATATTACCCAAATATGTGCATACTAAAACCTTGGTATGAACACCTTGTGTTGTTAGGTAGTCTATCATCAGAAAAGTCAAGCAGAAAGGGAGAAGCCGGGGTGTCACTCTGGGCCCCCAACTTCAGGAGTGTTTCCGTCAAGGGCTGCATATCCCCCCTTGACAGACCCACTATGGCCCTGGCTTTGATGGGTGATCCCTGGGAGCAGGGAAGCCCGACCCCTTCTTCTGTCCCCATTCACAGAATCCTGGACTGGCCAGGGGCCTAGAGAGATCACTAAGCACGGCTGAAAGGCTGAAGACCAACTTCTAGACGCAGGCACCCCACCCCCTCCTTCTGTCCCTCCAGCCTAGGGGTGGCAGTGACTTCCTGCTGTTGTAAACCGCTGGGCTGCCTCACCCTCTACTTTTTGGATCTTTGGTTTATTTGTCCTGGGTCCTAGGAAGGAGGTGAGGCAGCACTTCCTAAGGACGGGAAGTGCAGATGGCATAGGCAAGATGCCCGCAGAGGCTGATCTGGGCATGTGCTCAGCACAGCAGCTGTAAGAGGAAAGCAGGGCTGGGCCAAGAGTTACAAAACCCTTCAGAGTTGTCCTGAGTGGAGGCAAGGGGCTGGGTTTTTGCACCCCACTCCCCATATCTCACGCCCACACGGCTGAGTTGAGTTCAGGCTGCCCTGCAAGGAAGGAGCCACCCCGGGCCAGGCAGCCCCCTCTGGGCAGGGCTATTCCTGGGAGGAGACTGGCGGTGAACTGTCAGCAGTCGTATCCCAAAGAGGAATCTGGGCAGAGGCTCCAAAGTCGGCCACAGCACCAAAGCCCAGCTCTGCTTAGTAGCTGCGTGACCTTGACCCAATTCCTCATCCTGGTTTAGCACGCAGTTCAGTTTCCCTATCTGTAATAGGGAGGCTGTGAAGATTAAATGAGACCATGTTCCCGTAAGGGACAAGAAGCCCACCCCTCGGCTGGCTTCCCTCTAGGGAGCTGCTGCCAATCGCTTTGGCCAGGACCCGGGACTCTGCTTCAGCCACCTGTATAAGGTGGCAGGGACCCTGTGTGATAAGGTCTGTGCCAAGGTGTGGCCTTCCCTCCTATATCCTGCGCTCAGGGGGTTGGTAGATCTTGCTCTTCTCACTGGCTCCTCCAGCTCTGGGGACAGAACAAGGACGCCGAATCAAGGTCCTCTCGGAGCCTGTCCTTCTGGCCTCCCTCATCCTCCCCACATGAGTGCTGGCAGGTTGGGCCCAAGCATGGTCAGGGAAGGGAGAACCTCTGGATCCTGGAGTTCCAAGCCTCAGCTGTGCCATGCAGCCCAGAGCCCTGCCCGGAGTGGAGTGTCAGGCTCTGTGCCATTTGCCTTTATCCTCTGTGTGTGCCAATCCCCAGGAACCCCACAGGAAGGAAGGGGTGGAAGAGCCAGGGCAGAATTCCGGCATTCCTGGGTCCCCTAAATCCCACCCCACTCTCAACAGTAGAAAAGATGGAAAGATAAAAATAGAAAGCAGTGTGGGTGTGGGGAAGGTCAGTAGCACCCCAAACTGCTTCAGGGCCCCCGGGGACGCAAGGAAACTTGATGTGAGTTGGAAAAGGTCCCTCCTCCGGTGGACACACATCCACGATGTGCAGCTTAGCTCACAGACGGCGCCTTTGTGCAAACTAGGAAAAGCCCCCAGCCCTCCCTGTGTGGTTGAGGTGCAGCGCCCAACCTGAATGAAGTCTCCCCGGGATGTCACAGGCCCCGTGCACTGTCAGTTTTCTCAGCACACACGACATCGAAGGTGTAGCCTCGGGTTCTGCACATTTTCTGTGGCTTACGTGCCAACTGGGACAATCCGGTTATATGCCACAGAGCCCATCTTCGCAGACATCAAACATCTCTCTATGCCTTAGAGCCTTTGCTGTTGCTCTCTGCGACGACATTCATAGAATCCTGGACTGGCCAGAGGCCTAGAGAGATCACTAAGCACCGCTGAAAGGAAGGAGACCAACTTCTAGACACAGGCACCCCAGCCCAGCAGCCTTTTCACCATGTGTGTCCAGCCAGGCTCCCTGCTGCTCTGAGCCCACCCCTGGTAACTCATGTTTTCCATGGACATGGACAACAGCACCCTGCCCATAAGATGTGTCGCTGTAGGGTGGTGTGGGTACGGCAACGATCAGAGCTGCGTGACCTCAGTCTGCATTTAGCTAGATTTGTTGTATCCACCCAGTGTTGATCCTTATGACTTTTCTTGAAAAAGTGGATATGGCCACAATGGGCCTGCACGCCTTCCTGGTACCACATGGCTGGAGGGGAGTTGTGTCCTCTCTGGTAGCGCCATAGGAGTGGCCATAACCCCACTCTAATGGAGAAATAGTCCACTATGTACTCCAGAGGCTTCCATCCTTCGTTTGAATCCTGTATCATTTATTGCCTGTTAGACTTTGAAAGAGCTACCCCCCTGTGCCTCAGTTTCCCCATTTGTGAAACAGGATGATGAAATAATAGCACCTACCTTACGGGATTGCTATAAACATTTTTTTTTTTTTTTTTTTGAGACGGAGTCTCGCTCTGTTGCCCGGGCTGGAGTGCAGTGGCCGGATCTCAGCTCACTGCAAGCTCCGCCTCCCGGGTTCCCGCCATTCTCCTGCCTCAGCCTCCCAAGTAGCTGGGACTACAGGCGCCAGCCACCTCGCCCGGCTAGCTTTTTGTATTTTTTTAGTAGAGACAGGGTTTCACCGTGTTAGCCAGGGTTGTCTCGAACTCCTGACCTCGTGATCCGCCCGTCTCGGCCTCCCAAAGTGCTGGGATTACAGGCTTGAGCCACCGCGCCCGGCCTACGGGATTGCTATAAACATTAAATAAGCGCATATAACAGCATGTAGTACATAATCACTAAATGTCAGCTCTCATAATGACAACAGGCGAGGTCCCCATGCATAGTGTAGACATTTAGGTAAAACATCCACAAACATCATTTCCTTGTTTTGATGACCCTCGAATTCCCAGCAATAGACGGTAGCTGGCCTAAGGAAAACTGAGTTGGGAAAGTCAATCATTCCTGTACGAGACCCCCACCCCGTCCCCCATTAATAAGGCAAACTTCCAGATTGCCAGGGGTTGTGGGTGCCGCCTTGGCTCCTCATCTTGCCCAGCTCAAAACTGTCTCTGAGATGGGCATGCAGGGACGCCCTATGGACAACCAGTCATGCTCCTTGTCAGCAACTTCAAAGAACACTGCCCTATCCCAAGGCCTCCTTGTTCCTCTTCATAAGTCATTAGGGGTCTGTTGACAGCTAAGTGCCCCAAGACTTTTTATTTGCAGCTTGACTCCCGCTTGGGATAATGAGTTCCATGATCCTACCGCCCACCAAGTGAAGGAACATTTTCTTTGATTATTCCTAAACATAACTCTCTCAAGCTTGAAGCAGAGCACCCCCTCCCTGGTTCTCTTTAAGGATTTGGTGAATGAGTTCAAGACCACCCTAACCATAACATCCATGATTAAACAGATGTTCCTCCGTCTTAGCCTTTATCTTTCCAAATGGAAGAATCCTTAACACATGACTGCATTTTTACAGCAACTTCACTATTTCCTTGATGATTTGGTTGCTTCTTTTTTGAGTTTCTTATGGTCTTTCTTCAAGTATAGTAAGCACACAGGACAGAAATCCCTCTCCAACCACAATCCCTCTCCATCTGACTAATTTTGTATATTTTTAGTAGAGATGAGGTCTTGCTATGTTGCCCAGGCTGGTCTCCCTTATGCCACATTCTACTCTGCTTGGATGAACTTCCAAGCACAAAATGAGAATTTCAGTTCAATATATGCAAATCACAGTCATTGTGTTGAAAAGAACTGGAAAGAGAAGGGATTGGGAGTTGGTGAGAGAAAAGGGTAAAAGCTGTAGGCAGAGTGCTATCAGAAACATTTTTCAGAGAGGCGTGGGAACAATAAAAGCAGGTGAGGTCTTAGAACTCCAGCTCTGCACTCTTATCCCAGAGCCGCCACACGCAACTGGGCAGGTATCCCACCCAAAAACGCCCTCGAAGAGGGAAGGCAGGGGCTAAAATTCAGCCCTCACCCACTCAATGTGCTCCTGGGTGCTGGGCTACAGCAGCCAGCAGTAGTGATCTTTTTTCTGATTTGCACAAAGGCACCGTGTAGACCATCAGCAGCCCTGTCTGTTCCTGCATTGGTCACTATGGGGGCAGCTGTGTCCCACAGACAGACAGGACAGAGAAACCCAGGTAAGAGCTAGGCACTGGGTCCTGATATGCTCTGGATGAAGTTTTCATAGTCATTCATCCAGTGACTATTTATTGGGCATCTACCATGCGCCTGGCACTGTATTTTTGTTTCTATTTTTCTTGAGACAGGATCTTGCTCTGTCATCCAGGTTGGAGTGCAGTGGCATGATCACGGCTCACTGCAGCCTCAATCTCATAGAATCAAGTGATCCTCCCACCTCAGCCTCCTGAGTAGCTTGGACTGCAGGCACACACCACCACATCTGACTAACTTTTTATATTTTTAGTAGAGATGAGGTCTTGCTATGTTGCCCAGGCTGGTCTCGAACTCCTGAACTCAAGTGACTCTCCTGCCTAGGCCTCCCAAAGTGCCAACACTGTTTTAGGTGTGGAGAAGACAGTAGTGGATAAGACAAACTTGGTTCCTACTCTCAAAGAGCTTTGATTATAGTCAGGCGAAACAAGTTAACAAGGTCAATGTAGACATCACAAGTATCATAATGATCCAGATGAGTGGTTGGCAAACTATTATCTTTGGGCCAAATCTAGCCCTTGGCCTGTTTTTGTAAGCCCCATAAGTTAAGAATAGTTTTTATATTTTTAAAGAGTTGTTAAACAAATCCAACAAAAGAACCCTTAGGAGGCTCACGAACCCTAATTATCTACTATTTAGTCCTTTACAGAAAAACTTTGCTGAGCCCTGGTCTAGGGAGTGACTTGCAATGGTAGGGTTATCTAGCAGACACTGTGGGTTGTCAACTGGTTGGATTATCTAGCAGACACTGCTGGTTGTCAACTGGCTGGATTATCTAGCAGATACTGCTGGTTGTCAACTGGTTGGATTATCTAGCAGACACTGCTGGTTGTCAACTGGCTGGATTATCTAGCAGATAATGCAGGTTGTCAACTGGTTGGATTATCTAGCAGACACTGCTGGTTATGAACTTCACAGAACCCACCCACTTCTCCTGAATATATGGCAGCCTCGAGATTTGTGTAGGATGGAGCCTTAGCTGCTTAAGCCTAATCAGGGATCTTTTAGCAGTGACTGGGTGCTGCTCACTAGCACATTTCAGGGATGCACCAGTGAGCATGTGAGATTCCTCTAGGCTAAATGCCTGGTTAGGTGAAATTCAGTGTTTTTCTTTGAGCATGGGAGGCAAGAAACTCTCTTTCTGGATGGGGTGGGATGTGCATGTAAGGCCAGGGGTTGCTGCAGCCATTTTGCTCATGGCTGGGAGGTCAGCCTGAGGATTCAGTGACCCATGCAGGGGAGTGCCCAGAGAATCACAGAAAAAGGATCCAGGTCCCCACCGTACCCTAGCTGGAGCCTGATTTTCTTTTGGACTTTTTAGTTCCCAAGCCAATAAATTCCATTCTGTGTTTACACCAGCTGGAGTTTCTTGTTTGTTTTGAGATGGAGTTTTGCTCTTTTTGCCCACGCTGGAGTGCAATGGTGTGATCTTGGCTCACGGCAGCCTCCACCTCCTAGGTTCAAGCAATTCTCCTGCCTCAGCCTCCTGAGTAGCTGGGATTACAGGCGTGTGCCACCACGCCCATCTAATTTTGTATTTTTAGTAGAGATGGGGTTTCACCATGTTAGCTAGGCTGGTCTCAAACTCCTGACCTCAGGTGATCCACCTGCCTTGGTCTCTGAAAGTGCTGGGATTACAGGAATGAGTCAACTCACCCAGTCGGGTTTCTTGTTCTTTTGACCAAAAGCATCTTACCTGACAGAGGTGGTCAAGGATGAAGGAGGCCGTACTTGAGTTGAGATCTGAATGATGACAAATAACTAGCCATGTAAAGAAAATCTGGAAGAAAAACCTTCTAAGTAGACAAAAAGGCAAATGCCAATGCCTCGAAGTGGATGTGAACAGGGCGGATTTGAAGAGCAGGGAGGCCAGTGAGCCATAGGGAAGATGGGACAGGATGAGGTGAAGGAGTGGGCAGAGTCTTGGTGGCCAATGAGAGCTTAGATTTTACTCTAAACACACCAGGAAGCCATTGTTTCTTTATTGTTTAATTTTTTTTTTAGACAGAGTCTCACTCTGTCGCCAGGCTGAAGTGCAATGGTGCCATCTCGGCTCACTGCAACCTCTGCCTCCCTGGTTTAAACGATCGTACTGCCTCAGCCTCCCAAGTAGCTGGGGCTACAGGCACCTGCCACCATGCCCAGCTAATTTTTGTATTTTTAGTAAAAAGGGGGTTTCACCATGTTGGCCAGGCTGGTCTCAAACTCCTGACCTAAAGTGATCCACCCGCCTTGGCCTCCCAAAGTGCTGGGATTACAGGTGTGATCCCACCACACCTGGCCTGTACTGTTTAATATTTAAACTGACTTTTACTTACTTACAGCAGTAAAGTACACAGAACTTAAGGACACAGTTTGATGAATTTCAACAACACACACACAAACATATACCTCTGTCATCCAGATCAAGAATGTTCCCAGCCTCCACAAGCCAAATATGTAATTAAAAATGTCCTACTAGGCATATTAAAGCAATAACAGTAAAAAGCTGGGGCGTGGTGGCTCACGCCTATAGTCCCAACTATTAAGGAGGGTTAGGTGGGAGGACTGCTTGAGGCCAGGAGTTTGAGGCCACCTTGGGCAACATAATGAGACCCCCACCTCTGAAAAAAAAAAATTAGCCAGGGGATGGTGGGGCATGCCTGTAGTCCTAGCTGCTTAGGAGCCTGAGGCGGGAGGATCACTGGAGCCCAGGAATTCCTGGCTGTAGTGAGCTATGATGGTGTCACTGCACTTCAGCCTGGGAGACAGTGAGATGAAGAAAAAAGAAGAGAAGAGAAGGAAAGAGAGGAGGGAAGGAAGGAAGGGAGGGAGGGAAGGAAGGGAAGTAAAGAGAAAGAAAGAAAGAAAAAGAAAGAAAGGAAGGAAGGAAAAAAAAGAAAGAAAGAGGGAGAGAGAAAGAAAGAGGGAGAAAGAGAAAGAAGGGAGGGAAGGAAAGGAAGGAAGGGAGAGAGAGAGAAAGAAGGGAGGGAGATAAAGAAAGAGAGAGAGAGAGAGAATGGAGGGAAGGAAAGAGAAAGAGAGAGAAAGAAGGGAGAGAAGGAAAGAGAAAGGAAGGAAGGAACAGGGAGAGAGAGAAAGAAAGAGGGGAGGGAGAGAAAGAAAGAGAGAGGGAGAAGGGAGGGAAGAAAAGAGAAAGAAAGAGTGAGGGAGGGAGGGAAGGAAAGAAAAAAAGAAAGAAAAGAAAGAAAAAGAAAGAAAGAAAGAAAGAAAGAAAAAAGAAAGAAGAGAGAAAAAGCTGAAATTAATTGTAATAATGTATTTGACTTAACCCAACGGATCCAAAATATTTTAATACATAATCAATGTTGAAAGTATTAATGATTACATTTTTCCTCACTGAGTCTTTGAAGTCTAATGTTTGTTTGACACATACAACACATCTCAACTTGGACTAGCCAGTCTTCAAGTGTTCAATAGCCCCATGTGGCTAGTGGCTAATGTACTGGACAGCGCAGGTCTAGAAAGCAAGGGCTGATAAATGAAAACAAAGCAAATAGCATCCATTGATAGGAATACAAGTTGTGTAGGATGTAAGCCATTGACTTTGAGTGCCGATTTCTTAGTTTTATTTTAGTGAAAATAAAATCAGTTCACACCCAGTATCAGTTCCCTAACCCTATATTCCCCTAAGGTCCTAGATTACTCAGCATAGGATATTCCTACCACAAAGCGTTTTAGTTCCCTTTTGGGCCCTCTTACGAATAGAGTTGTCATTCTTCACATTCTTAGGCATGATGGACCTCTGAGTGACAGGTTCCCATCTGACCAAAAAGCCTCCAATTTCAGCTTTGAGTTATTTCAGACTTTTCAGATGGAAGTCATTTTATATCTGTGAGTTTCAAATCTGACTGGTCATCTAAATCACTTGAGTATTTAAAACAAAAAACATAACACGCGCCCCAAACCTGCTGAATCCCAATCCAGAGATGTGCTCAGTGATGTGTATTTTTAAAAGGCTTGACAGATGACTGTGATGGGCATTCAGCCCTGGGAACCACTGAGCATCATCTGCTTTGCTGAAAAGATCCAGAGACTTCATCAGGGACCATAGCAGAGACACAGCAAGGCCCGAACTGACAAATCCTCTAGAAGCAACACTCCTATTAAAAAGTTATAGCCTTGGCCGGGCTCAGTGGTTCATGTCTGTAAACCCAGCACTTTGGGAGGCCGAGGTGGGAGGATCACCTGAGGTCAGGAGTTCGAGACCAGCCTGGCCAACATGGTGAAACCCCATCTCTACTAAACATACAAAAATTAGCCCGGTGTGGCGGCCGGTGCCTGCAGTCCCAGCTACTTGGAAGCCTGAGGCAGGAGAATCGCTTGAACCCGGGAGAAGGAGGTTGCAGTGAGTCAAGATTGCAACACTCCAGCCCAGGTGACAGAGCGAGACTCAGTAAATAAATAAATAAATAAATAGTAGCCGTGCAGGGGCGGGGAGGGAGGTGTTTATTTCCTCGTGGCTGGGATAATGGCAGTGGTGGAGGTACAGGCTTCTTGGGTGCAGCCTATTTTAGGCAGGCCGAGTCCAGTCTATGGAACAGGAAACAGTATCTGCAGGTGGGGGATCAACATGAGAGAGGACGGTGGGTCTCAAGCTGGCCTGAGGGTGTGGGTAAGGAGGAAATGCTCACTGAGTAGCCCGCCCGCCCCTACACACATTCTATTTTTTACTTCTGGCTTTTCTGGCAGTCAGTGGACTCTCTTAATCTTAAGGCATGGTGTGTAGGAGCAGAGCAAACCTGTGTTGCAAAGGTTCAACCTGAAAGAGCGTGACTGAGGGGAAATAAAACTCACCCAGTCTTTCTGGATTTCATTTTAATCACTGGGTGTGCCCTTGGCACCAGGATCATAAAACACACCTGGTTTCCTTCCTTTGAAGTATTTAAAGAGCCCTGGATTTGTCGTCGGGGCACCTGAGTTCCAGTCCCAAACCTGTACTAAGCAGCTGTGCCACTATGTGCATAGGATTTAACTTACCTGAGCCTCACTTCCCCTGCTGGTAAAAATGAGTAATCAAACCTATCTTGTGGGTTACAGTGATGGCTGCGTAAAGTAATGCATGGGAAGGCAATTTAGAAACGATCAAGCGCGACACAAAGGGAAGACCACGGTTAACAGAAAGTGACAAAGGACACAGAAAGCGGGAGAAACCCTTCGCCAGCTCCTAGATACTTCACCTCTACCCTCCTCCTGTCCTCCCTTCCCCCTCCACCCGCCACGGCAGGGGCCTTACAAACAGCAGGCGCTCTAATCCGCCTAGGCACACACCTGTCCTGGGCTGCTGGAAAGACAGCCCCCCCCCCCCAACAAACACACAGAAGTCTCCGGGCCGGGACACCATAAACGTTTCTAGTGGCAAGTCCTCACGCCCCGCGGGCTTCCATTGGCTCGGGAACACCCTCAGCCTATTTTTCATTGGCTGGCTGCTGCTGGGATGAGGCGAGGCAGTCTCAGCCAAGGTTCACAGCTGAGAGTCACTTACGGTTGTGTGCCCTTTCCTGCCCATGTCCCCGAAGCGGCCGGGAAGCCCCGCCGCTCCCTGCGCGCTCCCTGCGCGTCCCGGCCGCGCGCCTGCAGATCCTCCCCGCAAGGCAGCCGTCCCGGGCCGGGCAACAGTAGCCTCCGCTCAAATCGGCCCCCTCATCGCCCAGTACCGCGATGGACATCTTTCCGGTCTCCAACCCACAACTGAGCATCACTTCCCGGGCCACGAACGCGAGCTGCGCCTCTGTCACTTTTGTGACTCAGTCCCCTTCCTAACTTCTCTCGCCACCCGCAGGTTGAAGGGTGCAGTGGCCTCCTGGCTCGGTCCCGAATAACGCTGGAGTTTAAGTGCACTGGGCCCCAGTTGACAACCAAATAAAGTGGAAACACGTGCGCACCACTCACAGAAAGTATTTCCACTCCGCAGGA
>NW_012115154.1:8462016-8471835 GCF_000951035.1 Colobus angolensis palliatus | reverse complement strand
CGGGGGATGCGCGCGTTGCGGGATGGAGTACGCGGTGGTCCGGGCCCGGGGGAGGCGAGAGCGCGCCGGGGGGCAGTGCCAACGCCCAGGGGTGGAGAGTGCACAGAGATCTGGGGGTGGCAGGGGACGAGCGCGCCAGCGGGTACCACGGGGGGACCCGAGGGCCCACAAAAGGGTCCGTCGTCTGCGCCGCCCCCCTAGGCGATTGCTGAGAGCCGGGAAACTCCCCAGCCGGTCTCAGCCTGTCTCTGCCCCTCTCTTACTAGAAACTGGGCCCCAGCCGGTGGGCGGGGGCCCGCTGCCCTGCACGTCCACCGCCATATCAGCCCAGGGCCCGCGCCTGGAGGCCAAGGAGCCGGAGGTCAAAGGTTGGTCTCATGACACCTGTTCAGGAGAAAGCGGGTCTTTGAGGGCCCTCCTTCCGCCACCCCCCAACCGCCAACCCCACCTCCAGCCCAGAAGAGGAGTATTTCAGGTTGCGATTGTCAAACGGAATGATCACATATGTAAACTAAAGGGAGGAAGCCCAGCAATCAAAACAGCCGTGGTGTGGTCTTGACAGAGGGCAGAGAGGAAGAGAGGGGTGCCACCTGCTCAGGGCCAGATGCTGATTGAGGGCGCGCCCTGGGTGGGGCGCTTCCTGGTGCTCATTAGTGTAAGGGTGAAATGGGAAGGCAGCAGGGCCGACTTGCTCTTGGCAGAGCGACATTTTCATTATTGGGTGTGCTGTTTGGGCTCCAGAGAGCTCCATGTCCCAGCGTGGAGGCCAGTTTGATGTAGCTGCAGCGAGTTGTGAGCTCCTGGAGCTGTTTCGTTGTTTACCCTCCTTGAAAGGAATGCTGTAACAACTTCCGGAAGAGGAGCCCCTTTGAAGTGTGGGCAGGATTGGGGTTCCTCTGACTTCAGGTTGTCTCGGTGGCCCCTTTGATGTGGTGACAGGGCTTAGCAGAGACTGGCTATGGGGAGTCAAGCGCCAGTCCAAGGTCACCTCCACCAGGAGGGACATATTGAAGGGCAGATTGAAACAGGCCAAAACAAATCTCAAAATTTTCCATTTCCTGGTTTGTTCATTTTTTCATTAATACAGTACGTAGTTCTCAAATGTATCATTCGATTCTTTATGCCTATGAAATGACATTGGAAAGTGCTATACCTACATTTTATCTCGTTTAATCCTCACAATAACTATTAGGTGGATATTGTCCCCGCTTTATAGAAGATAAATTGAAGGCCTAGGGTCACACAGCTATGTGACTGAAAGCCTTCCTTCTTGAACTGCTCCTTCTCTAAAAGTTAATTTGTTTATTTAAATGAGTCAAACCACACAAAACAGATGAGTGTCTGGCACACGGTAAATGTGCAATGAACTGTTGTACTTGTCACCTTTTTTTTTTTCCACACAGAGTTTCGGTCTTGCCACCCAGGCTGGAGTGTGGTGGCACAATCTAGGCTCCCTGCAACCTCTGCCTCCTGGGTTCAAGCGATTCCCCTGCTTCAGCCTCCTGAATAGCTGGGATTACAGGCTCCCGCTGCCACACACAGCTAATTTTTTTTTAAATTTTATTTTGAGATGGAGTCTCGTTCTGTCACACAGGGTGGAGTGCAATGGCGTCATCTGGGCTCACTGCAAACTCCTCCTCCCGGGTTCAAGTGATTCTCCTGCCTGAGCCCCCTGAGTAGCTGGGATTATAGGCACGCGCCACCACACCTGGCTAATTTTTATATTTTTAGTAGAGACAGGGTTTCACCATGTTGGTCAGGCTGGTCTTGAACTCCTGACCTTGTGATCCGCCCGCTTCGGCCTCCCAAAGTGTTGGGATTACAGGTGTGAGCCACCGCGCCTAGCTTTTTTTTTTTTTTTTTTTAATAGAGACAGGGTCTTCTTGTGTTGCCTGGGCTGGTCTTGAACTCCCGGGTTCAAGGGATCCTTCCAACTTGACCTTCCAAAGGGCTAGGATTACAGGTGTGAGCTACTATGCCCAGCCCAGGGGGGCCTCTCTTTTGAGTCAAAGGCGGTTTGGAGGTCTAGCACAGCCAGGCTTTGCTCTGGACATGATACAATGAAAGACGATAACAAGCAGTAACACCTGGTAATAGTAAAATAGTAACAAATGGTATGTATTGAATACCTACCGTGTTCTAGGCACTGTGCTAGGAGATTCACATGCTTTATGTCATGTAAGCCTATGATATGGGTTACTATTATTAGTCCCACTTTACAGGTAGGGAAACAGCCACAGGGAGGTTAAGTTGTCCATTACCCAACTAGTGAGTGGCCCCATGAGCGGAGGACTCAGGCTTCTAGTGTACTCAGCCACTGGAGGATGATCTTTTTGTGCTGAGATTCAGTTTACAAGTTCTATTATGGGGGAAGTTGGGGGCTTCCTGGTCTCTCGATCTATCTAAGGCAAGCTTGTCCAGCCCACGGGCTGCCTGCGACCCAGGACGGCTTCGAACGTGGTCCAACACAAATCTGTTAACTTTCTTTAAATGTCATGAGCCTTTTTTGTGTGTGATTTATTTTTATTTATTTATTTTAGTTCATCAGCTATTGTTAGTGTATTTAGTGTGTGGCCCAAGACAATTCTTCTTTTCCAGTATGGCTCAGGGAAGCCAAAAAATCGGACACCCCTGATCTAAGGAGAAGGAGCTTTTGGAAAGGACTGGCTGGATCGGTGGCAGAGGGAGATCGGAAAAGGCTCATCTGGCGAGCAGGGATCTGTGCAAAGGAATCAGGACATAGGCACAGTAGCACCACAGGGCGACAGGTGTTAATGTGGGGGCTGAGGGGAGGGAGCAAGAGTACCTTTCAGTGGGTGTGTGTTCATGGAGAAATGAAGAGAGTTGGGGCTGTCGCAGAGTTGAATTGGGAGCTCTGGGAGCAAGTGTACCTGTCAGTATTATAGGAAGGCAGCCATGCTGAGACATAGGACCTGCAGGATGGCCAATTTGTTTTACAGTATGTGATGATAACACTCCACAGTTTTAATGGTTCGATGGGCTGAATTGTGTTCCTCCTACCGCCACTGCCCCCTACATTGCTGAAGTCCTTACTCCCAGTACCTCAGAATGTGACCTTATTTAGAAATACGAACATTGCACATGTAATTAGTTAAGATGAGTTCCTACTGGAGTAGGGTGGTCCCTGATCCGTTAGGCTGGGTGCAGTGGCTCCTGCCTATAATCCTAGAACTTTGGGAGGCTGAGGTAGGAGGATCGATTGGGTCCAGGAGTCTGAGACTAGTCTGGGCAACCTAGTGAGACCCCATCTCTACAGAAAATACAACATTTTAAAAAAACTAGCCAGGTGCAGTGTCATATGCCTGTGGTCCCAGCTTACTCAGGAGGCTGAGGTAGGAGGATTGCTTGAGCCAGGGAGTTCAAGGCTACAGTGAGCTATGATTGCACCACTATACCCCAGCCTGGGCAACAGAGTGAGACCCCATCTCAAAAATAAAAATAAAAACTAAAGAAGGAAATTTGAGCACAGATATGCACACAGGGAGAATGGCATGTGAAGATGAAGGCAGAGATCAAGGTGCTACTTCTACAAGCCAAGGAACCCCATAGATTGCTGGCAACCACCAACAGCTCAGGGAGAGGCCTGGAACAGATTCTCGCTCACAGCCCTCAGACAGAACCCATCCTGCCAACATCTGGATCTCAGTCGTCCAGCCTCCAGAACTGTGAGACAATGCTTTGCTGTTGTTTAAGCTGCCCAGTCTGCAGTACTTTGTTACTTTGCTCTAGCAAAGTAATACACGTGGCCACGTATCTGATGATAGCCCTGACTGTGATAGAGCCCTGAGGTTTTTGAAACCTGCCTTTGTAGAGGCTGAGAAAATCTGTTTTCTTTCATTTTCCTTTTCTTTTTTCTTTGTTTTTTTTTTTGAGACAGGGTCTTGCTCTGTCACAAAGACTGGAGTGTAGTGGCACAATCATGACTTACTGCTGCCTCTACCTCCCAGGCTCCTGAGTAGCTGGGACTGCAGACACACGCCACCTGCCTGGCTAACTTTTTAAACTTTTTTAAGAGACGAGGTCTCACTATGTTGTCCAAGCTGGTCTCAAACTCTTGGGCTCAAGTGATCTGTCCACCTTGGCCTCCCAAATTGTTGGGATTACAGGTGTGAGCCACCAGGCCTGGCCAGGACCTGTTTTATATGAAATTATCTCCAACAGAATGCTACATGTACATAGCTATAAATAGCAAAGTAGAATAAATACATAAAAAGTATAATGAAAAATTACAATTGCTCTCAGCCTTTTGTTCCCCAAGGCTGTCTTCCTGGAGGTTGGCACTGCCAACTCTGTAGCAATTTTTCTTGTATTTTCTACCATTTTTCTAAACAATATGCTTACATTACTATTTATTTTCTTTCTTTCTTTCTTTCTTTTTTTTTTTTTTTTTGAGATGAAGTCTCACTCTGTTGCCCAGACTGTAGTACAGTGGGGTAACCTCAGCTCACTGTAACCTCTGCCTCCCAGGTTCAAGTGATTCTCCTGCCTCAGCCCCCCAAGTAGCTGGGATTGCAAGAGTGCACCACTATGCTTGGCTAATTTCTGTATTTTTAGTAGAGATGTGGTTCCACCATGTTGGCCAGGGTGGTCTCGAACTCCTGACCTCAGGTGATCCACTCGCTTCAGCCTCCCAAAGTGCCGGAATTACAGGCGGGAGCCACCACGTCCAGCCACATTACTATTTCTTGATTTTCGACTTTGCACACTACTTGTTAACTTCCAATCATGGTAGCGGAGGAGACGCTCTCCTTCCCATACCCCCTTCTGTATCCTTGTATTCCAGTACTTTATGAAATAAATGACTACTGTTCACATTATTAGAAGGAGGCGAACTGTTCACCTCTGAGCCATGTAGTGTTCTAGGACAACACCCTTGTGATTAAACAACCCTTTCCTCTGTCTGGACTTAATGGTAGCTTCTTTTTTACATTTGTCTGATTTTCTCTGAACTTATGTGTTCCCCCAATGCCCTAGCACCTCTGCCACATTGCAATCAACAGTATTTTTTGACTCTGAACCCTTTATTTTTTTTTCCTAGGTGGTCCCTCTGGTCTCCTCCTCCAACGTGGACAGAGGTGGCTTAGGCCAGTGCCAGCTCCTGAGAGGGAGGAGGAGGTGTCTTTTGAAAGTGGCCAGCAGTTTTCTGGGTTTGGAGGTGGATGTTTCAGTTCACTGTGGAGGTGAAGTCCTTTGGTTTCATGAAGGCCTAGCTGCGCTCTTGTTCCCTTCTGCGGGGCTTCACAGTTCTGGCTTGGGCGTATTAATCAGGCATGCAGGCTGAGGCAGTCCTGAGTCCAGGGGAGATACTGTCTGAAGGTGTGAACACCTGAGCTCACTCCTGTGGAAACTGGTGTTTTTGTCAGTGGTTGTTTTTTTGGCAGGGCATGGGAGTTGTTGCTGAAAGTTGCTGGTAGGAGATAACGGAGTGGCTGAGGGTGGAAGGTGCATTTTCTCCATCCGTGCGCAGAATCAGCACTGCTGAGTCACACAGGGTGTAGAGGTCTAGAGCACTGATGGAACCCCGGGCCTGGAGCCTGGCAGCCCCATGGGCACTGTGCTATTAGAGGTAGTGGCCCCAAGGCTCCTATTGGTGGACCTCAAACCACAGAAGCCAGGCCAGAAGAAGGATACAATGATGACTGGGACTAGTTGGTTCAACAGATGTGGGGTACCCTTTTGTGGACTCCTTGAAAGACCCAGGGAATAGGGGCTGAGGGCCTGCGTTCATCTGGGGCCTCAGAATCACTGTGACATGGGGTATCAGTGCAAAGGAATCTCATATCTCCCCAGACTGCTGGAAACCGGGTGTATGAGCATATGACCTTCAGAATGATTCGCAGTGATAGGCAGGGTATGTTTACCCCCATTGACAGCCAAAGAGTCTGAATCTCAAAGAGGCTTCGGTCATTAAGTGACAGGAGTGGAATGAGACCCCAGGTCAGGTGCTTTCCCACTTCCACGGAAGATGGAAGTCACGTTGCTGGAAAGTAAAAGGGGAAGTAACGGCCCCATCGGACCATTTATGGTCCTAGGAATGAAGTATTTATTATGTTCAGTTCTGGGAGTCGCATTTTAAGAGAAACAAGAGCTTACTTCCTAGATGGAAATCAGGTTCGTGAAACAGACTGGGTGTGCCGTTTTTGGCTTTTGTAACATCAGAGGGTCCTCCCCAGTCAGTGTTAGCAGCCCTGGGAAGCAGAGTTATCTAGGGCTTCCAGACATGATCCCAGTGTTGTCACTGGGCACCATGGTATGCTCAGTGCCATGGGCGAGCGTGGCTGTTATCTGCCCAGGGCCATCGCCCATGTAGCTAATGTCCTCTGTAGACAAGCACCCCTCTGTTGCGGCCTCGTAAGTGAGGTGATTGTAGATATCATGCCTGACTAGTTCATCCCTTTCAGGAAGTGAACTTCCTTTTGCCTCAGTTTCACAAATATGGGGGTTCATGTAGTCTCCCCTCACATCCCAGACAGCTGCCCTGACAGTGGGATAAGGCGCTGACAAGCAACCATGTTCCCTCTGCTAACAGGGACAATGTCCCGATACCTGCTCCTTTCCCAGCTCTGGGGCTAGAGTGTGAAAGGCAGGGTAGCGCTTTAGTGACTGGGGGAGCCGTTGATCTCAGACACCAGCTGCTGTGATTCCTAGGACACTTCTCATCAGTGGGAAGCGAATGGGGGTCTCCCATGTTCTGGTTCTCCAGTCAGGTTGAATTTGTTGTTTTGTTTTTGTTTTTGTTTTGAGACGGAGTCTGGCTTTGTCGCCCAGGCTGGAGTGCAGTGGTATGATCTCGGCTCCCTGCAACCTCTGCTTCCTGGGTTCAAGCGATTCTCCTGCCTCAGTCTTCCGAATAGCTGGGATCACAGGCACCTGCCACCACGCCCGGCTAATTTTTGTATTTTTAGTAGAGACGGGGTTTCACCATGTCGGCCAGGCTGGTCTTGAACTCCTGACCTCAGGTGATCCACCTGCCTCGGCCTTCCAAAGTATTGGGATTACGGGCATGAGCCGTTGCTCCCAGCCGAATTTGTTGTTTTTTAACAGGAAAATCCTTACTGAAGTTTCAAGGTTCCCATTCTAATGATTTTTTAATCCCTATTGAATTCAAATCTCTCTCTCTCTCTCTCTCTTTTTTTTTTTTTTTGAGACAGAGTCTCGCTCTGTTGCCAAGGCTAGAGTGCAATGGCGCGATCTTGGCTCACTGCAACCTCTGCCTCCCGGGTTCAAGCGATTCTCCTGCCTCAGTCTCCTGAGTAGCTGGGATTATAGACACATGCCACCACGCCTGGCTAATTTTTGTATTTTTAGTAGAGATGGGGTTTCACCATGTTGGTTAGGCTGGTCTTGAACTCCTGACCACGTGATCTGCCCACCTTGGCCTTTCAAAATGCTGGGATTACAGGTGTGACCCACCATGCCCGGCTTCTAATCTCTTTATGTTTACGGATTTGTGTTTGCCTCACTCACAGCTACTACTTATATTTTTACTGAGCTTCTTTGGACAAGGTTAAGGAGCTGCTTTTCCTGATTTCTTTTGAGTTTTGGTGCCCCATGTTTGGAGTTCATAATTACACAACCTCAGGGGTTTTCTGGGGGTTAGGGGAAAACAGTAGCTTGAAGGCTCAGGAGGTGGCTGGAGTTCTGGAAACAGAGTCCAGAACATAAACTTAGAAAACCCTGATGAACCTGTATGACCTGGTCCTCCAAGGACTGAGCAATGTTGCCTCTCCTGCCTGTGGAAATACAGCACACAAGGACTTTCAGAGTGAGCAGGAAGTTGCTGGCTATACCTTCCCAAGCCCCAGAGATGCATTCAGGCTGTCTATTTGAGGATTGTCATTAAGGCTTAGAGAAAATAGTTGAAGTAATTCTTGATTTTTACCAGTTAGTTTAGATTCAGCTGCAACAATCACAACTTAAACAAGATACATAAAATTGTTTCTCATGTATATAGTTGAGGTCTATTATGTCAGCATCCTCATCACTCAGACTCTCTAGTTTTCTGACTACCCTCCCTAAGCTGTGTCTCATCCTCATGGTCCAAATTGACTGCTGGAGCTCCAGCCATCACATCTGACTTCCAGGCAGCAGGACAGAGGGAAGGGAGAAGAAGGGCCTATGTTCTTCTTCCTGAAAGAACCATACTATATTTTTGCTTACATCTGTTTGGCTAGAACTTAACATGGCCAGTCCAAATTGAAGAAAGGCTGGGAAATTTAGTCCAGGGAACAGAGTTACTCTGAATAAATGTGGGGTTTGTTACTAAGTGGGAGAAGGGGCATTGGTATTGGGTTGGGTTAAGCAGCTAGCAGTCTATCAGAGAAAGCTAGATTTAGTAGCTGTGAAATAAACAGTTATTGGGGTTTGTAGTTCATTTAAGCTCTCTTTGTAACCCTAGGCAGGCCACTTTACTTTTTTGAGCTTCAAAATTTTCATTAAAAAAAAAAAGAAAAAAAAGACCAGGCATGGTGGCTCACGCCTATAATCCCATCACTTTGGGAATCTGGGGCAGGTGGATCACCTGAGGTTGGCAGTTTGAGGCCAGCCTGACCAACATAGAAAAATCCTGTCTCTATTAAAAATAAAAATTAGCCAGGCATGGTGGTGCATGCCTGTAATCCCAGCTACTTGGGAGGCTGAGGCGGGAGAATCGCTTGAATCTGGAAGACAGAGGTTGCAGTGAACCGAGATCATGCCATTGCACTTTAGCCAGGGCAACAAGAGTAAAACTCCGTCTCAAAAAAAACAAAAAAACCAAAACTGATTAATAGCTGTGATTGTTAAACTGTGTTCAGAGAAGTGCTGGGGTTTCTGGAGGTACCTCAAGTTTAATGGGAATAACTGGAGCTAAGAGTCCAAGCAAAGGCTTCCCTGTCCCCTTCCCACCCCTTCAACCAGACCAGCTGTCTTCTCTCTGCTTTTTTGTTACTGCAGCTCTCAGCAGCTCTGAAGTTCCATGACAGGTGAGAAACTTCAGGAGCAACTGTAGAAAGTTTCTGGGTTTCGAGAGAAGCAAGTTGGACAGGTTATGTAGGTTCAGGTTTCTGTGGTTCCGGAGGTAGAGGACCATGTTTCTGTAATTGTGAAAATCTAGGGAGGTATCAGGAAAAAGCCTGGTCATCTTTCTCTAATTCCGGAGGTATTGGGACATAATATTCTTGTCTCTGGGGCCATTAGAATATATTCCCTGAGGTCTGGAATGATAGGAAAATGAATGCTGAAACACGATCCAGGTTTGGTTCCCTGTTCTGCCTTTTCCTGCTTGATATAGAATTTCTCTGAGCCTTAGTGTATTCATCTTTACAATGGGAATAGTAATGCCTACTCAGGACTACTGGGAAAGTGAAACATAATCAATTATGTAAGCTTAGTAGGCTATGAGTCAACGTTCATTTGCTTTAATGTCTCCTGTTCATCAGAGGGCCCCACACCCCCGGGGGGGTGGGTACAGTAGAGAGGCCTGGGCTTAATGATTGAGTCAATTGGTTCGTGAGGCTCAAGGTAAAATTGATGGCACTGGGACTCCAGAGCATCACCCTGAGCAGGTGTGCGGGCTAGTCCCCTGTCTCATGGCGGTGTGGTGTGTTCTTTTCAAGCTAGAGTGTTTAAGAACCAACCAAATCTGGCATCTGGGCTTTGGTTGGGAAGGCGTTGTCTCTCTTAAATCTTTACTCTTTAATTTTTTTTTTTTCTCATCATCAACTAAATACTTTGAAGTCTTTTCCATCTTGAAACAAAAGAAAACCCTTTCTCTCTAGGCAGATGACTCTTCCTGCCTATGTCTTTTTTTTTTTTTTT
>NW_012115154.1:8432885-8461961 GCF_000951035.1 Colobus angolensis palliatus | reverse complement strand
GCCTCCCGGGTTCAAGCAATTCTCCTGCCTCAGCCTCCCGAGTAGCTGGGACTCCAGGCACCTGCCACTACACCCAGCTAATTTGTGTACTTTTAGTAGAAATGGGGTTTCACCATGTTGGCCAGGATGGTCTTGATCTCTTGACCTCATGGTCTGCCAGCCTCGGCCTCCCAAAGTGCGGGATTACAGGCATGAGCCACCGTGCCTGGCCCTGATTTTTGTATTTTTAGTAGAGACGGGGTTTCACTGTGTTTCCCAGGCTGGTCTCAAACTCCTGAGCTTAGGCAGTCTGCCCACCTCAGCCTCCCAAAGTGCTGGAATTACAGGCATGAGCCACCGCGCCTGGCCAGATGTATGTCTCCATTTTCTCTCTAAATACCTGGTCTTATCCCTATTTCTGAATCACCTGTGGGCTGCCCAAGCTCTCTAATTTACATCAGCCTCAGATGTAAACATGCCACCTTGTCTTCACACCCAGGGACACCACTCACCTACCCCATGCCACTGGGTGAGAGAGTCTGTTATTAAAGTCTCTGGAAAATTCCAAAGAATTATGGAAGAGAAAGCAAAGGAAACAAGACACCACCCGCATGCTTCTGAGGCCGTGGCTAGCTAGCCCCAGGGAGCGTCATACCAGCAGCATCTCTTCCTGGCCACCATCTCCTGCTCAAGCTCCTTTGCTTCCTATATGAAATTTCCTAAAATTATCTTAGCTTCTTTTAATCCCAAGGCCCACCCCAGAATCCTATCCCTGAGGTCACCAGGGGCCCATGAAAGTAACTCTTTCTCTCTATGCTGGACCCTTTGACTCACCTTTACCTTTCATGGGAAGGCGAGGGTGGGTGTTGGAGAGCCTCGCCTGTACATACCCAGTGGGCCCACAAAACACCTTCCCAACCAAAGCACAGCCCACCCTGTGGTATCTACCTCAGCCACATATGGAGTTAATAGTTTCAAATAATATTCTAGGCTTCCCTTTAGTATTAGTCCATTTTCATACTGTTATGAAGAAATACCAGAGACTGGGTAATTTATAAAGAAAAAGTTTAATGGACTAACAGTTCTACATGGCTGGGAGGCCTCACAATCATGGTGGAAAGTGAAGAAGGAGCAAAGGCATGTCTTACATGGCAGCAGGCAAGTGAGTATATGTATGGGAACTGCCCTTTATAAAACCATCAGAGCTCATGAGACTTATTCACTATCACAAGAATAGCACAGGAAAAACCTGCCCCCATGATTCAGTGACCTCCCACCAGGTCCCTCCCACAACATGTGGGAATTATGGGAGCTACAGTTCAATAGGAGATTTGGGTGGGGACACAGCCAAGCCATATTACCTTCCTACCAGGAGCACTTGTGGAAAGCGGAAGGAGAAGATCCTTTCTAGAGCAAACTTGGGGGATTATGCTTTGTCCCTTTTGTCTCTTCCTGACATTTATGTGATGTGTCTGCTGCGATGACCTTTCGGGCCACAGGCCCCATTGACATTCTCTCCTGCCTTGGCTATTGCCACATCACAGTCTTCTATTTTTTTTCTTCTACCTCTGTGACTCTTCTTTCTGTCTCCTCCTAGGGTTCCTCTTCTGCTGCCATTTTCTTTCTTTTTTTAAAAAACTTTTATTTAAATAACTGCAGACTTGCAAGAGATCTGTCACACAACAGTGTAAATTAACTGAACACTACTGAACTCTATACTTAAAAATGGTAAATTTAATGTTATGTCTTTTTATCACAATAATAATTAGAAAAGGAGACAATGTTGTTTGAAGGCATAGTGGCACTGCAAAGTGGAGGGGAAGGAAAGAGTAGGGATAGGAGTTGAAATTCTTAGAGGAACAATAAGTTGGTTTTCAACTCTATGTAATAAATATTTAGTATTTAATACCTCAAAATAATTTCACACTTATAGAAAAGTAAGAAAGATGCCAGACATGGTGGCTCACACCTGCAATCCCAGCACTTTGGCCAAGGCAGGTGGATCACTTGAAGTCAGGAGTTTGAAACCAGCCTGTCCAACATGATGAAACCCCATCTCCACTAAAAATGCAAAAAAAATTAGCCAGGTGTGGTGGCGGGGACCTGTAATCCCAGCTACTCAGGAGGCTGAGACAGGAGAATCGCTTGAACCCGGAAGGTGGAGGCTGCAGTAAGCAGAGATCACAGCATTGCACTCCAGCCTGGGCAACAGAGCAAGAGTCCATCTCAAAAAAAAAAAGAGAAAAGTAAGAAAGAATGCTATGAAGAATGCCAGCCTACCTGTACTCAGATTCCCCAGATGTTAACAATTTATCACATTTGCTTTATTATTTTATTTTTTATTTTTAACACAGGTTCTTGCTCTGTTGCCCAGACTGAAGTACAGTGGTGTGATCACAGCTCACTGTAGCCTTGACCTCTTAGGCCCAAGTAATCCTCGAACCTCACCTTCCCAAATAGCTGGGACTACAGGCATGTGCCACCATGCCCAGCTAATTTTTTTTAAAATTTTTTATTTTTTCTTGAGTTGGGGTTTCCCTATGTTACCCAGGCTGGTCTCAAACTCCTAGGCTCAGGCGACCCTCTCTTGGCTTCCCAAAATGCTGGGATTAATAGGTGTGAGACGCTGTGCTTAGCCTGCCTTATTACTCTCTATCTGTCATCTATCTGTTCATATTACCTTTTTTTCTGAATCATAGAGAATAAGTTGCAGACATAATTCTCCTTTCCCCCTAAATAGTTCCATTAGTATTACCTTAAAAAGGCATTTTATTGGCCAGGCACAGTGGCTCTTGCCTCTAATCCCAGCACTTTGGGAGGCTGCAGTGGGTGGATCGCCTGAGGTCAGGAGTTCGAGATCAGCCTGGCCAACATGGTGAAACTAAAAATACAAAAAAAAAAAGTTTAGCTGGGTGTGATGGTGCATTCCTGTAATCCCAGCTACTCAGGAGGCTGTGGCAAGATAGTCGCTTGAACCGTGGAGGCAGAGGTTGCAGTCAGCCAAGATCACACCACTGCACTCCAGCCTGGGCAACAAGAGCAAAGTTCTGTCTCAGAAAAAAAAAGAAAAGAAAAAAAAGAAAGGCATTCTCTTACACAGTGCAGTGATCAAAATTAGAAAAATAACAGAGATACAGTACTATTGTCTAATGTATAAACTTTATTTCAAATTTTGCTAATTGTCACAAAGGAATTGTAGCAAAAAAAACCTCTTTTTTTTTTTCTGGTCCAGAATCAAATCTAGGATCATACATTGAATTATTTAGCTGTCATATTTGTTTTTTAGTCTCCTATGATCCAGAACAGTTCTTCAGTCTTTCTTTTTTATGACCTTGGTATTTTTGAAGAGCACAGGCCAGTTATTTTGTATATATGTCCTTCAGTATGGTTTTGCCTGATGTTCCCTCATGATTAGACATATATAATCATTTAGAGTATACATTTTTGGCAGGAATACTACAGAAGTGATGTTGTGTCCTTCTTGGTGCAGCCTATCAGGAGGCATACAATGTCTACCTGTCTCATTACTCCTGATAACTTTGATCACTCAGGGAAGGTGGTGTCTACCAGGCTTCTCCACTGTGAAGTTACTTCTTTCTATGTAACTAGTAAGTGTCATGTATGGGAGACACTTTGAGATTATGTCAATTTCTGTCTGTCTCTTAGCTGATGTTTCCAGACCGCCTTCTGCTCTTCTCTTTCTACAGAGTTCATGGGTTTGCTGATATCTCTCAGACTTTCTCACTGGCCAAGATCGCTTTGGAGACACACAGCCCCCTCACAGGATGTCCTGTAACCACGTCAAACGCAACACTGTCCTTCCTGTCTGAACCTTGTCTCCCATCCCCCATGCCACAAACCTGCCCCTCCTCCCCTAGTCCCTGGTGACAGTTCACAGCACCATCTTGCTCCATCAGCCTAGACTCCTGGCATCGCTACAGTCTCCTCCCTTGCCCTTGCAGCGCATGCACAGTCAATGATCAAGTCCCTTTGGTCTTAGGCTCCCAGTATTTTGTATTACTCCTGTGGTTCGGACCATTGTCATCTCAGTCTTGGTATCCTGTCACAGTCTTCTCTGTTCTTCCTACTCAGGATCTTGCTTTCCCTCTCATTCATTCTCCATCATGATAGCAAAGTGAGTTTCCTAAAGCGTAGATCATATTGTGAAGAGAAGAATAGGTGGAGTGGGTGCTGCTGAGAACCCCAGTGGCCTCCCACTCTCCTCAGATGCCAACTAACTCCTCCTTTCGGGTGAAGCCCTGCTCACTTCTCCCACTGCCCCAATTATGTTGACGTTTGCAGTTTCCTATTTTTAGTTGCCTTTTCTCCTTGAGTTTTCATGCATTAAATCTGGAGCACCCCCAACCATTTACCAGCTCTTGCTGCTGTTTTTGGATTCAGCTTAGATTTCACATCACTCTTCATGCAGACATTCCCTGTCCCATGGGTGTGAGTTAGATGCCCTTTCCAGGTGTTCCCCTGGTACTTATTCCAACCCTGCTGTGACCCTTTTCACATTTTGAAAGGGATTATGTTTATTCTGATGCCTCCACTTTGGCTGTGAGCTCCTCTAGGCTAGGAACCATGTCTTGTCCTTTCCTTGTTGGGAAACGTCAACTTTCACATCATCTGGCTCCAACACACATACTCCACAAACATTTGTTGAATGAATAAGTGGGCAGGTGGGTGGAGGGTGTGAGTGCAGGCAGGACTGTGGTATAGCTGTGGGTTTTTGTTGAACTAGGGAAAGTTACCAAGACTCTGCTGACTCAGACTTGGGTTCTGGGGACAGGTTCACCAGTGTTTGAAGGCCAGCTGTTATAGGCCAAGTACATCCAGGAGGAACACCAGCAAAGAGATCAAAAGAATGAAGGCAGGCCCTCATCAGATATTCAAGGTGCTTGTGACCTAGAAGGACTGGAACTCCAAAGGAACAGGTTTCCAAAGCCCAGGTGACTCAGATAGGGTTGGGCACCAAGGCTGAGGAAGGGGAACTACCAGATAAGAAGGCAATCAGCAAGGCTTCTGCCCAGGTGGCCAACCACATGGCTGAAACCCTCCATTGACTTGGCAGCCAGTCCAGCCTACAGTTTCCTAGGGAACTGATGGCCAAGCAATCTGTAGCACAACTTGGCATGGAGCCTGGGACATTTTATGAGGGCCAGATGGTTGGACTCTGCGCATTGTCAGTGTTGCAGGGTGGGCAGCTGAGGGTCTTGGGGCAGGACTCAGCATTAGCGCAGGGAGTGTCTAAAGGCTGGAAACTCACATAGGTGAGAAGGACAGGAACGGAGAGTTGGAAGTCAGGAGACCATAGAACCACAGCTTGTGAGAGTTCCAGAGCCAGGTGTTGTTGGTTCTAAGAATCAGATAAGAAAGTGAGTTAAAAAGAGACTAGGAGTGACCACATAGTTAGAATCTGGGTCAAGACTATTATTCACGCCTTGAGAGCAGAAATCTGGTCTCTCTTTCTCTGCAGTCTTCATGCTGCCTAAAGCACTGCCTGGAAGAAAAGAAGAGTCAGGTCAAACTGAGTCAGGAATCTCAGGGGGTTACTTGAAGGTCAGGGCTTGATCATGGAAGAATGAGCTCTTTCCACCCAAGGAGGTAGACGTAGCTCCAATAAGAAAACTGACCATACATTTTTTGGGTCGGGCGCGGTGGCTGAAGCCTGTAACCCCAGCACTGTGGGAGGCCGAGACAGGCGGATCACGAGGTCAGGAGCTCGAGACCATCCTGGCTAACACAGTGAAACCCCGTCTCTACTAAAAAAAAAATACAAAAAACTAGCCGGGCATAGTGGTGGGCGCCTGTAGTCCCAGCTACTCGGGAGGCTGAGGCAGGAGAATGGCGTAAACCCGGGAGGTGGAGCTTGCAGTGAGCTGAGATCTGGCCACCGCACTCCAGCCTGGGCGACAGAGCGAGACTCCGTCTCAAAAAAAAAAAAAAAAAAAAAAAGAAAGAAAACTGACCATACATTTTTAAAGTTTATTTATTTATTTCTGAGATGGAGTCTTGCTGTGTTGCCCAGGCTGGGGTGCAGTGGCACGATCTCGGCTCACTGCAACCTCCGCCTCCCAGATTCAAACTATTCTTCTGCCTCAGCCTCCCGAGTAGCTGGGATTACAGGCACCCACCAACATGCCCAACTAATTTTTGTATTTTTAGTAGAGATAGGGTTTCACCATGTTGGCTAGGCTGGTCTTGAACTCCTGACCTCGTGATCCGCCTGCCTTGGCCTCCCAAAGTGTTGGGATTACAGGCGCAAGCCACTGCACCCGGCCTATTTATTTTTAAGACAGTATCTCACTCTGTCACCCAGGCTGGAGTGCAGTGGTACAATCATGGCTTACTGCAACCTTGACCTCCTGGACTCAGGTAATTCTCCTGCCTCAGCCTCGCAGTAGCTGAACCACAAGCACATGCCGCCATGTCCAGCTAATTTTTTGCAGAGATGGGGTTTTGCCGTGTTGCCCAGGCAGGTCTCAAACTCCTGGGCTCAAGAGATCCACCTGCCTTGGCCTTCCAAAGTGCTGGGATTACAGGTGTAAGCCTGAGATTACAGATTGTGCCCGGCCTTTTTAGTTTACTTGCTAGGATTAATGCCTGAGTGGAACATTGATGGTAGAACAAAACAAAACATAAGGAAAAAACATTGAAATAATCCTGGTACTAGGGAGAAGGTAATCTTTGCTAAGGGCTAGATTCCCCAGCACCTTGGACACCCTAGCCCAGGTGTGAGAGGCGGGGCAGTTTGTTGGGTGTGTCCCATTGCTAAACTGACTTGGAGCAGGGAGGAGGCTTCAGGGTGGGAAGCTGAAGGACTGGAAATTAACCTCTAGACCTGACTTGTCCTGAGAAGGCAAGAAGTGACAGAAACAAAACCTAATCAACAGATATTTTCTGTCTTGATCTTACTCATCAGATACTTAGATTGAAGTAGTTCAGAGCAGGCACATGGCAGGCTGAGTTATATAACGGAGGGGAAACTGTTTGTCATCCGTAGTTGTAGATGGGTGCACAGTGCTCCATGGATTGGATTTTTTCCTGGTGGCAGCAAGAACTAGGATGTAGGCACACCTGGGCAGTGATTGGAGGGGCTGTCGGACAAGTAGAAAGTCCTGGTCTGCTCATAGTCAGGAACCTAGGCTAGAAGTCCAGGCACTAAACTCCAGCCACCAGCAACAGGAGCTCTGGGCTCTGAGGCTCCTGGTGGCTTTAGGCAGGAAGCCTGTTACACACGGGGCCTGGGGCCAGCCCTGTGTCTATGTTTAGGGAGCAGGGAGAGGACTAGGGTGGAGGCAGGCATGTGAAGGCAAGGGAATGGCCACGGAGGCTGCACAGGCATGTCATTTTCTCTAGTCTCATCAATGACTCTACATGCTCCAAGGCTTCCCATCATCATCATCATCATCACCATCATCATCACCATCATCATCATCAAAGTACCATGTATGAATCACTTCCCATTTGTTCAGTTACCTCACTCTCACAAAACTCTGTAAGTCAGGAATTGTTGTTATTCCCAGAAGGGGAAACTGAGGCTCAGTGAGGTTAAGTGACTTGCCAAAGGTCATACGCCTAAGAAGTGGGATCGAGGACTGATGGATCCCAAACTCTAGTAGTCGCTTAGAGGGTTAGGAGCGCAGACTGTGGAAACAGATGCGCTACTTGCATGACTGTGGACAACTCTGTGATTCGGTTTTCTCACCTGTGAAATGGGGATGATGGTGGTAAGAGAGCTGCCTCATAGGGAGGTACTGAGTATCAAGTGAGCGACTGTAAAATATAACTCCAGGAGGAGGGTTGCTCGATTTAGCAAATCAAATATAGGATGCCCAGGTAAATTTGAATTTCAGTTAAACAGTGGATAATATTTGAATTTATTTATTTGTTTATTTTTGAGATGGAGTCTTGCTCTGTCACCCAGGCTGGAGTGCAGTGGTGCAATCTTGGCTCACTGCAACCTTCGCCCACTGGGTTCAAGCAATTCTCCTGCCTTAGCCTCCCTAGTAGCTGGGATCACAGACATGTGCTACCATGTCTAGCTAATTTTTATATTTTTAGTAGAAACAGGGTTTTGCCGTGTTGGCCAGGCTGGTCTTGTAGTCCTGGTCTCAGGTGATCTGCCCACCTCGGCTTCCCAAAATGCTGGGATTACAGGTGTGAGCCACTGTGCCTAGCCTATTTTATTTCTTTTTTAGACACAGTCTCACTCTATTGCCCAGGGTGGAGTGTGACGGTGCAATCACGGCTCACTGCAGCCTCGATCTCCTGGGCTCAAGCGATTCTCCCACCTCAGTGTCCTGAGTAGCTGGGACTACCAGCGTGTGCCAGCATGCCCACCTAATTTTTGTATTTTTTGTAGAATTAGGGTCTCACCATGTTACCTAGGCTGGTCTCAAACCCCTGGACTCAACTGATCCCCTTGCCTCGGTGTTCCCAAAGTGTTGGAATTTCACGCTTGAGCCACCATGCTCAACCAGATATTTTAGAAAAAAGTCTTGCATTGTTTGGGGCATACCTATGGTAAATATTATTTACAGATTAGCTGAAATTCAAATTTAACTGAGCATCTTTTCTTTTATGTGGCAACCGTGCCGAGGGGACTTCTCGAGGCAGCCTCGACCCATGCACCTGGCTCAGGTGCAGGACTCTAGCAAGGCCTGTTTCTTCACTGTCGTCTCTGCTTCCAGGCTTCTGTTCCTGCAATTTCATGCCCCCCTACCCCATGCCCTCTCCTGGCCTCTGGAGCCTTTCCTCACTTCTGGCCTCCTCTTTGTGATCTTCGGTAGTCTTCATGGTGAGTTCTTCCCTGACGGACTGCGCCTTGAGACTGGCTCACATAATTTAGTCACTGATTATGCAGGTCATGTCCATTTGCTGTTTTTTTCAGGTGAGATACTCTACTCTCCCTAACTGGGCTCTAGTGCCTTTCAGGCAGGGACTGTATCCTCTGGGACCTGAGTGTGGATCAGTTTCAATAAATCCCCGCTGCTTGAGTGGTTGTAGAAATGGAACCATTCCTCTTCCAGGAACTGGCTAATGAGAGAGCCACTTTGGTTTTCTTCGTATGCTGTTGTGCTGCCAGAGCAAGCCAGCAAAGGCTTGACATCTGCAGGTCTCTCACAGTCAGCCTCCTGTTGCCCAGCCCACAGCCTGTTTCACTTCTCTTTCTCACATAGGGGGGCGGCTTGGGCTGCAGCTTGTTTTTTCTCAGCCAACAAAGTAGCACCCAGAATGAAAGGGAGCGCACCTCCCTTCAACTGCAATAAGGAACTGACAACTGGCACAGAGTCCCTTAGTATAGAACAGAAGGAGGGACACTGACGGGCACCTTTGTCACACCTCATCTCAGGTGGCATCGCGGCTGTGCTGAGCAACAGGGCCTGCCTGGCTCCTCTGCCTTGTCCCCTGGCCAGGTTGAGCCCTTGGATGGATACACTGACCTCTGATACTCCTTCCTTCCTACTCTTGTCCTGTCCCATGCCTTGGCCAGGCGAGGGCCCGTGCAGAGCCATGGCTCCAGGCGCTTTGCTGAAGCCTAACGTCTCGAGCTAGGGAGACACTCTCTGAGACCCACTGTTCTAAAGGTTCTGGGTCAACAGTTGGTGGTGATTCTGAGTGCTCCATGGCCCTCAGATCCTGATTTTCAGCAATCTAGAAAGATGAGGAATCCCAAGCCAGGATGATGCTCCTCTGCAGCCCCATTTATTATGCCGGCATCCCTGTACCAGGTAGGACGTTAGATATGGGCATTACAGGTGCAACTGGTAATCCTGTCTGGGGAGGCCCTGATTTTATCATGAGCAAGTGCATTGTGGGGGATACGTAGAGTTGGAAGAGCAAGTCTTTCCCTCAATGCCTTTATCATCTAATGTGAAACAAGTGCTTGCTTTGACAGCACATATACCAAAAAATTGGAATGATACAGAGAAGATTAGCATGGCCACTGTGCAAGAATGACATGCAAATTCATGAAGCATTCCATTAAAAAATTAAAATAACGTGAAACAAAATGCGAACAGGCAACCACTGATCCTTTGTTATGTAAATGACCCATCCTCAGTACTGGGTTCTGTGGGTGCTCATTCCTCCGTTGCTGGAGACATGGGTGGCTGATGGCTGCTCTTAGTTGAGTCCCTTTCCAGGAATTGCCCTCCTTGCTCAAGGTCACCCCTTTCCTGCAGGACAGCCCATGTTAAGGACTGGTCAATGCCCAGGTGTGGTCCCCTAGCTCCAATTCAGGGCAGCTCTGAAGGGCCATCCCAGCTCCAGAGCTCCCTGTGGGATCCTGGGATCGACTGAGGCTCCTTCCTCTGCCCCACCTGTTCCCTTCACTCCCCATCAGTGACAGATCCTGGGGCCATGCTCTGCATCCAGTCTCATCTCAGAATCTGTTTCCTCTGGGAACTCAAGAAATCTATTTGTCCCTAAATCTGGGGACACTAGTGCAGAGGATCAATGCTTCTGGAAGTCCGTGGAGTGTTCACATGGAGAAAGAAGCGAATCTGGCAGTAAAGGAGTCTGATTTCTTTTCCCACCCTCTCTGCACTGGCTCCCTGCTCCTGGAACCCAGGGAGTCCACTCAGAGGGCCTGCAGCTTTGACCCTGCCTATCTGCTCATCCCCCTTCCACCCATACTTGGCATTTCCACACCAACTCATGTCCCTTCACATCCTTCCTTGTCCTAACTAATCCCGAAGCTGTGACCTTTTGTCATTCCCATAAAAGTCACTGGGTAGATAACATCTTCAAGAACAGATAAAAAGAGGCCAGGTACCATGGCTCATACCTGTAATCCCAGCACTTTGGAAGGCCGACGTGGCAGGACTACTTGAGCTCAGGAGTTCAAGACCATCCTGGGCAATATAGCGAGACCCTGTCTCCACTAAAAGTTAAAAAAAATAGCTGAGTGTGGTGGCTTACACCTGTGGTCCCAGCTACTCAGGAGGCGGAGGCTGGAGGGTGATCACTTGAGCCCAGGGGGTTGAGGCTGCAGTAAGCTGTGATTGTGCCACTGCACTCTAGCCTGGGTGACACAGTGAGACCCTGTCTCGAAAACAAAAACAAGGCCACATATGGTGGCTCACGCCTGTAATCCCAGCACTCTGGCAGGCTGAGGCAGGCAGATCACCTAAGGTCAGGAGTTCGACATCAGCCTGGCCAACGTGAGAAAACCCCATCTCTACTAAAAATACAGAAAATTAGCCGGGTGTGGTAGTGCACACCTGTAATCCCAGCTACTTGGGAGGCTGAGGTATGAGAATCACTCAAACCTAGGAGGTGGAGGTTGCATTGAGCTGAGATCGTGCCACTGCACTCCAGCCTGGGTGACACAGTGAGACTCTGTCTCAAAAACAAAAACAAAACAACAACAACAAAAAAAGAGATAAAAATAAAAGAATGTCTGGAAGAAAAATGACGCTGAAACTCTGTACTGAATCTTGGTAGTGATCCCGATTAAGATGCTGTGGGAGTTAATTACAAGCAAAGAACCTCTTTAAGGTTAAACTTGAAGTTTCCTAAGGAGTTCTGGATGTAAGAACCATTGTCCTTAATAAGAATGACTTGTAGGTCTAATATAGGGAACTCACTGAAGGTAATCAGGATAATTCTTAGTTATTCTAATGGCATAATTCCATTTGGTCGGGCAAATAGTAGGCATGCAACATATACTGAGAGAGGAAATGGGTGGGCGAGGCTGAACATTCGTGTCAGGTGTTTCTTAATGAATAATACAGATGGTATCAGCTAATTTTGAGATTGTAAAGTTATTCCTACCATGTTTGGGTGAGACTTTTGCAAGCAGTGGCTCCTAACCACTTGCAAGTCCCCTAGGTCCTACAGAATATGAAAAATAAAGGTCTCTTTGGAAGATGTATGTTAGCTCAAATGTGCCCTGAAAGTTCCTGACCCTCCCAGTAATTAGTTTCTTCTCCCTTTGGAAGGGCACTATCCCTGAGCACCCTCCTCTCTAAAGGTCGGGCATGGCTGAGTTCGCTCGCCTCTCTACAAGGCTGTCTCCACCCAGTGAACTCCACCAGGGCAGGGACCACGTGTCTTTATGTCCCTGACCACAGCGCCTGGCACCCTGGAGGTACTTCATAAATATTTATTGAGTGACCAAATAAATTACATGGCATGGGAATAATGGCGATTAATTTTAATTTGGATAAAATGACATTCTTCCAAAATTCTTGAAAGCGATCAAAATGAAACAGAAAGGCAGGCATCTATGCCAGTGGCGGCACACAAAACAAGACTGATTAGACAAGTGGAAAAAAAGATGTTTTCTGTGAATCTGGGTTCATTTTATTCTCATCTTCTTTTCTGGAAACTGGGGCTTTCTGTATCTTTTTGACAGAGTAGAGGGCACTGAGTACAAAGAGCATAATGACTTTCTTTGTTTTACCGTAAGACTGACTTCTTCCCCCAGCTTTTAGATTTTGCCTGATTCCGATCAAAATGAAACAGAAAGGCAGGCATCTATGCCAGTGGCGGCACACAAAACAAGACTGATTAGACAAGTGGAAAAAAAGATGTTTTCTGTGAATCTGGGTTCATTTTATTCTCATCTTCTTTTCTGGAAACTGGGGCTTTCTGTATCTTTTTGACAGAGTAGAGGGCACTGAGTACAAAGAGCATAATGACTTTCTTTGTTTTACCGTAAGACTGACTTCTTCCCCCAGCTTTTAGATTTTGCCTGATTCCGATCAAAATGAAACAGAAAGGCAGGCATCTATGCCAGTGGCGGCACACAAAACAAGACTGATTAGACAAGTGGAAAAAAAGATGTTTTCTGTGAATCTGGGTTCATTTTATTCTCATCTTCTTTTCTGGAAACTGGGGCTTTCTGTATCTTTTTGACAGAGTGGAGGGCACTGAGTACAAAGAGCATAATGACTTTCTTTGTTTTACCGTAAGACTGACTTCTTCCCCCAGCTTTTAGATTTTGCCTGATTCTGATAAATAGGCAAAAACTGACAACTTAGATTCCCTCAACATCTTAGCTGTAGCTCCATTTACAAGAATTCAAAATGTATAACAGTAAGTCAACAGTAAACTCAACTGATTGATTTAGAGTTAATGCTTAGGTAAGACAGGTTTTTACATTCATTATATAACGTCTTCTATGAGTAAGTTATATACCTGTTAGTGTTTCCAAATATCAAAGTAATTTCAAAAGGGCATTCATGTGTATTTCACATTTAATATATTTTATTCCCCATGTTTCTCACTTCCCTTTTTCCCCCCCAGAAATGTCTGCTTCATCATGGCTTCAACTTTTTGTAACAGTCGAAAACTCTGGCCCTCATAATTTCTTTAAATAAAATCAAATATGCAAAGAAAAAGTTCTGGAAAAGAAAATAATAATAGCTAACATTTACTAACGTTATCGAGATTTACTGAGTACTAGAGATAGTCTAAACATTTCATTCCTTTCTTTTTTTTTTTTTTTGAGATGGAGTCTTGCTCTGTCTCGCAGTGTTGCAGTCTCGGCTCACTCACTGCAACCTCCACTTCACAGGTTCAAGTGATCCTCCTGCCTCAGCCTCCCGAGTAGCTGGGACTACAGGTGCACACCACCACACCCAGCTAACTCTTTTTGTACTTTTAGTAGAGACGGGGTTTCCCCATGTTGGCCAGGCTGGTCTTGAACTCCTGACCTCAAGTGATCTGACAACCTTGGCCTCCCAAAGTGCTGGCATTACAGACGTGAGCCACTGCGTCCGGCCGTCACTCCTTACCTCATTGAATCTTCACAACAACTTCATGAGGTAGATGCTATTAAATTCAGCCCCACCTTGCAGGTGAGGCTCTTGCCCAAGGTCATGCTGGTATTAGGTGGTGGAGCTGGGATGAGAACTCTAGTCTGTAACACGGAGCCTGTGTACTTAACATGGAGCCTGTGTACTTAAATACCCCAGGATCCTACCTGCCTCCCATGAGATAAGAGGGGGACACAGGAGTTCTTGCTTTAGCTCTGTCAGTGAGGACTCAGATATTATTATTGCCTGTAAGATTTTCTCTTGTGTTTGGCTGAGCCTGTTTGATCTGAGGCTGCTTGGCTGTGTTCATCCTCTGTGTTCAATGTAAAAGAATAATCTGCTGCTTTCTCTTCTCTCTTTCTTTCTCTCTTCTGTATTTTGTTGCTTATATATTTTTAGGCTTTTTTATTGGATTCTCATCAAAAGAATATTTCTTCTACTTCTGCTTGGTAGACACTTGAACTTCTTTCCATCCCCTGCCCTCCCCCCCTACTCAGAGAGCGCCACCAAAAGCAATCAAGAGGTCAGAGGTCAATGGCAGGAATCAAAAGACACCAGCTTGGTCACCTAAACAATAGTTGTAGGTCAGATAATTGAAAACTGAAAGGGCAATAAAAACTTCTGCATCTGTGAACCAATTAATTAGGCCCCTGCATTCCTGTGGAATGCGTGCCAAACATCTCAGATTTGGTGTGGGCAGAGCTGACAAAACGCTTTGCTAAGGTAAAACCATCACAGAGAGACAGAGCTTTCCAGAAAAAGACTTGGCATCTCAGAGACCGTCTATTATCCTGTTCATGTATCCCATTCACGATTCCAACCGATATTCGTGGTCTGCCTGCTGTGAGCAGGGCACAAGGAGGAGGGAGCAAAAGGCATTTTACCCATGAAGTCAGGGGACTTTAAAGACGGCCCTTTCTCCACTGGGGTAAATGGAGCATGACTTCAATGAGGCTGGGTGCCTACACCCTGTCACCTGTTCTCCCTCTTTCCATCAGCCATTCAAACTCGACTTGCTCAGCACGCAATCAGATACCCTCTCTACCTGCCCTTCCTGGACACAGAGTAAATTCTGTTCTGGAAAGAGAGGCTTTGTGCCCTGCCAACTCAGGGCAACCCACACGCCAAAAGTTAATCAGGTTTGGGCTCTGTATTTAGACTTTGGTTGTTTAAACTCCTTAAGTAACTTCCCGCCGAGGAGTTTCCTTATTAAGCAGCTGTCTCTACCTGCTAAATACCCATTTCTTTCCTGCCTAAGAGTTAAGGGAACTCTCAGCGTTCCTGTGCATGATACCTGACTCTTTAGCACCAATTCACTGGTATTCATTCAACAGTGTTTGCTGAGTAAATAATAATAATAAATATATTCATATGTGTATTCATAAGAAGAGCAATGTACTTATAAAGAGAGGAAGATCATACAGCAAAAGATGGAAGGTTATGTGTGAACTGTTTTTTTCTTTGTATTTCTCTGTAGTTAAAAAGTTTTCTGTGCTAGATTAATTTTAAAATTAGAAATAAAAATGTTATTTTATTTTATTTTTCGAGACAGGGTCTTGTCACCCAGGCTGGAGTGCAGTAATGTGATCATGGCTCACTGAAGCCTCAAACTCCTGGTCTCAGGCGATCCTCCCACCTCAACCTCCCAAGTAGCTGGGACTGCAGGTGTGCACCACGACACCCAGTTAAAATGCTATTTTATAGTGTTATTGATCACTTAGATGAACAAAGCATGCTTCATAGTATTATGTAGAGATATACTTCTGCTTCTAGCCATAATTGAGAAGCAGGGACCAGATTTTCCCTCCCACCTAAAACAATTTAAAAACCAGACAAAATATATGAAAGAACTGTTTTCAGACATTGTACAACAGGCAATGCAGGACCATGAAAACTGAAAGAATGGAAACATATGAGGGGAAGCATGCAATCCCCCGGGATTACTACCTGGCGAGAGTTTTCGCTCCTTATGGCAGGGAGGAGGAACCCAAATGGAGCCCATTGTCGTCCTTGAGTTGAGGGGGAAGACTTCAGGGTTTGGGAAAGCCAAGGTGGCTGGAATTTGCAGGGTGGAGTAATGGAGAGGAGACAATGTCATGTACACACACATACAGAGAGAGAGAAAGAAAACTGAAGATCTGAAGAGGGCTCCTCATGAGTTCTTCATCTGAGTATTAATTGGTGATTGTTTATGAGGAAACAACCAGAGACTGGGAAAAGAATTACTCAAAAAGGACAGCAGGAACACCCACCAGAGCCCACACAGAGCTGGGAATAGTTTCTGCTCTTGCCAGCCAGAGTAGAAATACAAGCCACTGAGTAGAGTTCTCAAAAAGGTATTATCTCAGTGCGGGGATCAAATCAGGTCCAGCTGAGATAACAGCTGTCCTGAGCCCCTTGAACAAAGCTTCAAATCCAGCCTTGAAAGGATCAAACTCTTTCTAAGTAATTTAACTGCATCCCATAGCAAAGTGCAAAAATATTTTAAGAAACACAAAAACTCCAGCACCCAAGAAGGTAAAACTGACAATGTCTATCATCCAAGTAAAAATTACCAGGTAAGCGAAAAAGCAGGAAAAATTGACCCATCATGAGGAGAAACACCAATCAATAGAAACAGACTCAGAAATGACACAGATGATGCAATTTGTAGACAAGAATATTAAAACAGCTATTATACTCCCAGTGTTCAAGACCATAGAGAAAAATAGGAGCTTGATAAAGATAGACATGGGAGCTATAAAAATGACCCAAATTGAACTTTCAGAGATGAAAACCATAATGTCTGGGATGAAATGATTATGCAGGAATAGAAAAATTAATTAGGATTTTCTGTCTTTAAGGGCCAAAAACAATCCAGTAGCACAGACACATTACCCATAAAAATGAGCATAAGAAGAGAAGCACCAGGAGAGAAGCCTCACTAACTCTTCCAGCTGAAGAGAAGTTAAATAGGGCTTCATGGAGAAGCTAGCATTTGAGTTTGACCTTAAGGGCTTTCAATCAACAGAGACAAGGAGCAGTGTGGGCATTTCCTATGGACAGGTTAACATAGGCAAAGCACAGAAAGGGAGAAACCCCCAGCAGGTCAATTGGACTAGGAGGTAAAGAGATTCATGTCTAGAAGCAGTGGGAGAGCAGGTTGAAAAATAAAGCTAGCCACCATTTATTGAGCAATTACAATATGCCAGGCATTGCTCTAACTGCTTTATCTACATATGCTTGCCTATCCTTGGCAATGTTATTGTTCAGCCTCATTTTGCAGCTAAGGAAATTGAGGCCCAGAGAAGTTAGATAATTTGCTCAAAAACACACTACTAGAAAGTGCAATCTGGCTCTAGAGTTCAAGCCCGAGCTCTTAGACACTATATTCTTCCTCCAGTGCTGCTGATCAAATAGGTTTGGTCCAGATTTATTTATAATTTTTTGTTGTTTTTGTTGTTGCCGCTGCTTCTGCTGGGGGAGCTTGAATACTAGGCTAAGGAAGTAAATTTTATTCTGGGAGGATGGGGTCCCACTGAAGTGTCATGGGTAGGGCACAGCAGATCTTTGAGGTGCTTTGGGAGAGTTCTTTGAGCTCAATTGGAGGAGGGAAAGGCTCAAACTTGGGGAAACAATGCTGTGGGGTGGGGACTGCAAGAATCCAGGTGAATGGCAGGGAAGGCCAGAGCTAGAGGAGTGCAAGGGATGGGAGAAAGGGGATGGATGGGAAAGCGATTTTAAAGAAAGAATTCATCTTCTGCATGTGACTGGGATGAGGGTGTTGCCCAGGTCAGCGAGGCCTACATATGAATCAAAAAAGATGGAAGGTTGATGCTCTGTGCCTGGAAGAAGATAGATGCTTGCCACAGGATTCAGGAAGTGGAGCAGTCTCAGTTAGGGGCAAAGATGAAGACTCTGAGGCTGGCAGGAAGAGTTTGAAGGGGTGAGGGCAAAGCTCTGGGGGCAGTGGGAATAGAGCTGGGAAATAGGGGATTTGGGTGTCATCAACAGCACTAAGTAGAGGCTTTGAGGGTAGAGGAGGAGGTCTGCAGTGCTGAGAAAGTGGAAATAAAAAGGAATCAGGAAAGATGTGATGAAGGGGAAGACAATGCAGTGAAAGGGCTGTGCAGACATTAGCTGGCAGAATTACAGGGGAAACCAGGGGTGCCTTGTCGGGTGAAGAATTCGCAAAGAGAATGCATGGTTGCTGTCACTGTCCAGTGCTGCAGAGAGGAGCCAAAGGAAGCCAGGCACAAGGCCCCGCAAGGCCATTGGTGCCATCTGGGGAGCCATGTCAGTGATGTCCCTAGCGGTGAAGGATTGGAGAGTGATGGAGAATGAGAAAACTGGAAGCACCAAAATTCCTCCGGGAAGAAATGAGGAGGCTAGGTCTGTTCCTTTAGGAGTAACAGACTCAGAGACAGCTTATTTCGAATGTATTTTGTTTTTATTGTCATTTTCTCCAGGGCATTCATCCAGCTATTACTGCCATTGGACACTCTACTGGGCAATGCACAGGCAACCCTGAGCTTGTAGGAAGAGGCAGACAGGAGTCTGGCCAGAATTGTTGGTTCACGCCTGTCATCCCAGCATGTTGGGAGGCAGAGACGGGAGGATCACTTGAGATCAGGAGTTCAAGACCACCCTGGGCAACATAGCGAGACCACCATCTCTGAAAAAAAAAAAGGTTTTTTTTTTTTTTTTTTGAGACAGAGTCCTACTCTGTCACCTGGGCTGGAGTGCAATGGCGCCATCTTGGCTCACTGCAACTTCTGCCTCCCATGTTCAAGCAATTATCTTGCCTCAGTCTCTTGAGTAGCTGGGATTACAGGTGTCTGCCACCACGCCTGGCTAATTTTTGTATTTCTGGTAGAGATGGGGTTTCACCATATCGGCCAGGCTGGTCTCGAACTCCTGACCTCCAGTGAACTGCCCACCTCCGCCTCCCAAAGTGTTGGAATTACACGCGTGAGCCACTGTGCCTGGCCAAAATTGGTTTTTTAATTAGCAGGGCATGGTGGTGCATGCCTGTAGTCCTCAGCCTGGACAAGAGGAAAAAACAAGGAGTTCATGGGGAGCAGGAGATAAAAGGAACACAAGCAAGGAAAAGGGATATGAGATAGAGAGGGAGGGAGTTGTAAACCACAGGAGGGCTAGAGTGTTGCGTCTGAGAATAGGAAAGTCTGCAGGACAAGGTGCTCGGAGTGGATGAGGAAGGGCCTCCATTGGTCCTGTGGGCTGTGAGGGTCTCTAGGAAGCCTTTCCTGCCCACTGGACTCGCCCTAGGACTGTTGATGGAGTCCTAAGCACGGCTTGCTGGATGTATGGCTGTGCTCTGCGTGAATGAATGACGTCACCCATTCAGCTCAGCCTGCTCCACACGTGCTGTTTGTTGTTCTCGGGAGAGAGGGCGGTATCCAGCCCTAAGGTATTCCAGGGTGCAAGGAAAAGGCATGTCTGGGGCTGAAAAGAGCTTGTCATTGCAAAATTTTCCTTGGGACGTGGAATTAAAAACTTTTGTCACTGACAAGGGTTTGCTCCTAATTTTCCAGAATGACTCAAATGTTTGCTTCAGACAATGACAGAGTGTATCTTGCTTGAATCATTGGAGTTCTGTTATTTTTGTAAGATGTGGGTGGGCAATATGACTCAGTATTTTTCCAAGAGATGTGAAAATTATATTGCCTATTTTGGATCATTTCATACTGAGACCTGGAACATTTTTCTCAAATTTCAAATCTTGGAGCTTGGGGAATTTTTGTTTTTGCTTTGTCTTTCCATCATATCAGATCTTTTCCAGATACAATTTTAAAGGAAAATTATTTAGCAATAGCTCTAAGTTATGAAGTATATTTTGAATGATAATTCATTTTTACTCGGTTGAAATAAAAGATGTGTTAAAGCTGGTGGTGTGTTTGCCATCCTAACAACGAAAATATTAGAGAACGTGGGATTAGCTGGAGACTTGAAAGTCATCTAATTCAAAACTTTATCTGGTGTGTGAATGAATATCCTCAGACTAGTTTTCCAGCTTCTGCCTGGACAAACTGAGTTCCTTTTGAATGCGTCAGATGCTGGAGCGCTTGTTCGTGCCAAATTAAAATCTGCCTCCCTGCAGCTTCCAAGCCTGGGTTCCAGTCCTGACCCCTATTCTATGTGAACCCCTATAGAATCATTCTGTAGCTGAATGATCGTTTTTGAAATACAGCTGTGTTTTCCTTCTTGATAAGTCAGCAAGGATTCTTTTCCAGCAGGTTTTTTTGGGGGTTGTTTTTGTTTTTGTTTGCCATTAGTGCTAGGACAAGAGGCTGGGGCTTCATGTCCCTGGGAAGGATAGGGCCCATAGGAAAAAGAAAGATGAGGCCACGCATGGTGTCTCACACCTGTAATCCTAGCACTTTGGAAGGCTGAGGTGGGTGGATCACTTGACGTTAGGAGTTGGACACCAGCCTAGGCAAAATGGCGAAACCCCATCTCTATTATTAATATAAATACAAAAAATTAGTTGGGCGTGGTGGCACAGGCCTGTAATCGCAGCTGCTTAGGAGTCTGAGGCAGGAGAATTGCTTGAACCCAGGAGGTGGAGGCTGCAGTGAGCCAAGATCGCACCACTGCACTCCAGCCTGGGTGACAAAGTGAGACTCCACTTCAAAAAAAAAAAAAGAAAAAGAAAAAAAGATGAGTCTAAGGGTATAATTCTTTTCTGATAGGATTTAGTTGATAATGGTATTGTGGTTATGTTTAGAAAAGAGTTCTTATCGGGCCAGGCACAGTGACTCACACCTGTCATCTCAGCACTTTGGGAGGCTGAAGCAGGTGGGTCACTTGAGGTCAGGAGTTTGAGACCAGCCTGGCCAACATGGTGAAACCCTGTCTCCACTAAAAATACAAAAGTAGCTGGGTGTGGTGGCGCACACCTGTAATCCTAGCTACTCATGAGTCTGAGGCAAGAGAAACGCTTGAACTCAGGAGGCAGAGGCTGAAGTGAGCCGAGATCACACCACTGCACACCAGCCTGGGAGACACAGCAAGACTATTTAAAAAAAGAAAAAAAGAAAGAAAGATGAGCCCAAGGGTGTAATTCTTTTCCGATAAGAAGCCTGGAAGGGAAAATGCAAGGTCCTTGCTCTGCATGTTTATTGGTTTCTGGAGCCTGCCGGAGTGAGCATACAGAAACCACCCACCCCACTTTTCCCCCGACCCTTGGGCTCGACCCCAGGTAGGAGTCATTGAGGGGCAGTGGAAACAGCCAGAGAGTTCTAGAGCCGAGGCAGAGGCACCACCAAGCTAATGAAGCTTAGGTTTCAGGGCCTCTCACTTGCTGGGGCTTCTTCCAGTGTTCTAGGAGGGGTCCTAGCAATGAGGTTATATAATCTCATTAAAAAAAGAATTCAAAAGGCAGCTTAACTGCCGTTGGCTAAAATGGCTCTCTCCTTCCAGTCTGACTTACTCTCTGTCACATTTATGCTCCTCTTAGCGCTGAACAAGTGACCATAGGCACTGTGGGCATCCAGCTAAGGAAATTTGAGTTGGGTTTCATTTTGTTTGGGTTTGTGGAATGTATTTATATAGATTGTCATCAAATCTGTGTATAGGTATGTTATGGCTAACGGTCCTGGAGCAGGAATGACTACAAGGCAATGGTACACTAGTAAATGTTTCACAACCAGATCTATAGTGTTTGCTAATTTCCATGGTGTAAATACTCCCACTGTGGCCTATTCCAAGCTGTCCATGGCCACTGAGTATGAAGTTGGGAAGAGCAGCACACCAGGGTATATAGTATTTCACCACATGAATCCAGTAGAATGTAAGTAACCCCAGGAGCACAGTGACAGTAAAATGTAGTGAAATAATTGGGAAGAGATGAGTTTTGAGTATTTGTTATCTTCATTTTTAGTATTATTTAATTTTAACTTTACAAAATTTAATTAATAATGGCTATGTTTAACAACTGCCTCCCAAAATTTCTGAAAAGCTAACAATGGACTTCATGAGCCAGAACGAGCCAGCTCTGGCACACCTCTGTAAGCCAGGACCCCTCCTCTGCTGTGGGATTCGATTCACCCGTGACATGAAAGTGGAGGGCAAGAGTTTGTAATTAGAGTTAGCAATGAGTCATTAGAAATAAAGTATGTGAACAATGAAGCAGAAGCAAGTTTTTAAATGTACAAAGCCAGAAGCTCACCTGTGGGAAATCCTTTCAAGCATCAGGTATGTACATTTGTAAGCAGAGGGTTTGATTCTCGTTGGTGCCTAATCAAATGGAAGTTCTTGCCCATCAAGATTTTGCTTGATAATTAATTCTAGTGTAGAGAATTACAAATACCCTATATATGAAGGCTTTTTTCTAATTCCAGCACAGATTATTTTTTAAATTCTGTCAGTGGTGTCTTAGTTATTACTACGGTTTGGATGACTGTCGCCTCCAAACGTCATGTTGAAATTTGACCGCCAGTGTTGGAGATGGTGCCTAATTGGAGGCATTTGGGTTATTGGGGTGGATCCCTCAGGAATAGATTAACACCCTCTCTGGATGGGGGAGTGAGTGAATTCTTGCTCTATTAGTACCTACAAGAGCTGGTTGTTTAAAAAGAGCCTGGCACCTCCCCACCCACTCTTTCCAGTGTCCTCTCTCAGCATGTGATCTCTGCACACAACGGCTCCCCTTCACCTTCTGCCATGAGTGGAAGCAGCACGAGGCATGCTTCTTGTACAGCCTGTAGAACCGTGAGCCAAAGAAACCTCTTTTCTTTATAAATTACCCAGCTTCAGTTATTCCTCTGTAGCAACACAAATGAACTAAGACAGTTATCTATTGCTGCATTACAAATTACTCCAAAATTTAGTGGTTTGAAACCACAAGTATTTATTATCTCACAGTTTCCTTGGGTCAGGAGTCTGGGCATGGCTTAGCTGAGTCTTCCAGCTCAGGGGCTCTTGCAAAGCTGCTGTCACATGTTTGCTGGGGCTGTCGTTGGCTTGATGAGGGGAGTGGGGTTCTTATCCAAGCTCACTCGTGGTTGTTGGCAGGATTCAGTTCCTTACGGGTTGTTGGACTGAGGGCCTCAGTTCCTCACTGGCTGTTGGCAGGATCCTTCATTTCCTTGCCATGTGGGCCTCTCCACAGGACATCTCACAGTGTGGCTGCCAGCTTCTATCAAAGTGAGAAAGTAAAAGAGGAAGAGAGAGAAAGCAAGATGGAAGCCACAGTCTTTTTGCAACCTAATCTCTTGCCAACTTATTCAGAATAAAACCACAGTCCTTCAAAAGGCCAAAAAGCCTGCATGACCTGCCCATCCCCTTCCCTGTCTGACATCATCCCTTGTAATACTTCCCTTCGCTTTCTCCATTCCAGCCACTCTGGCCTCTTTGCTGTTCCTGGAACTCACCAGGCACACTCCTGCCCCAGGACCCTTGCACTTGCTATTCTGTCTGCAATACTCCCTCCAGATATCCATGTGGCCACTCCTTCATCACTTCCTTACCTTTAATCGTTTAGTCACGTTCTTGGTGATGCTTTCCCTGGTCACCCAGTTTTTAACTACAACATGTCATTCCCCCACCCTGGGCACTCCTTTGACCCTTTCCCTAACTGAAATATCTTTAGGACTTAACCACCTAGGATGTCAGCTTTCTGAGCTAGGATGAGAGTTCTATGAGAACTGTTTTTTGTTTTGTTTTGTTTGTTAAACTTTATGGCTACACCCCCAGCTCCTAGAAGAGGGCCTAGGATGTGGTAGTGATTCATTCCTTTGATCTGCCGAGTTAGCAACCAGGAGATCATGAAAGAAAGTCAAGTTCATCCCGCCATACTGTATTCTACTGATCTCTCTTTCTTGCTCAGCTTAGTTTTAGTTTTGGAAAGAATGTGTGCACACAGAAAAATTAAAATGATGCAGAGAGGTATAAAATGCAAAAGAAACTTCACACTCCCCTCCCCAGATTCTTCCCTTAGTCCTACTTCCCAGAAGCTGCTGTTTTCGAGATTTCCTGTTTTATTTTTTTTGGTGGTTATTATAGAAACTGAAATTTGCTTATACCTTTCTCTCTTGATTTATCAGTGCAGAATGTGTCTATTAATTCCCTGCTATGAAAATGAAGAATTTAGGCCAGTTGTGGTGGCTCACGCCTGTAATCCCAACATTTTGGGAGGCCATGGAGGGAGGATCACTTGAGCTCAGAAGTTGAAGATCAGCCTGGGTAACATGAGTCAAAAAAAAAAAAAAATTAGTCTGGCGTGTTGGTGCATGCCTGTGGTCCTAGTTACTTGGCAGGCTGAGGTGGGAGGATTGCTTGAGTCAGGGAGGCAGAGGTTGCAGCGAGCTGAGATCATGCTACTGAACTCCAGCCTGGACAACAGAGTGAGACCCTGTCAAAAGAAAGAAAGAGGCCAGGTACAGTGGCTCACACCTGTAATCTCAGCACTTTGGCAGATCACGAGATCAATCTCAGGAGATTGAGACCATCCTGGCTAACACGATGAAACTCCGTCTCTAATAAAAATATAAAAAATTAGCCGGGCATAGTGGCGGGTGCCTGTAGTCCCAGCTACTCGGGAGGCTGAGGCAGGAGAATGGCGTGAATCCAGGAGGCAGAGCTTGTAGTGAGCCAAGATCGCGCCACTGCACTCCAGCCTGGGCGACAGAGCAAGACTCCATCTCAAAAAAAAAAAAAAAGAAAAAAAGAAAGAAAGAGAGAGAGGAAGGAAGATAGGAAGGAAGGAAGGAAAGAAGAAAGGAAATTTAATGCATCTGTAATCACCCATTTTCCCTAATCAGTTTTTATTAGATATTTTGGTTCTTCTTTAGTTCTTCTATGGTATATTTTACAACTTCAAATAAAATACTAAGATTTTCGTTTCTCAATTTATCAAATTCTGGCAGTTCCTATTAACTCTCTCCTAAGGTAGACAAAGCAGTTTGCATACTTTTATTTCTTTTCCCTTTCTTCTTTTACATTATCAAGGTTTATAATATTTACATTCTGTTCTGTAACCATAATTATATTTTCCTGTGATTTGACTATAGATTGATTCTAAGAATAAAAATAATCTTAAAAGCTATTATAGTATTATAATTATTTAAATATTAGTCACTATTGAACCAATAATGACTGATTCTACAGAGAAAAATGTAATCCAATGTCATTAAAACTTAGAAGTGTAAAGAAAAATCACTTAAACATTAATATCTAAATAGCTCCCATTTTCCTCTTATCGTTTTTCATTTCTAGGTCATTTTCAGGTATCACTGCTTCTGGTATTTCATGCCACATTCTTTCTTGGAGTCCTTATTCATTTTTCCGGAAACTGCCGAAATAATTTTTCAAGTAAATTTTCTAAATCCTTCAAGTCTAAAAATATCTCTCTTTACCTCCTTGCCTTGATGGATGGTTTGTCTGAGTATAGAATTCTAGCTTCAAAGTCTTTGCTTCTCAGAACTTGGAAGCAAGGCTGCCTTCATTGGCATGAGAGCTGTGCGCTCCAAGAAAGAATGTGGCATGAAATACAACAGGCATTGGTGGCTGAGAATGACCTAAAAATAAAGGGGCAAAAGAAAATAAGTGGCCCCATTCTTAGAAGGGCCCCATGCTTAGTTTAATGCCCTGTTGTTATCATTTTGAACTACTTAATTTTTGAACAAGGGGTCCCACATTTTCATTTTCATGGAGCCCTACAACTTATAAAGTATCCCTGTATTTATTTATTTATTTATTTTGAGACAGTCTCGCTGTGTTGCCCAGGCTGAAGTGCAGAGGCACGATCTCAGCTCACTGCAACCTCTGCCTCCCAGGTTCAAGTGATCCTCCCTGCCTCAGCCCCCTTAGTAGCTGGGATTACAGGCAGGCACCACCATGCCTGGCTAATTTTTTACTTTTATTTTATTTTTATTTTTATTTTTTTTTATTTTTTGAGACGGAGTCTCGCTCTGTCGCCCAGGCTGGAGTGCAGTGGCGTGCTCTTGGCTCACTGCAACCTCCTCCTCCTGGGTTCAAGCGACTCTCCTGCCTCAGCCTCCAGAGTTGCTGGGACTACAGGCATGCACCACCACACCTGGCTAATTTTTGTATTTTTAGTAGAGAAGGGGTTTCAGCATGTTAGCCAGGCTGGTCTCGATCTCCTGACCTCGTGATCCGCCCGTCTCGGCCTCCCAAAGTGCTGGGATTACAGGCTTGAGCCACCGCGCCCGGCTATTTTTATTTTTTTAGTAGAGATGGGGTTTCACCATGTTGGCCAGGCTGGTCTCGAACTCCTGACCTCAGGTTATCCACCTGTCTCGGTCTCCCAAAGTGTTGGAATTACAGGCGTGAGCCACCTGTTTCAAACACAGCCTAAAGTAGCCCTATTTGAAAGACATTCAAGCATCTAGCTATGTAAAGGTCTGAAATAGATAACATGCTTTCTCCTGGAAACTTTTGATATGCATACACATAGATATTTTTAATCATTAGGATTCTGAATTTTCACTAAGATGTCCCTTGCTATGGGGCTTATTACACTGTTCTTGGCATTCAGTGGGCCCTTTTACTCTGAAACTATTCATTTCATTCTTAAGCTTAGGTATTTTTTCCCCCTAATCCTTCTTTGATGTTTTATTTCCCTTCTCTGTTTTCTTTCCTTGTAGAAATAAAAGATAAATGTTGGACTTCCTTCATCTTTTATTGTATCAATTTTTCTCTCATATCTTCTATTTCCTTGCTTTTTTGAGTTATGTTCTGGAAGATGTCCTTGGTTTTATTTTCCAAATCACTAATTTGGTCTCTAGCTTTGTTTATTCATTATTCAGCTCATTTGCTTTTTAAAAAATAAATTTGGCAGTCATATTGTTTAGGTTCCTCAAACTTTATGGAGAATGATCAAGTCTTCTTTTTCATAACAGCTTGTTCTTCTTGCTTGAAATTTGCACTTAAGTTTCTCCGAGGCTGTTCATTATAATTATGAAAACAAAACAAAACAAAACAATTACTTCTCTTACTTTCCTGGATCATGTATCTTCCAGGGTGAGCTATTTCTTATTGTGTCTGTTTTTCAGGTTGGTTTTCAGTCTTTTTTATGCTGCTGATTTTCCTCACATGTCTTTTTTTGTACTTTCGTGTTTATGATGTAAGTTTCTGCTTATTAGTATGTAGCTGGGTTGGGCTTTTGCTGCAGTTTATCAACATGATTCTTCCCTGAATGGGAGCTCTGATTGTGGGATTTAGGTAAGTGGGTGAAGAGCATTTACAGGCATTTTTCTAGTGTACTACCTGGGAAGCCAGCCAGCAGGTTAGGGAACTCCTCAATTATCAAAGTAAGAAGGGATTTATTCTAGGAGAATAGAACCTTAGTCTATTTCTATCCTTGTCTTTTACTCCTCCTTCTTCTCTTCCTTTTTCATCTACTTGGTGTCTGTCATGGAGCCCTGGAGTTACCTTAAGCCCTGCTGTATTTCTCTTCCAGCTCTCAGCACCCTTAGGAGCTCCCCTCAGACACATTACCCACTTTCTGTAGAGAGCAGTTCAAGCCTCCGCCTAGACCAGTGTTTTCAGTGTGATCCCAGACCAGTGGCATCAGCACGACCTGCGAACTTAGCAATGTGAATTCTCTGTCTCTCTGGGCCCTCCTAGAACTCTTGGGGTGGAGCTTAACAATCTGGGTTTGAATAAGCCCAAGAACAAGACCAGTGGCTTGAGAACTGGCCCTGGACAGAGCCCACTGCAGCTATAGCAGCTGTTTCCGAGGTGTAGAGGGGAAGCACACTTGTTGTGGATGGTTCTAGAAGAGCTGTTTAGTGAGCTACCCTGATGCTTACCCTGTGGCTCACCCTTTGCCTTTAAGTTCATTGGCTGGAGCTTGATGTTTCTCTGAGGCTTTCTTTTCTTTTCTCTTCCTTTTTTTTTTTTTTTTTGAGACAGGGCCTCATTCTGTTGCCCAGGCTGGAGTGCAGTGGCATGAACACGGCTTGCAACAGCCTCGACCTCCTGGGCTAAAGTGATCCTCCTGCCTCAGCCTCCCAGGGAGCTGGAACCATAGGCACGCTTCACCATGTCCAGCTAATTTTTAAATTTTTTGTAGAGACAGGCATCTCGCTATGTTCCCCTGGCTTGTCTTGAACTCCTGGGCTCAAGTGATCCTCCCACCTCAACCTCCCAAAGTGCCGGGATTACAGGTGTGAGCCACTGTGCCCAGCCCTCTGAGGCTTTCTTGAGAAGACTCACAATTATTTTGGTGTGGTTTCTCTTTCTTTTTTTTTAATCATTCAAATTCCATCTGCTTTTTTAAAAACAGCAATTTAACCATAACAATATAAGGATATAATTAATAAATTCAATAGTACAAAATGGCTTATAATGAAAAAAGCAGTCTCTGTTTGCACACTGCACCCTTGCCCAGCCTCCCCACCCCCCTGCCACCCAGACTGACTCCCCGGTGGCACCTACTTTGAACTCCTTTAGCCATTTTCTTGTTATTTAACTCCATATTGCTCGATGAACTATTTATATGGCTCTTTCTCAGTGTCTCAGTCTTGGACATTACCTACTGACTTCCAGTGATCGTTATTGAAGATTTCACTCTTTCATGCCGTCTTCTCTTTCCATCCCTCTCAATACAGTTACATTACATTTTTTTTGGGTGTGGTTTAAATTAATAGCCAGATTTTAAGTGGGATTCACTAACAGAACCCATAGTGTGCTGTGATTGTTTCCTTTCTCTTACAACTTTAATTTGTCCTAAAGTTAAAATTGACTTTTTAAAATTTGCTTATTTTTCTGAGGGCTTCTTCATTAATATCCCCCAAATGCTCCTATATATCTGTCACACTGTTGTTAGTTATTTTTTCTAATGTTAAAAAGACTATTTCAAACAATTTATCAGTATCATCATCATCATCATCATCATCCTTATTTTGAGATGGGATTTTGCTCTGTTGCTCAGGCTGGAGTACCGTGGCGTGATCATGGCTCACTGTAGCCTCAAACTCCTGGGCTCAAGCAGTCCTTCTGCCTCAGCTTTGCAAAGCACTAGGATTATGGACATGAGCCACCACACTCTGCCTGTTTCATTATTTTTTTAATTCCTGGAGACCCTCCTTTTGGAGCCTTCCATCCTCTCCAATCTGAGATATTATTCTCTAGGTCTCTGCTCAGCTCTCATCCTGGGGTTTCTTTTTACCATTCTCCCATGTTTCATGGATCTTTGCAGGAAGTATTTAAGCAGCTCAGCATAAAATCGCCCTTCCTAGAATTGTACTACTAATTCCTGACCTTCTGTCCTAATCTCTGTGAGTAGGTCATTGTTTTGATATGTACAAGACAATTTACACCTAGTACCTAACTTTGTTCTTTTTTTTTTTTTTTTTTT
>NW_012115154.1:8427917-8428710 GCF_000951035.1 Colobus angolensis palliatus | reverse complement strand
TTTTTTTTTTTTTTTTTTTTTTAGACAGAGTCTCACTCTGTTGCCCAGGCTGGAGTGCAGTGGTTCGATCTCGGCTCATTGCAACCTCTACGTCCCAGATTGAAGCAATTCTCCTGCCTCAGTCTCCTGAGTAGCTGGGATTACAGGCGCTTACCACCACATCCGGCTGATTTTTGTATTTTTAGTAGAGACCAGGTTTCACCATGTTGGCCAAACTGGTCTTGAACTCCTCACCTCAAGTGATCCGCCCGCCTTGCCCTCCCAAAGTGCTGGGATACAGGTGTGAGCCACTGTGCACGGCCTGGTCTAATTTCAAACAGAGAACTTTTCTAGTCTGCCTAATCCTGCTACAAATAAGTGGGTCAAATCAATACTCAGTCACATGTCCATCTTTTTTGGTGGAGAGTATTTTCTAGCTCAAAGATGTCCACTGATAAGAGAGATGAAAACAAAATAGAAATGGAGCAATTTTGCTTTATTATCCACCAGTATCACACCATCTGCCCCAAGCATCATGCCTACACCTCTCTTGTTCTTTCTTCTCTTTCTAAATATAGATTAAAGAGTCCTTTTAGTTGTCCTTAACTTATTTTGGCAAGGCCCGGCTCATCCTAGGCTTTAATCTTCCTGACACCTTTTCTACAAGTCTGTGCTGCAATTCTGCATTTGTTCTTGATAGAATGTCCCTTTCTCTAAGTCCTCTGAAAATCTTGGCTCTTCAGAGCTCCCTGTGTACCTCATGCTTAACCCTTTGCTCACTGTTTTACTAATCATTTTCTTTTTGTGTGCGTGT
>NW_012115154.1:8423813-8426137 GCF_000951035.1 Colobus angolensis palliatus | reverse complement strand
CTGGAAGGTGGAGGTTGCAGTGAGCTGAGATTGTGCCACACTCTAGCCTGGGTGTTGCTGTGAGACTCTGTCTCAAAAAAAAAAAAAAAAAATTGTTTATTGATCATAAGGAGTGACTGTTGATTGCCATCAATCAGAAACAGGGATGAATCACCCCCAAAATAAGAATGGAAAAAAATTTATTAGAACATGCCCAGAATTTTCCATTACAGTATTTATCAACTTTTTCTTTATACTTATAATATTGCTAAACAGACTGCCTTCAGTGTTTAATAAATGTCTGTGGTTGTTGATATAGTAGGGTTTTTTCCACTGTCTCTCATTCAATCCCCTTTGAAGATACGTATCTCAACCTTATTTATTGATGAGTACTACCTTGATGATTTTGTTTGCCTCTTATAATGTGAAAAACCAAACATCTAACATTAAATAAATCAACAGAAGAATCTACTTGAGTTGAAAGTAATATTTTCTTACATTTCTTGAAAGGTAAAATTTTTCCTATTTCATAAAGGGAGGTGATGAAGGACACAGAATTTCTTTCAATGTTTTGTCCTTTAGGACATCCTTTAGGACGAAACATTTTCTGATTAGCCCCAGTCTGGGTTAGGTGTCCCTCCTCCATGCAGCTGCAGCTCTTTGTGTTTTTCTCCACCACGGTACTGAGTATATTAGGTTGCAATTTCATATGTAATTGTCTGTCTCTTTTGCAGAATGGGAGCCCTTGGAGGACGGAGAATGTGTCTTTGATCCCTGTGTGCTTAGCAACTATCATATGTTTATAGTGGACAATAATGACAAATGAATGGATGGATGAATGCATTTTACTTTTAAATTTAGCCAACCCCTCAGGCTAATAACAGATACACACACACACACACACACAGAGAGAGAGAGAGAGACATAATTTTCTGGATTTAATCATTATTAAACAATATGTTATTTACCCTACCAGGAGTTTTTGTTTTTGTTTTTGTTTTTGAGATGGAGTCTTCGTCTATCACCCAGGATGGAGTGCGGTGGCAGGATCTCAGCTCACTGCAACCTCCGCCTCCCAGGTTTGGCGATTCTCCTGCCTCAGCCTCCTGAGTAGTTGGGATTACCGGTGTGCACCACCACACCCAGCTAATTTTTGTATTTTTAGTAGAGATGGGGTTTCACTGTGTTGGTCAGGCTGGTCTTGAACTCCTGACCTCGTGATCTGCCCACCTCGGTCACAGGCTGGAATGAGATGGCCTGTGTTGGGATCACAGGCGTGAGTCACCACGCCCAGCCTCCCACCAGGAATATCTTCCCAAGCTACACTAAAGTGCCACAGAATTCAAAATGGGAAACCACGACTAGGGCCCACATAACTATTTTTGAGTAAGTGGGTTGGCATTTGAAACCCAGAGACTTTGTAGATAATGTATGGAATGGTGTTTTGATAGACCAAGGCAATATATAAATTCAAAGCATTTATGACCATGGGACAACTTTAAGCGCTAGACCCCTGATAGGTAAAACTTAAAAAAAAAATTGAATAGGCTTTATTTTTAGAACAGTTTTACATTTACAGAAAAGAACATAGCACCAATGCACGTACCCAGTTGCCCCTATTATTAGTGTCTTACATTAGTCTGATATATTAATATTTGTTATGATTAATAAACTGCTATATACATGTTCATAACTAAAGCCCATAATTTATTCAGATTCTCTTAGTTGTAACCTAATGTCCATTCTTTTTCCAGGATCCCAACTAGGACACCACATCACACTTGTCATGTCTCCTTAGGTTCTTCTTGGCTGTGACAATTTCTCAGATTTGTCTTGTTTTTCATGACCTTGATAGTTTGAGGAATACTGATTGGATATTTTGAGAATGTCCCTCTGTGGAAATTTGTCCAGAGCTTTTTTCATGGATGGATTGGGGTAAATGTGGAACTTTTTATAGGAAGACAGTAGTTCTCAAATTTTTTCTGCTTTCACACTGATCACAAGTGTAGCGTACTCCCATGAGTAACATGTCTCATTAGATTAGGGATAGAGGGATGAGAGCACAGCCCTCGGAAGATTTAGGAGACTCTCTGGGTATGTATATATTAGTCTAAAAAAGTACCCTCTCCATCTCCATTTAGAAGAACCAGCCAGGTGTAGTGGCTCACACATGTAATCCCAGCACTTTGGGTGGCTGAGGCAGGTGGATCACTTGAGGTTAGGAGTTCAAGACCAGCCTGGCCAACATGGTGAAACCCCATCTCTACTAAAAATACAAAAATTAGCTGGGCGTGGTGGTGAGCACCTGTAATCCCAGCTACTTGGGAGGCTGAGGCAGGAGAATC
>NW_012115154.1:8419583-8422983 GCF_000951035.1 Colobus angolensis palliatus | reverse complement strand
TCCTGCCTCAGCCTCCAGAGTTGCTGGGACTACAGGCATGCACCACCACACCTGGCTAATTTTTGTATTTTTAGTAGAGAAGGGGTTTCAGCATGTTAGCCAGGCTGGTCTCGATCTCCTGACCTCGTGATCCACCTGCCTCAGCCTCACAAAGTGCTGGGATTACAGGTGTGAGCCACCACGTGGCCATCTCATTCCAGCTTTGACATCCCAGGCTTGATCCACCTGCCTCTGCCTCCTGAGTAGCTGGGACGACAGGTGCATGCCATCATGCCTGGCTAATTTTTATTTTTTGTAGAGATGGGGTTTCGCCATGTTGCCCAGGCTACACTCTTTGTTTTAAAAATGACAACTTTTATATAAACTAAGCTTGTGGTTTTGTGAAATGTTTCGTATTTTGGATGAGTCTTATTTCCTTGTGGTATCATACAACTTGTTGCTCTATCTCCTGAATTTCCTGTCAACTGGAAATTAAGTCTTAAGGTTTAATTGTATTCAGGTTAAACATTTTTGGCAAGGATACTTCCTAAGTGATGCTATGTACTTTATACTGTATCCTTTGTAATGCCTGGCTACACTGTGATTCACTGTCCTTACTAATGTCATTTATCTGCTTTGCTTTCCTTTATACTTTCTCACCACTTTTATTAACATTTGCGCTTTGAATGTGTTCAACATGACAGTCCTCTTTAATAACATCTTAACCTCGGTCTGTCAGTTTAGAATTTCCCCAGCTCCTGGGGTAGAAGCAAAGAAAATCAGGCTGTGAACAAAGCTGTTAAGCTCTGTGTGTTGGGTCCTGCTTCCCTGACTGGACTCCACTCTTCTTCCTCCCAGCACCATGATGCACTCTTTCAAGATCTACTCTCCATAGGCAATCTTTTCCACTCAGACATTATCCTTTTCCCTCCAGCTCAGTAAAATCAAAATTTCCCTGTCTTCCTACCACAACTTTAGCCAGGCTAGTTAGTTTGTGTAGTTAATCCCTGTTTTGTTAATCTGATGAACAGGTTACGGGGAGGATCAAGTACTATGTAAGAACAAATCACTCTTATTTAATGCATGTCAGTGGTTTAACGTAGCATTCCTAAAATATATTCCCAAAATATGTTTTTTTTTTCTTTTTTTTTGAGACGGAGTCTCGCTCTGTCGCCCAGGCTGGAGTGCAGTGGTACGATGTTGGCTCACTGCAACCTCTGCCTACCAGGTTCAGGCGATTCTTCCGCCTCAGACTCCTGAGTAGCTGGGATTGCAGGCACCCGCCATCATGCCCGGCTAATTTTTGTATTTTTGTGGAGACGGGGTTTCACCATGTTGGCCATGGCTGGTCTTGAACTCTTGACCTCAGGTGATCCATTCGCCTCGGTCTCCCAAAGTGTTGGGATTACAGGCGTGAGCCATTGCGCTTGGCCAGTATGTTTGTTTTCTAAGGAAGAGAACAGCAGATGCGGTTGTGGAGATAGACCAGTATAATTAGTAGTAGGAAGAATTGTTAGTTTGGAGCAAACATTCCTTGTCAGAGAAATGAGGTTATATGAACAAGTGGAGTGTTAAAAACAAACAGAACAGCCTAGATTTGATGTGAAAACTAAGAGAGATCTGCGAGTACTGGAGAAACCACAAAGGGGAAAGGGAAAGGGAGTCCCACAGTCATTGTCAACTGATGCTGGCATGGAGCTGGGTGTCTTTCTTTAAGATATTTTTCCTTTTGAAATTCTATCCCCTACTTGTTTTTGAGATAATATTCTCCTAGTCTTCTCTCCTACTTCTTCAGCTGCTCTTCATAATAGAGCTGTCCTCTCTATTATTATTAATGAACAAGTAGCAAAATAATTATTCATAATTACAGTTAGTAGCTATAAGGCTTATCCTATACTAAGAATTGTGCAAAGTATGTTACTTTAATGCACACAGCCCTGTGAAACAAATATGCTTACCATTCCCATTCAAATGAGAAAACTAAAATCCAAGTGTTAATAAGTTGTCAGAGATAGTAGGTTGTGAATCCAAAGCCATGAGCTTAATTATGATGTATGGGGCTTGCCACTAAAATGTTGGCATTATCCAGAGTTCTAGCCTTAATCCCTTTCTTCCCAAGATCAAATCTTTGTGTTTACAATTTCTCGAACCTTTCCTTACAGATTTGTACGCCTTAGAATGTTTTTATTCTTTACTGATCTCTTCATGTACTTTTAAAACTAGCCGCATTTCCAAACTGGAGATTAATTAAATAGACTGGGCAGAAATGCACAGAAGTGATGCTAGCATTCTCACCAAATCCTATCAGGTGGCACATGATCTTGATTTGTCACATTATTGATGGCACTTGATCTTTGATTAAGATGGTATCTGCCAAGCTTCTTCACACTGAGAAGTTACTCTAGTTCCCTTTGTAATTAGGAAGAATTTTGTTGGGAGATACTTTGAAACTATGAAAATATTCCAATGCTTATCAAACTTTGAATTTATGTATTTCTTTACACAGGTATAGTTTCCTGTATTATTCAATGGGTTATAGTACACAATTTTTTTTTAACGTTGAAGTACAATTTGTCCTCGATTTGGCTGGTGTCCTTTAGACATGCCTCATTATTCTTTGAGCATGTCCTTATATTCTGATACTACAAGAAGCTCCAGGTTCATCCTGTACTTTCTCTTCTCCAGTACTGGAATCAACTATTCTGCCAAGAAGAAAAATGAAGCGGAGATTGGTATTTAGAAGCCAAGACCTGGGCTAGCTGTTCTCATTGTTTTCTGGTGTCACTACTCCCAGATCTTCTCAGTGGACGGGGTATGTACATATACACCTGTATCTATTTCTACAAATGGTGATAGATTGATACCTCCGTTACTAGTCCACCACCCAAGTTTCCTCTTTTCTTATTTGTAATTCTCTTCCTGAACATTGAGAAACCTGGCTCCCATTTTCCTTAACATATTGCCAGTCATGTGTTGCATAATGACATTTCCGTCAATGATGGACTGCATATTATGATGGTGCCCCATAAGATTATGATGTGATATTTTTACTGTCCCTTTAATTTACTGAGAAATTTAGAAACACAATTTCTTACCACTGTGTTATAAATCCCTATGGAATTCAGCACAGTAGCATGCTATACAGCTCTGTAGCCTAGGAGTATGGGCTACATCACCTAGCCTAGGTGTGTAGTTAGCTATACCAAACAAGGTTGTAAGTACAGTCTATGGTGTTCACACAATGATGAAATTGCCTAACGATGCATTTCTCAGACTCACCTCTGCTGTTAAGCAACAGGACTGTATTTTTTTTTTTTGAGATGGAGTCTCGCTCTGTAGCCCAGGCTGGAGTGCAGTGGCATGATCTTGGCTCACTGTAAGCTCTCCCGGTTTTGAGTGATTCTCCTGCCTCAGCCTCCCG
>NW_012115154.1:8416441-8418878 GCF_000951035.1 Colobus angolensis palliatus | reverse complement strand
ATGGTGGTGGGTGCCTGTAATCCCAGCTACTCAGGAGGCTGAGGCACAAGAATTGCTTGAACCCGGGAGGTAGAGGTTGCAGTGAGCTGAGATCGCACCGCTGCACTCCAGCCTGAGTGACAGAGCCAGACTCTGTCTCAAAAAAAAAAAAAAAAGACAGAAAAAGAAATACGAGACTGTATAATTTGTAAAGGAAATGAGCTGAATTGGCTCGTGGAGGGCAGGCTGTACAGGAAGCATGATGCTGGCATCTGCTTGGCTTCTGGGGAGGCCTCGGGAAACTTATAATCATGGCTGAAGACAAACTGCATCACATGGCCGGGGCAGGAGCAAAAGACAGGGAGGAGGTACCACATATTTTTCAATGACCAGCTTTCTTGAGAAGTCACTCATTACCAGAGGGCCAATACCAAGTGGATGGTATTAAACTACTCATGAGAAATCCACCCCCATGATCCAGTCACCTCCCACCAGTCCCCACCTCCATCCAACACTGGGGATTACAATTCAACATGAGATTTGGATGGGGACACAGATCCAAACCTCCCATTGTTGCTGCTGCCTCCTCCTCTGCTTGGCTGCCTTCTTCACACCCCTGCCTAGTCCCTCCATGTTAACATAGCAAGGCCAGGTGGCCCCCAGACGACACCCCACACCAGGCTGCTTTGGTGCTCTTTAGCCAGACTCCAGTAAGATAGCTTTGCCTGCCTTCTCTTCACTGCTGTACTGTCTCAACAACACACACCTTCTACAAAGTACATTTAAAAATACATCGTCTTTTTGCTCTTTATAAAACCTCTTGTGAGGTAATGAAGGCATTACTATTCATAATTTGTATTTCCACAGACCATCAGGGATCTAGTTCAGGAGAAATGGAGTGACTGGCCGGAGGTCACACAGCTTCTGGAAAGCAGGACCTGAGTGCATGGGTCTTTCCACTCCAGCAATATGTGATGCCTATGCCAACATTACAGTAACTTTTTTTTTTCTCCAGTAGAAATATGTTTCAAGCTTACTCAGTGTGTGGTCAACTATGATTTCCAGCCTTTCCTTTTCCTGCTATATATGTGCCAAACAGTGATGTGATAGAAAAACGAATGGCTGCAGAACTGAGAAACTTAAAAACTTCGGTTACAGCTCTAATACATGAGACTTCAGGCAAGTTACTAGCTTTCCTCAACTATAAAAAGGAGATTAGGCATGACGCGGTGGCTCACGCCTGTAGTCCCAACACTTTGGGAGGCTGAGGCGGGCAGATCACTTGAGGTCAGGAGTTCAAGAACAGCCTGGCCAACATGGTGAAACCCCGTCTCTATTAAAAATACAAAAATGACCTTGGCGCGGTGGCGCGTGCCTATAATCCCAGCTACTTGGGACGCTGAGGCAGGAGGATCCCTTGAACCCAGGAGATGGAAGTTGCAGTGAGCCGAGATGGCGGCACTGCACTCCAGCCTGGGCAACAAGAGCAAAACTCTGTCTCCAAAAAAAAAAAAAAAGAAAGAAAAGAGAAACAAAAAGAAAAACAAAAAAGGAGAATTAGATCAGCGCCTCTTTGCCTGGGGGTGGGTGACAGAACAACACTTCTTCCTCCCCTAACAAAAATTACCTAGGGAGCTGTGAGAGCCTTCCCCACTGACAGAAATGCCAGCAGAAATTCAGCTGCAAATACTCAATTCATTAATCCTTAACATCACTTCCAATCCACATAGCTATGATTCCAACGCAATCTTTTCTATTCAGTATTTGTCAGCTGTTTTTATTCTTCAGTTTATCACCTTATATTTGGCTCTGAATTTCATCCATTCAAAAATTATTGATGGCCTATTATGTGCCAAGTACCCTACGGTCCGCTTTTTGTGGTATCCCTCTTCCGAGCGAGAAGTCGCTTAGAATTTTACCCCTATCTTCCCCACTTGGGAATCGGAACGGTTCATAGCTAAGTCTTGTTATTGATAAGCATGCCGGTTCTTCTCCATCCCTCTCTCCACCAACCCCATTTCAAGGTTGGTCCCTCCCAACGGACGACAGTGATGAATTCCTCTTGGGGACAGCCCTCCCGCAACTAACAGTGGCTCCATCAACGCTCTGGTCTCCTTGCTGCTCGGTGGGAATCCGGGTGGGACGTTTTCCAAAGTTTGAGTGGATTCCACGGCACGCTCCTCCCCTCGGAAAGGCACAACCGGCTCGGCGTGTCAGCTCGGCGGGACCCACGCCGGCGCGGGGCCGCAGCTCCGGTTCTCGCTGGGCGGCTGCGGAGGGCTGAGCGATTCTCCCAGCGTCGCGAGGCGATCTGGGCAGGAGGAAACTTGCTCGCTTCCCCTCTTCGGGACGCGGCGCCTCATCTGCCCTTGTGCACTCCGCAGGAACTTCCCCCCGGCCTCGGCTCTCGCTCCGAAATAACCGAGCCGGCTCCTCGCACGCTCCCGCCGTCCTCCTC
>NW_012115154.1:8404854-8415231 GCF_000951035.1 Colobus angolensis palliatus | reverse complement strand
GCGGCGATGGGCTCGCCCCGGCCCCGCGTCTCCTCTGCGCCGCGGGTCCCTGTCGCGCCCCCTTCCCCGTCTTTATCAAACTTCCTGGGCCGGTAGGACGGGGGCAGCGGCGGGCCCGAGAGACGACCGCGCCAGCCAGCTCGGCGGGGCTCCGCGGAGTAAACAGAGCAACAGATGAGGTACTCGCTCTTGGGGACTTGAAAGGTGTCGGGGAAGTTGGGGCCGGGCCCCCGGCGGGCGGCAGGTTGACCCGGGTCGTGGCCCTGGGCCCCCGCACACACCTGGGTCGCCGGGACTGGGGCAGATGGAGTGGGCGGCGGGGGCCCGAAGGGAACGCTTCTCCGGATTCCCTGCGTCGCCCTCGCGCCGCGGCTTAAACTTTACAAAGAGTGCAGTTGTCGCTCGAAGCCGGCGACACCGGGACCGCCTGCGTCTGTGCCCTGGGCGCCGGTGCCGGCGAACTTGAGTCGGCCGGGCGGACGCTGCCGGGCCGGCTGGCGGCGGCAGCGACAGCGGCAGCGGCGGACGCTGCCCTCTGATTCAGCCGCCGCCGCCGCGCTCCGGGTTTGACGTTTGAGAGCTCGGGCCGCCTCCGCAGCCAGGCCGCCGACTCGTGTATTTTGTAATCAAAGTGTGAGGCTAATAAAGGGCGGCGCCACAGCCTCTTGACTCCGGCGTGGGAGGGATTCACAGGCATTTAAACAAAGAAACTAGTTGGGGTTGGGCTCCGAAAGTCCTTATTTGGGTGTTGTGGCAAAGCCTGCGGTCACCTTTAGTTGAAGCCGGTTTCCCGGGCCGCGTTTGGTGTTGTCTCTTGGCGAGAGCACGCTCACGAGTAATAGCAGATATGGTGACTGTGATTGTAGGAAGTGTCTTTTGATTGACAGCAGGACATTTAAATACAGCCTCCGCTTCCCCCTCCCCAATTTTACAGAAACACTACACGACCAGGCCAGATGTCTTAGTCTCCCTCTACTGGTCCAGGAAGAGAAAACCATGTGAATCACAATGTTCTTTGCAGTGTTTAGTGCTAGGTGTAGCTAAGTTTTACTTAATTTTCAAGTACAGTTTTCTTTAATCAGTTTTCAGGCTAGCCGATTCTCACAACAGAAAACAAGACACAACAAATTATCACTTTAAAAGAAAGGCAGCGTCCTCGTTTTGTATAATCTTTAGCAGTCTTGGATATCCAATTCTATTTCCACATCCTGTTTCCATAACATATTTTACGCAGCTAGAATAAAGATTATCCGAACATTTAGGTTCTATGTAGAATAAAATCAGAATCCCTGGTGATTATGTAAATGCTTATTTTTTTTCAGAGAACTAATTTTTGAAATTTGAGCGGTTTAAACTGGATAAAAAATTTGTCTCGGCAGGCGCGGTGGCTCACGCCTGTAATCCCAGCACTTTGGGAGGCCGAGGCGGGTGGATCACGAGGTCAGGAGATCGAGACCATCCTGGCCAACATGGTGAAACCTGTGGCCAACATGGTGAAACCCGTCTCTACTAAAAATACAAAAATTAGCTGGGCGTGGTGGTGTGTGCCTGTAATCCCAGCTACTTGGGAGGCTGAGGCGGGAGAATCTCTTGAACCCAGGAGTCGGAGGTTGCAGTGTGCAGAGACTGCACCTCTGCACTCCAGCCTGGCGACAGAGTGAGACTCCGTCTCAAAAGAAAAAAAAAAGAAATTTGTCTCATTATGCAATGCGGATTTGATAGGCTACCGAATTTTAGACTAGAATTGTATTTATCTCCATGAAAAGTCCCAGGTATTTGATGGAGAATTTTGTAATACATTTAAGTATACACTTGTAAATAGGGAAATTAAAGAGGAAATACAGAGGGCTTACGGGAAGAAGGGAAAGCAAGGCCAAAACAAATATGCCCTCTCTGCTATGACAAATAAATTCGTGTAACTTCATATCTGTGGAAGTGAGTCTAAAATAGGTTTTTTTGAGCCCAGGGTCTTTTTGACCATCATTCCTTGAAACTTTTATGTGGTTCAGATGTCAAAAGTTAGAAAATTTAGCTATATTGTCCTGCCCTACAAAAGCAGTATCTTTTTAATAAGTTTAATTCTTTTTTTTTTTTTTTTGAGACAGAACATTGCTCTGTTGCCCAGGCTGGAGTGCAGTGGCACAGTCTCTGCTCACTGCAAACTCTGTCTCCCGGGTTCAAGTGATTCTTCTGCCTCAGTCTCCCGAGTAGCTGTGATTACAGGTGCCTGCCACCACGCCTGGCTAATTTTTGTATTTTTAGTAGGGACAGGATTTCACCATGTTCACCAGGCTGGTTTCGAACTCTTGACCTCAGGTGATCCGCCCCCCTCGGCCTCCCAAAGTGCTGGGATATCAGGTGTGAGCCACCGTGCCAGGCCTACTAAGTTTAATTCTTAAGTATTGGTAATTTGGACTCTGAATGTTTTTCCCGTGGTATTTACTCTGATGTTTACTGTACCATGAAATGAGTGATTATTTTTTGGAACACAGCAAAATGTTCCTTTATATTAATTATTAAACAAATATCATTTGCTTCCATGAGAATTGACCCCTAAAGGACTAAGATGTATCTTTACCATGCTTAGATTTCATTGAACCAGAGGTGGTCCATCTGTAGAGGAGCAAGGAAGAGTGGGAGGTTGGATACAGAGAATTGCCATTGCCTGGGTAATTTCTTGTTAACTTTATTTCTTCAAGTAGAAGGACTTTTTAAACTTGAGGAATCAGTGAATTTTGATATATATAAATTTTAGTTTACTCTGCCTGGCATTTCTGACATAACAAAATCTGAAAAGTTGTTGCCCTAATTTCTTGTGACAGGGAAGGAAGGCCTGTCCTTGATGCTATTCTGTCAGGCTGCAGGGTGGATGGAACCAGCATCTTCCAGGTCTGATGCTGTCAAACTTTAGCTGCATACCAATTCCCATCTGTCCATCTGCCTAAGCCTTTTTGCAAGTGAGAAAAGAACACTTGCCAGGCAGGGTACAGTGTATAATTGAACTCTAGGTGCAATGAGTTGAGGAATTGACAGGATTTAGCTGGGAATGTTCTGTGTAACCTAGAGATACAGTTCTTTCTCCCTGAGTTCTTGGTTGGAAGTACCACCGGGAACATCTTTCCTGATAAGGCCCCGCTCCCTTATCTCCAGGCTGGATGTCTTTCTGTAATACTTTTATATCATCATATGCAAAACTGTCTCACTGCCCTAATTGAATTGTATTAGAGTTTCTGTTTTCTTCCTGTTAGAATGTAAACAGCGTTGTTTATTAGTCTTTAATCACATTTTTTGAGTTGATAAAAGCAATATATTATAGAAAAATTGGAAAGTACAGAAAACTATAAAGAATACGAAAGTACGCATGTCTTCCAGTGATTACCACTATTTTATTAATAACGTGGTATGTGTATATGTATATTCTTTTTAAAAAACGAAATTGAATTCTTTCTCTGCATTCCATGTTACCTTTTTTCATTAATGTATACTTTTTCCTATATCTTCAATGTTCTTTGAAAACTTTTTTAGTTGCTACATTGTGTTTGATTTCACAGAAGTACAATATATTTGGAAATAATTCCCCTGTTATTTACTTTGTTTACTACTTTTTCTTGTGTTTACTAATGATGATATGATTGACATCCTAAACAAATTATTGTGGTCATTTAATTATTTCCTTAGAATAAATAAAACAAGTTAATACATATAAAACAGAAGAAGACCTGGCATGTACAATTTCTAAATAAGAAATTTCCTTGAACTAGTATTATTGGTCAAAGGGTATAGATGCTTGTAGGCTTCTTGTGCCTATTGCCAAACTGTCCTCCAGAAAGGTTATGCCGATTTATACTCTCGCCTGCAGTGCCCACTTTCTAGTTCCCTGCATCCTCCCAATCTAAGGTATTGTTAACCAGCCCTTACCAAGACAAGCAAAAACTGTTAAACTGTAGATGAGTCAGTATTACCACCAAAACACATACCCCAAGCCTGTTCATGGCAGCATTTTTCATATGGTCTCCAAACTGTAACAACCTAAATGTCATCAACAGTAGATTGGATACATTATAGTATAGTCATAAAATGGAATACCAAGCTATTAAAAAGAATGCACTACGGATGCACACAACATGAATGGATCTCACACATAATAAAGTTGAACACAGAAGCCCAGTACAAAGGAGCATACTGTTTGGCTCTGTTTATGTGAAGTTCAAGTACAGGCATAATTGGGGCTAGGAGTCAGAATAGGGTTTACCTTTTTGGGTGGGTATTGACTGAGAGGGAGTTTCTGAGGTGCAGGACATATACACACACACACACACATATATATAAAATATAGAGAGAGTTTTTTTTTTAAAAGACCGAATCTTGCTCTGTTTCCAGGCTAGAGTGCAGTGGCGCAATCTCGGCTTACTGCAACCTCCACCTCCGGGTTCAAATGATTCTCCTGCCTCAGCCTCCCGAGTAGCTGGGATTACAGGCGCTTGCCACCACACCTGGCTAATTTTTTTTTTGTATATTTAGTAGAAATGGGGTTTCACCATGTTAGCCAGAATGGTCTCCATCTCCTGACCTCGTGATCCATCCACCTCGGCCTCCCAAAGTGCTGGGATTACAGGTGTGAGCCACCACGCCCCGCCATATTCTTTATCTTGCTCTTGGGTGGCGGTTGTATGAATGTGTACAGATATAAATATTTTGTTGAGCTGCATGTGCACTGAAGTCCTTTGTTGTTGTTGTTGGGGGATGGGGGTCTCAGTATGTTGCCAACCCAGGCTGGTGTTGAACTCCTGAGCAAGCAATCCTGCTGCCTCAGCCTCTCAGATAGCTGAGATTACAGATGTGCCAGGTACCCTAAAAATTTGCCAATTTGTTAACTGACACAGTATTTTAAGATTTGTTTCTTGTTTCTGTCTTGAATGAGATTGCCTCTTATGTTTTGTCATTGAGTATGATGTTGACTTGGCGAAGAGTTTGTAGTGTACCAGGTGCTAGCAATATAGTGTATTTGTGCTAGAAATATAGCAATGAGCAAAACAAAGTCCTTGCTCTCTTGTGACTTACGTTCTCGAAGACAAAGAGAGATAAATATCGAATCTCACTTATCGAATGTTTTACAAAGTGCTTGGCACTGTTCTAATTAATTAGATGTTTGGTTAACTCATTGAAGTCTCACAGTCACCTTGTTGAGTAAGTGCTATTATTATCATCCCCATTTTACAGATGAGGAATCTGAGAGTTTTAGGGAGTTCAGTAACTTTCCCAGGATGGAAAAGCTGGAAGGTGAGAGAGCTAGCATCTGAGCTCAGGCAGGCTGACTCTAGAGCTCATGCTGTCAAGGGGGTAGGTGGTACCGACTCTCCTCTTCCTCCTTGGCTGCAGCCAGCTTCAGGAGGAGAATTAGATGTGGCTTGTCTGTCTCTGTCTCAGGGGTGCATAGGTGGGACAGCTGTGACACGGTTCTGAAGAGAGATGCCTGTAAACATCTTCCTTTTTTTAAGTCAAAATTATTTTCTTTAATGTAAATATGTAAAATATTATTATAACTGCCTTGGGGACACAGTATTTATAAAATAATTATTTGAAAAGTTTTATAATTTAACTCTGCTTTTATCCTTGTTATAAATGGATTTTTTTATTAGAGTGTATTTTGACTTCTTCAAATTGGTTAGGGATAGGAAATATTTTACAAATTCGTTTAATGTACATTTCCCCTTCATGATTAGTGTCATAAACTTATTAGGTGAACATGTATCTTCCCGTAAGAAAACAAAAAGCTCATTTATTGACTTCTCAATTTCATTGTTTTGATATGATAGTTTATTATAGAATAATGAGTATTTGTGTGTTTCACTTATAAGAGTTTTATAATTTGTACACAGTTTTGCTGTTTGAACCAAAAATGTTGTGATTATGGGAGGCTTATCTCAGGCTACTTGGAGGCACAGGACATAGTTCTCTCATAAACTTTTTAAAAACCATTAGGCTGGGTGCAGTGGCTCACACTAATCCCAGCACTTTGGGAGGCCGAGGCGGGTGGATCACAAGGTAGGAGTTTGAGACCAGCCTGACCAACATGGTGAAACCCTGTCTCTACTGAAAATACAAAAATTAGCTGGGCGTAGTGGTGTGCACCTGTAATCCCAGCTACCCGGGAGGCTGAGGCAGGAGAGTCGCTTGAAACCGGGAGGCAGAGGTTGCAGTGAGCTGAGGTCACGCCACTGCACTCCAGACTGGGCAACAGAGCGAGACTTCATCTCAAAAAACAAAACAAAACAAAACAAAAAACTCATTAGTTTGGGGTATATTTCTGCTTGGAATGCTCTCCTGTTCTGTATTTTTAGGTATGAAATCTAGTTTTCTGATCATCCAAGGGGAGGAATGCTTTTATATTTGAAGATTTGAAGTGGAGGCTTATGAGTAAGAATAGAACAGGTATAGAAGAATTTGGTTATAAAGTGAGCTTTGGTTGATTTGAGCAATTTAAATTTTGAGATAATTTGTGCAGCCTTTGAACAGCTAGTGCTAATCTTAACTACCACCAAGTTTCTGGTCTTTTTTGAAAATTACATTTTATTACTGTAGTGATTATTTATTTTTCCCATTAATGAAAAGGTTATTTTTCCCATTAATTGTAGGTTGAATTAATGGTAACTTGTATGATTTTTGTGTCTATATGTGTGAGCCCTGTTTCCTTTTTATTGGAGAATAGTGTTAGAAACCAAGGTCTGGCATTAGTGAGCTCATTGTTTCTAGGCCTTCTCAGAGGACAGAGCTAGGAAATACACTAATTGCACACATGCACACACATTGGTCTTTGTTTCTGTCTGTATATATTACGAACTGTAAGTTTCATATGATATCTTTGATTCTAATATAACACCACAGGAGTCATTTTAGCTTTCCCCTTTCCTTACTTGTAACTTTTTTGTGCAACAGTGAGAAACTTAGCTGTCATTATCTACAACATATTTGTACAGCCCTATAAAGTACTCTAAGAATTTGCTAACCTGTATTTTTGTGAGAAACAAATTGGCTAGCTAGATTACGGTATTCGTGTATATAGTACTTCTTTTATGCCTTTGGCCTTAGAGTATCTAATCAAAATACTGTTTTTCAGAGTTACTTAGGTCAGTTCTTTTCACCGGACTTTAATGTATGTTATTTATTGACAGGTTCATTTGTTACTACTTGTATTATATTTTGATGCCTCCTGCATCTGGGTTTTTTTTTTTTTTTTTTTGAGATAGAGTCTTGCTCTGCTGCCCAGGCTAGAATGCAGTGGTGCGATCTTGGCTCACTGCAGCCTCAGCCTCCCAGGCTCAGGTGATCCTTCCATCTCAGCCTCCTCAGTAGCTGGGATTATGGGCTTGTGCCACTGTGCCTGGCTAATTTTTGTATTTTTTTTTTGTAGAAACGGAGTTTCACCATGTTGGCCAGGCTGGTCTTGAACTCCTGACCTCAGGTGATCTGCCCACCTTGACCTCCCAAGGTGCTGGGATTACAGGCATGAGCCACCACGCCCAGCCTCGTATTGCTGAGATACAGCTTCAGGTTAGATTGCTAAAAGTAGGATTGCTTAGTCAAAAGATAAATGTATATGTTGTTTTGTTAGGATTGCTAGATTTCTCTCTAGAATGGTTGGACCAGGTTGCATTCCCACCAACAGTGTGAGAGTGCCTTTTTCTCTAGATCCTTATAATCAGGATGTGTTGTCATGTTTTTAATCTTTGTCAATCCATTAGATGGAAAATGGTATCCATGTTTTAATCTGCATTTGTCTAATTATAAATGAGTTTGAACATTTTTTTTTCTTAGTTTTAGGACCATATTCTTTCAAGAATCATCTGGTTACATTTTTTTTTTTTTTCTGATTCTATCAAGCTTTTAGTCCTTTGTCCCTCAATATTTAAGCACTCTTTATATATTAGGGATACTAATATATCCCTATATTAGTGGCAAATGTTCTAAATATTCTCTTCCAGCTTTCAGTTGTCTTTTGGTTTTGTTTATGATAATTTTTTTGCCATGCAAAATTTTTTTTAAGGAATATGTAATCATATATATTAGTCTTTTATTGGTTCTGGATTTCAAGTCATAATTAGCAATCCTTTTTCCACCTCAAGGTAAAGATAATTTTTTCCTGTGGTTTTTTTCTAATACTCGTGTGGTTTTTAAGTTTCTATATAGATCACTAATCCATTTGGATTTTATTTTTGTATATAATATGAAATAGAAATAGAATTTTTTCTAAATAAAAACAAATTGTCCAGTTGTCCCAGTACTATTTATTGAAATGTCCATATTTGTCCCAGTGACTTAAGATGCCAAAACATATGTATATATAATAGTCGTATGTCAAAGATTCTATATATACTTAGGTCTGTTTCTGCACTTTGTTTTATTCACTGGTTGATTTGTTCATTCATGTGCCGGCACCACAGTGTTTTAATTACAGAGGCTTTTATAGTATGGTGTAAGTCTGATAAGACCTGTCCCATCCTTGTAGTTTATTGTATTTGTTTTCAGTGTTTTTCTGGTTATTCTTGCAGGTTTTTTTTTTATTTTTAATTTTTTTTGAGATGGAGTCTGGCTCTGTTTCCCAGGCTGGAGTGCAGTGGCCGGATCTCAGCTCACTGCAAGCTCCGCCTCCCGGGTTTACACCATTCTCCTGCCTCAGCCTCCGGAGTAGCTGGGACTACAGGCGCCCGCCACTTCGCCCGGCTAGTTTTTTGTATTTTTAGTAGAGACGGGGTTTCACCGTGTTAGCCAGGATGGTCTCGATCTCCTGACCTCGTGATCCGCCCGTCTCGGCCTCCCAAAGTGCTGGGATTACAGGCTTGAGCCACCGCGCCCGGCCGGGTTTATTTTTTTATATGAACTTTAGTGTCAACCTAATTTCATTCAAAAGCATTGTTGGGATTTTTATTAGGGTTACATTAAACTTATGAGAGCTGATGTGTTTATAATATTGAGTCCTTCTCTCTGAGAATAGTATTACCTCTTTTATTTATATCTACTTTCGTGTCAGGTGTGTTTTGAATTTTTCTTTGTACAGATTTTACACATTTTTAAGATTATTCCTAAGTAATTTTCTTTCTTAGTATTATAAATGAGATTTTCTTTACCATTTATTTGCTATTGGTTATTGTTTGTGTATATCAAGACTGTTTTTTTAAATGTTACTTTTATATCCTACTACTTTGCTGAAAAAATTATTTGAGTTGTATTATCATTTAGGGAACTGATATATAATATGCAAATAGAGAATTTCAGTACTTCTTTGCCCACTCTTATGCCTCTATTTGATTTCACTTATATAATTGCACAGGCTTATACCTCTAGTATAGAGTTGAATAGTAGTAGATAGTGGGTATGCTTGCTTTATTCCTCATTTTAGTAGAAATGCCTCTAATATTTCCTCATTAAGGAAGATACTAGCTTTAGGACTAATTTGTCATATTAAGACAGTATTCCGCCAGGTGCAGTGGCTTATGCCTATAATCCCAGCACTTTTGGAGGCCCAAGGTGGGTGGATGGCATGAGTCCAGGAGTTTGAGACTAGCCTGGGCAACATCATGAGCCCCTGTCTCTACAAAAAATACAAAAAAATTAACTGGGCAAGGTGGGGTGTGCCTGTAGTCCCAGCTACTTGGAAGGCTGAGGCGAGAGGATTGCTTGAGCTTGGGAGGTTGAGGCTGCAGTGAGCCATGATCCCACCAGTGCACTCCAGCCTGGGTGACACAGTGAGACTCTGCCTCAAAAAAAAAAAAAAAAAGGGGCCGGGCGCGGTGGCTCAAGCCTGTAATCCCAGCACTTTGGGAGGCCGAGACGGGCGGATCACGAGGTCAGGAGATCGAGACCATCCTGGCTAACACGGTGAAACCCCGTCTCTACTAAAAAATACAAAAACTAGCCGGGCGTGGTGGCGGGCGCCTGTAGTCCCAGCTACTCGGGAGGCTGAGGCAGGAGAATGGCGTGAACCCGGGAGGCGGAGCTTGCAGTGAGCTGAGATCCGGCCACTGTACTCCAGCCTGGGTGACAGCGAGACTCTGTCTCCAAAAAAAAAAAAAAAAAGGAAAAAAGTATTCCTCAATTTTATTTAAGTAGTTTTATCATGAATGGATGTTGAGTTTTATCAAAGGCTCCTTCAGCATCTGTGGAGAGAATCGTATAGTTTTCTTCCTTAGATCTATTAATATGCATATACAGTAGTGTCCCCTTGTTATCTGAGGGAGACATGTGTTCCAAGACCCCCAGTAGATGCCTGAAACTGTGGATAGTACTGAACTCTTTTTTTTTTTTGAGACGGAGTCTCGCTCTGTCGCCCGGACTGGAGTGCAGTGGCTGGATCTCAGCTCACTGCAAGCTCCGCCTCCC
>NW_012115154.1:8401958-8404589 GCF_000951035.1 Colobus angolensis palliatus | reverse complement strand
TAGCCAGGATGGTCTCGATCTCCTGACCTCGTGATCCGCCCATCTCGGCCTCCCAAAGTGCTGGGATTACAGGCTTGAGCCACCTCGCCCGGCCCTGAACTCTAAATATACCATGTTTTTGCCTTTACATGCATACCCATGACAAAGTTTAACTTGTTAATGAGGCACAGGGTAAGAGATTAACAACAATAGCTGAATACAATAGAACATTACAACAATGTGCTGTAATGAAACTTATACAGTGTGGCGGTAACTTTTGCAGTTTAAGGTGCAGCAGCAAAACTAGCATGAATTTCTTTTGCCTTCTTCACAATTTTATAGATAGAATTGTTCTTACCATAGATCTTAGGAACTCAACATACTGTTTTTTTTTTTTTTTCCCTTTCCTTAAATCAAGAACTTTTACTTTTACTTTTCACTTAAAGGAAGCACTTTATGGTTTCTCTTTGGCATATCTGCATTGCCAGCATCACACCAGCCTCACTGCTCTTGCGCTTTGGTGCCATTATTAAGTAAAATAACGGTTACCTGAACATAAGCATTGATACCCCGACAGTTGATCTCATAACTCAGAGACTTGTGGGCAGGTAGTAAAACAGTCTGGATACACAAACAGAGGGATGATTCACATCCTAGATGGGATGGTGCAAGATTTCATCATGATGCTCTGGATGGCAGGCAGTTTGAAACCTAAGAATCGTCTATTTCTGGAATATTTCATTTAATATTTTTGGACCTTGGCTGACTAATGGTACCTGAAACCTTGGAAAGTGAAACCACAGATAAGGAGGGGACTACTGTAACATACTTTTAAGTGTAGCTTATCATTAGCAACTATGAAGAACAACCTGGTGGGAAAATAGCCCTAACTAACTACTTGGTTTACTATTGGATAATTAAGTTGTATCTTAAGGATGCTTTGTAGCTAAATTTTAAAATATTATTCTGTTTTTAAACTTTAAAAAACACCACTGGCTGGGGTAGTTTTTAGAATAAAAGAAAATCGGCAAATATAAGTGACATATAGTAACAAACACCGAACAGGTAAATGTATATAATAGGAGTCTCTAGAGCATTAATGATCCAGGAATTTCCCCAAAGCAGCATTTTCTAACCTGTGTTTTGTGAACCCCAGGGATATAAAGTATCCTGAGGTTCACTTATTTTAATTTGTCTTTTAAAAAGATGGTGAGTATTTTCCTTTTAAAATCAATTAGTTTGAGAACTTCTGAGGGTATATGAGTAAGCATACATGGCATTGTTGGTGGAAATTAGTCCACCTGATTGATCTATCATTCAGTTGAATGTTGCCAGCCACCATGGTCTTCTCGACTTTTAATTTTTCTTAAAAAGAAAATACCGGCCGGGCGCGGTGGCTCAAGCCTGTAATCCCAGCACTTTGGGAGGCCGAGACGGGCGGATCACGAGGTCAGGAGATCGAGGCCATCCTGGCTAACACAGTGAAACCCCGTCTCTGCTAAAAAATACAAAAAACTAGCCGGGCGAGGTGGCGGGCGCCTGTAGTCCCAGCTACTCGGGAGGCTGAGGCAGGAGAGTGGCCGGAACCCGGGAGGTGGAGCTTGCAGTGAGCTGAGATTGCGAGCCACTGCACTCCAGCCTGGGTGACAGAGCGAGACTCCGTCTCAAAAAAAAAAAAAAAAAAAAAGAAAAGACCAAACATATGTAGAAGTAGACCGAATAGTATCCTGTGCTTCCAGGTTCCATGAACCTGCTTCAGTGAGTATCAATTCACTGCCAGTTTCATTACTACCCCCTTACCTGGCTACTTTGAAGCAAATTCCTGATGCTACATCATTATATCTATGAGTATTTCAGCATGTAAATCTAAAAGATAAGGCCTCAATTTAAAAAACCTATAATACCTTTATTATAATTAAAAATAGTTGATAATTTCTTAATAACATCAATATCTACTATCCACATTTCTAGTTGTCTCAAAAATGTCGTAACTTCTTTCACTGTTTGTTTGAATCAAGATCTAAATAAGGTTCACACGTGATTAGTTGCTCCATCTTGTAAGTTTCTTAATACATAGCAGTGATTCTCAACTAGATGAGATTTTGTCTCCCAGGGAACACTAGTCAATGTCTAGAGACATTTTTGATTTGGAAGTGGTAGAGTGGTTGCTACTGGCAGCTAGTAGGTAGAGGACAGGGATGCTACTAAACATTCTGCCCTGGTTAGCCCCACAGAAAGAATGATCTAGTCTAAAATCTCTATAGTGCTGTTGTTGAGAAACCCTGATCTATAGGTTTTTCTTTCAGGTCTTTAACCCTCTCCCCGCCCTTGCAAACTCTTTGTTGCACAAAGTGGTTGTTTATCCTAAAAATTTCCACTTTCTGGATTTTGCTGATTACGTCCCTGCAGAATCTTTTTGCTCCTCTCTTTCCTGTAAATTGGTAGTTGACTCTAGAGAAGCTTGATCAGATTCAGGTCCCCTTCAACCCCCAAAAATTTCATAGGAGAGTGGTGCAGATTTCTATCAGGAACCTAAGCAGAAGGCATAAAATGTCTGGTTGTTTCTCTTTTTGTTATATTGGCTGCCATTGATCAATGCCAATATCCATTCATAGCAGTTGCAGAATGGTACCTTTATCATTATAATTATAA
>NW_012115154.1:8381914-8401087 GCF_000951035.1 Colobus angolensis palliatus | reverse complement strand
TCACTGACTTTTTAAGTTAATTGATTAATTAACATCCTCATTGTTAAAGGATGAGAGCTGTTATTTAAAGGAATATAATTTAATGTGTAATATTGAGCAATACAGAGAAGTTGAAAGGCAAATATATAGAAAGATCCATGTCCCCTTTGACCATACAAACTGCCATTAAAAAAACAAAACAAAGACAATCTGGTAAGAGGGCCAGGCACTGCCGCTCACACCTGTAATCCCAGTGCTTTAGGAGACCGAGGCAGGAGGATCACCTGAGGACAGGAGTTTGAGACTAGCTTGGGAAACATAGCAAGACCCCCATCTCTACAAAAAATAAATTAGCTGGGTGTGGTGGCATGCGCCTGTAGTCCTAGCTACTCGGGAAGCTGAGGCTTGAGTGCAGGAATTTGAGGCTTCAGTGTGCTAAGATTGTGTGATCTTGCCACTGTACTCCAGCCTGGGTGATAGAGCAAGACTGTCTCTTAAAAAAGACCTGGCGCTGGGCTTGGTGACTCACACCTGTAATCCCAGCACTTTGGGAAGCTGAGGCAGGCAGATCATGAGGTCGGGAGATTGACACCATCCTGGCTAACACGGTGAGACCCCGTCTCTACTAAAAATACAAAAAATTAGTCGGGCGTGATGGTGAGCGCCTGTAGTCCCAGGTACTTGAGAGGCTGAGGCAGGAGAATGGCGTGAAGCCAGGAGGAGGAGCTTGCCGTGAGCCAAGATCACGCCATTGCACTCCAGCCTGGGCGACAGAGTGAGACTTTGTCTCAAAAAAAAAAAAGACCTGGCAAGAAATTCAAGCAATATAGAAAGGTTTAAAAAAAAAAAAAAAAGCAAAAATCTTACTTTTTGTTTATTAAAATATCCTGGATATCTCAGAGAGCTTCTCATATCAGCTTGTACAGATATCTCATTCTTTTTAATGGCTGCATAGAATTGCATTCTGTGGATTTACCATAATTTAACTGGTCCTCTCTTGATGGATTCTTGAGTTGGTTTCTCTTTTGTTCTTATTACTTAACAATGCTGCAGGATATATATTTTTGTGTGTATGTTTATTTTTATTCTTGGTGAGCATTTGGGTATTCTTAATGTAAGTTTCTAGCATTATCCATTTTGAAGTTGTTTTTATCTGTAGTCATATTTTAAAATTCATGTTCTGTTGATCAAAGACAAGTGTAAAGAATACTGATAATGAAATAGAAGTTTGAGCTTAAATAAATTGTACAAATTTAAGATTCTTATTTACTGGGGCTGTAAGTTGCATTCATCTTAACACAAAATCAGTGTCAGAGAAAGTAAAGTGATCTTATGTCCAATTTATATTTTATTATGGGGAAGAGGGATAAAACACTCTCAGAATGTTTTGTGTTTTTTTTGGTTTTTTTTTTTGTTTTGTTTTTTTGAGACGGTGTCTCGCTCTGTCACCCAGGCTGGAGTGCTGTGGCCAGATCTCAGCTCACTGCAAGCTCCGCCTTCCCGGGTTTACGCCATTCTCCTGCCTCAGCCTCCCGGGTAACTGGGACTACAGGCGCCGCCACCTCGCCCGGCTAGTTTTTTTTTTGCAGTTTTTAGTAGAGACGGGGTTTCACCGTGTTAGCCAGGATGGTCTCGATCTCCTGACCTCGTGATCCGCCCATCTCGGCCTCCCAAAGTGCTGGGATTACAGGCTTGAGCCACCGCGCCCGGCAGAATGTTTTGTTAACATCCTCTTCCTTTATAATTTAGAAATGCCATTTTTACTTGAGCACAAAACATAGGAATTTCAAACATCTAATATGGACTCCTGTTTATCAGTTAGTAATCTTTTTTTCTTTTTGACACAGAGTTTCGCTCTTTTTGCCCAGGCGGGAGTGCAATGGCGTGATCTTGGCTCACCACAACCTCTGCCTCCTGGGTTCAAGCGATTGTTCTGCCTCAGCCTCCCAAGTAGCTGGGATTACAGGCACGCACCACCACGCCCGGCTAATTTTGTGTTTTTAGTAGAGACGGGATTTCTCCATGTTGGTCAGACTGGTCGCAAACTCCCAAAGTGCTGGGATTACAGGCGTGAGCCACCGCGCCTGGTCTATCAGTTAGTAATTTTAAGTTTGACGTGTACAGTAAAATCATGAAGTTGCGAAAGCTGGGGGATCTTACACCATTATAGATGATTTGGTATTTTTAATGTGCAAAAACTGCTGTCAGGTGAGTATTCACTATTTCACAAAGAAACTGGAATGTGGTCCAGTGTGGACCTTTTGATGAATACAGTATCCCTTGAATACTTTAATATTAATAAATATTAAATGGCTCACACCTGTAATCCTAGCACTTTGGGAGGCTGAGATGGGTGAATCGTGAGGTCAGGAGATTGAGACCATCCTGGCCAACATGGTGAAACCCCATCTCTGCTAAAAATACAAAAAATTAGCTGGGCATGGTGGCACACACCACCTACTCGGGAGGCTGAGGCAGGAGAATCGCCAGAACCCAGGAGGCGGAGGTTGCAGTGAGCCAAGGTCGTGCCACTGCACTCCAGCCTGGGTGACAGAGCGAGACTCCATCTCCCCCGCAAAAAAAAAACAGAAAAACGAAACTAAAAAAAGAAAATAAAATGGTCATGGAGATGTGACCTGGAGATATTTCCGTTATCTAGAACCCTACAGAATAGTTTAAAAAAAAAAAAACCAAAGGTCAGAACATGAAACTGTTTTGATAGCATTTTAACTGACCTGGTCAGTGATGGTGTGGGACCACTGGTATCCTTGAAACAGGGGCTTTCTGGCCACTTTTCATCGATGGCTTTGGAAACTTTCTGTGGCGACCACATGGGAGCTTTCCCCTCCAAGGACTGGGTTTGTGGGTTCATGGGTTTTTCCTCTTCTGTGTGAACTGCTAGAGTGCCTCACCTGTCACATACGCTACAATGTAGACGTGTGGTTAGTCTTTTTCACTTTACTACTTTTTGAAGGAATCATGGGGCACAAACTATATGCAGATTATAAGAATTTTAGTCTTTTTACATAATCTAACTTGTCACAGGTCTGATTCATATTCCTCTCTTACATTCTTCCTATTTTGGTACTTTTTTAAAGGCTAACTTTGTGTGCCTGATGTTTTGAGTCACTTTCTTTTTTGTCCTAGCCTGTCCTTATTTTCTTTATATCAAAGAATCAAAGTTTTCTTTAGAGCCCGTGGTGACTGGGTGAACACAGTCCCTTCTGTTTGGTTCAGGGACATCTTTCCTCATACCTGCTTTTCCAACCATCCAAATGCCAAGTAGTTAGCGCTAGACTCGACTCCCTTAATTTTTCTCTTCTTATCTTTGGCTTTGTGGGCATCCAGCCTGTAGTAGGAGAGGTCATACCCCAATCTGAACTTGATTTCTCAGTTTTCTCATTCTTTATCCCTTAAGCAATTGATTATTCTCCAAAGCTCCGAAGTCTCACACCGCTCTCGCTCAGGATCACCTGTTGGGGCCACCCATCTCTTCAGGAGTGTTACCACCTGAGCCCCAGGGGAACTGCTACTTGATTTACCCATGGTATTACATCCTGATAAGCCATCATAAAGTTGAAAAATCCTAAATCGAACCATTGTAAATTGGAGACTGTCTGTCCTGTGCTTATCTCTTGCCGGTCTGTGGAGTGTTTTGTTTTGCAGCCCTACCCCTCACCCCAGGGCGGCAGCTGCTGATTCAGTCACCACCTCAGACCTTCTGAGAAGACAGAACAAAGAAAGACCCTGATACAAGCTTCTTCGGACTTCAAGTAATGTTAGGATATGAGTCACTTTTCTTCTTTCCTTCCCTTCGTCTCCACTGCATCAGTGATTTTTTAGTTTCGTTTGCCACCATCACGTGTCAGGCTTTCATTGGCCACTATCATAGTTTCTACCATATCAGTGTAACACTTTTGAACTTAATATTTTCTTTAAAACTGCTTTAAATGGATTTTCGTTTTAAAAATTTACTTGCCTTAAACAGAGGTATCTGCTAAATCGTGTTAGTGATGCTCACGCTACATTTTAATAGGTATAAGAACATATATATTTATTGAAATAAAAAGTATTATCTAAAATGTGCACCTGTAAGATTGTCAGAAGGGTAATGATGAAGGATAGGCTAGTAGACACAGAGAAAGGGTACAGGTTTTTTTTTAATGGAAGTCAAGGATTGAAGAACTTAAATAAGCAAATGAGAATGGCTATACAAAGCAGGAGGCTCAGCAGAATTTGTCCCACTGCCAGGACAAACTTCCCTGGCCTTCAATTTCCCATAAAGCTGCCCTGTTGGCAGTGATAGTGCTGATTGCATCTGGATCCCATCAGGTCCAGCCATTATTGTGGCTAACACAGGTCCTGAGGTCCTCTTGATTCCTCCCTGTTTTCCTGGTGACATTGCCTATTCCAGGGATGTCAGAAACTGCCCACAGCCTCAGGACGTTCCTCAGTATGAATAGCAAGATTGGGTGAATTGATGATCAACTTCTCAGGAATCTCATCTTCCTAGCAGGCCTCAAGCCTGCTTGAAGTCTGTTCCTCCAGATATGCATAAAACTACACTTTGGGCCAAAGTTTGCCTTAGTGTTGAAACGTGTGTTCAGATTTAGGAAATTCCTGGAAACAATTTCAAGAAGAAAAGGCAACTGCTAAGTCATGTAGATTGTGGTCTTTGGTGTAGTTGGAAATTATCTTTAGGTGTATTAGATCCCATCTACTCATCCATTCAAGGGCCTGGCTTCAACAGTTGTATCCCTACCTCATCATTTTTTTTTTGTTAGCATGCCAATTGTATGCATATATCCTTTATTTTAATTTTTAATTTTAATTTTTTTTTTCGAGATGGAGTCTTGCTCTGTTGCCCAGGCTGGAGTGCAGTGGCATGAACTTGGCTCACCGCAATCTCCGCCTCCCGGGTTCAAGCGATTCTCCTGCCTCAACCTCCGGAGTAGTTGGGATTACAGGTGTGCCACCACGCCTGGCTAATTTTTTTTGTATTTTTAGTAGAGACAGGGTTTCACCATGTTGGCCAGGCCAGTCTTAAACTCCCGACCTCAAGTGATACACCCACCTTGGCCTCCCCATGTGTGGGATTACAGGCATGAGTCACCAAGCCCAGCCTGTATCTTCTATTAAAAAAACAAAAACAAAAATCCTTTTCTTGACATTCCTTTTCAGCTGCAGCCCTGTTTCTTTGTTACCTTTAGAGCAAAATTAATCAAGTTGTTCTTACTTGCTGTTTCCAGTTTTTTGGTTTTTTTCTTCTCCTAGGAAACGAGCGAGGTCCCATTTTCTCTTTTACTCAATCCAATCAGGCTTTCATCGTTACCACTCTATTGAAACAGTTCTTTTCAAAGTTATCAGTGAGCATCACCTAACTTGGCATCTGGGGAACCCCTGTGCTGATTTTCCTTCTGCTTTGCTACCCCTCCTTCTCAGTTCTTAGTGCAATTCCTTCTCATCTCCCTGATCTTTTACTGCTGGGTACCCCACGGTAACTCAGTAGTTTTTCCAGCACTCATCTGTTTTCTTTCGTAGCTCTCTCCCCTGAACTCTAGTCTTGAATATAAATTGTCAACTTCAGATCTCCACTTGGATGAATAGTAGGTTGGCCAACCTTGAGTGTATGCAGAATCAAACCCCACAACTCCCTCCCTTCTTGATCATCACTGCTGCTCCTGTAGTCGTCTTCATTTCACTTAATGGCAGTCCTTCATGTTGTTCAGGGCAGAATCTTTGGAGTCATCCTTGATTCTTCTCTCATAATCTGCACTAAATTCTTTGGCCAAATCCTGTTCGCTTACTTTCAGAATCTCACTACTACTGGTTGCCTTCATCACTATCCTTTTGTAAGATGGGCTTATTGAAGTAGCCTCCTACTGGTCCCCCTCCATCTGCCGTCCAGAAACCAGAGTGGTGCTTTTAACATGTAAGTTGTAAGTCAATAGTTAAATGAACTTTAATGGAACACTTGTCCTCTTGAGGAAAAAGTCTCTGAAAATTCCCTGCTCATTGCCACAATTTCTTCCTTCCTTTTTAAATAGTTCCTGAAGTACTTCTGTCTCTGTGGAACGTCTCTTAAGATAGCTAAAATATTTTAATCCCTTTTGCCAAAAAGGCTATTGCCCTTTTTCCACCTGCTTCAACATTTCAATTGTTGTTATTATTTTTTGAGACAGAGTCTTGCGCTGTGGCCCAGGCTGGAGTACAGTGGTGTGATCTCGGCTCACTGCAACATCCGCCTCCTGGGTTCAAGCAGTTCTCCTGTCTTGGCCTCTCGAGTAGCTGGGATTACAGGTGCGCACCACCACACCTGACTAATTTTTTTTTTTTTTTAATATATTTTTGGTAGAGACGGAGTTTCGTCCTGTTGGCCAGGCTGGTCTGGAACTCCTGACCTCAAGTGATCCACCCACCTCGGCCTCCCAAAGTGCTGGGATTACAGGCGTAAGCCACCACCCCCTATCTCAATTATTTATTTCTTTGTTAATTAATTAATTAGAGTCTTACTCTGTCGACCAGGCTGGAGTGTTGTTGCATAATCACAGCTCACTGCAGCCTTGACCTCCCAGGCTCAAGCAGTCCTCACACTTCATTCAGCCTCCCAAGTGGCTGGGACTACAGGCGTGCACCAACACGCCCAGCTAATTTTTAAATATTTTTGTAGAGTCAGAGTCTCAGTATGTTGCCCAGGCTGGTCTTGAACTCCTGGGCTCAGGCGACCCTCCCTCCTCGGCCTCTCAAGGCCAGGTTTACAGGCATGGGCCACTGTGCCTGGCCTCAGTGTTTTACATAATGGTCCAGTCTCTTAAGGGATTCATGGTAGCTGAGCCTACCCTAGTTCAGCCTAAAGCTGAGGCTACCCTCAGCAGTGGGACAAAAGAATTCACCGATTTTATTCATGTCTTTAGAACTGTCACATAGTGAGTTGCTAGAAATAATTATTTTTCCCTCCGGAGAATTCCTAAGATCCAAAGATGGTTCTTTTCCTCCTATACAGATCAATTGTGGATTTCCTCAAGTTGAACAATTTTGTTGTTTATCTTTGTTCAGTAATTAAGTATTAAATATTACCCAAGTATTATTTACTTAACCTGTACCTATTTACCTATAACTATTTATTATACCATTTTGTGTATATTCTTGTTCAGTGTTTATCCCTGAGAGGATGCTGGGCTAAGAGAATAGAGAAGATGGTGAGTATGAAGATAAGCATGTCTCTACAATAAATGTGAAAGTTAAGGGTGTGTGCATGAGAGGTTTGCGAGACTAGGCTTGTACATATGCAGCAGGCTCTGTAGGAGCCCCACCCGGATCCCCTGGCTTTCTCTCTTTCCATCTCTGTCTCTGTCTGGGGAATACTTCTTGCTCAAAGCACCTTATACTTGGAGGAGCCCAGCAGCTTGTACTTGAAGCAGGTCTGAAATGCTGGGGCATTATGCCTCTGGGATAGCCCTCATCCATTATCTAGTGGGAGATAGTACATAAATACCTAACTTCCTCTCCCTTTGGGTGGGACCTTTCTGAAGCCCCTTATACTTAGTCTTCCAAATGTCCCCAAGGCTACCTCACTTTCTGAGGCTCACTTTTCCATTCACTTACCAGTACTTCCAGGGATTACTTCCCATGTGAATGCCTGCAATCCCATCTCAGGTTCTTCTGCTTGAGAGGAACTCCAACCTTAAACCAGTAGGTAAATTGTTAATGAAAAGAAAGATCATAAGCAAGAGATACGGGATTTGAAAATAGAGTTTGGATTTCATTGATAACAGATTTTTCACATGATGATAGTGTTTGTGTCTTAACGCCTGTATAATTATATGATTTCATTTACCTATATCTGTGTGCAAAATGTGTTATGAACATGGCTGTCAAAGTCATTGAATAGATCTCTGGTCCTGCTGCCGTCAAGGTTATTTGTGATATGATTTTAATTTGAAGCTGTTTGTTGTTGTTTTATTTCTCCCTTCCTTTAGAATCCCTTCTTTTTCAAAACACTAGAAACCTCCCATTATGGTAAGTAACCTTTTGCATGAGAACTGTTGCAATGAACTGTTAACATTTTGCAGATTAATTGGCATATAAGAAAGCTAGCAACCACTTTACCATCTTTGGGGAATGATACGGTCTACCTAAATAAGATTTTCCTATAACTGAAAGTTCTACTTGTGAAGTGTAGCTGTCCTCAGAAAAATTACTTAGGAGATTAAACTGCTTTAAATAGTGTAGTATTCTATTAAGAGCATGTCTGTCAAAATCCTTCTAAAAAGAGTTGACATATAATTTCGTTGACTAAGTATCATGGACCTCAGTTATCTTCTGTGCCGTGTGGGCTGCTGGACTGTTTGTGTGCTAAATTGCCCCACACCAGTTGCCATTTATCGATAGTGTTTTATCTCCTTCCTTGCGATTCTTTTTTCCTGTTGCCTGTTAGTCTGCTTTGACCAACTTCCACTGTCTCCTTCTAATTTTGTTTTCTTAACTAGAGCAAAATAAGATTTCCACGTGGGATTAGGCAACAGGTCTTCTTAAATTACCCACTCCGTATTCTGATACAATGGTGACAAAAGGATGACCCTAGCCAGGAATGGAGTCAAGCTGTGCAAAAGGGATTTGGCAAATATCACTTAAATAAACCTGACAGGCAAGTTTGGAATTTTTGAAATCAGAGTGCATGTGGTGCTAGATTATAGCTTTGAATTCTTACCCTAGGATAGAAGCTATGCCTGGTGGGTAAGGGTAGCCCTGGCTTCCAGGTAATTTTATTTAGAAGAAAATCATATGGCTGGCTTGGAGATATGTTATATCTTGCTTGTTATGTAGGTCTTGTATTTTGATCTACGTAAGAAGATTTGACTCAGTCATTAGACTTCAGCCTAGAAAGTGCCCTACAAATACTTGTTAATTATGTTGTAATAAGGGTAATTGGAGACAATTTGTTTCTTTTGAGGTTAAAAAGATAGTTTGAGAAAGTTTTAGTGTGTGATCAGTTATTGACTTCTTTGGTTCATATGCATTCATTAACATGCTTTGTTAGGATTCAGAAATGCTTGGTAATGCTGTCACCATTTTAGTCCCCTGTGTTGATAAGGGGGTGGTTTTACTATACGCTTGGTTTATTGGTACTTTGTACCAATTGTAAAATTGCAAAACATTAAAAATGTTTTAATTTTGTAAATTTAAATCATAAAATTGTAACAGTTACAATTATAAAAACAAATTTATAATAAACTCTTCACAGCCGGTAAGTCTGAAAATTAGCTTCTAAGGCAATTTTCCAAGGTGGAAAATAATAACCCATGAAGTGTTTTGTGGGGGAAAAATAAGAGAGAGAGAGAAAGACCTGAGGTTGGGTACGGTATTTATCACTTATGCTTGATCCCCATCATGGAAATTCACAGTGCTCATCAACTTGCTGAATTCACTGAGAAGTATTGCTGATAAATAAAGGTGATTCAATCTCAGCCCAGTGTCTCCCTTATGTTTCTCTTATGAACTGTGGAATCTTTTTTGTGAATAACTTTGACTCCTGCAGGACACTGTTTTTTGTCTTTTTTTTTATTTTATTTTAAGAGACAGAGTCTTACTTTGTCTCACAGGCTGGAGTGCAGCAGTATAGTCATAGCTCACTGCAGCCTCAAACTCCCGGGCTCAAGCGATCTTCCCACCTTAGCATCCTGAGTAGCCGGGGTTACAGGTACATGCCACCTATACCTGGCTAATTTTTTAAAACTTTTTTTTTTTTTGGTAGAGACGGGGGTCTCATTATGCCTAGGCTGGTCTTGAACTTATGGCTTCAAGAAGTCCTCCCGCCTTAGCCTCCCAAAGTGCTGGGAGTTTTAGACATGAGCTACTGTGCCCGTCCAGGGCACTTAAAAAAAAATGCTTTTTAAGAGAATACTAGAGAACCAGTCCTTGCTTTGCAGGGTTCTGGTGTGCACTGATTTCAGTTACCATTAGATAACAACACTAGTCACCCAGGATTCAAATTTCAGTCACCATGGTCTGTTACCTATGAATGCATAAAGTACAGACTCTTCTGCCAGTTCTTCAGTATGCAGATCAGAAATCACTGCAAAAATAACAGGCACGCGTCTGTTCTTCAGTTTACACACAGACAGGAGAGTGTGTTATGCTGCCTCCTTGTCTCTCAGTATAAACTTACATGACCTGTTAGCAAAATAGATAATCGAAAGTGGGAAGTGGCCAGTAAAGATGAAACAGCAACAAAGAAACAAAAAGTGATAACTCTGGAAGTAAAATCCCATTGAGCATAAATGGAGTAATAAAATAAGTAACTGACAATGGGAACGCTGCCACTGCCACCATTTGCGGAACTCTAGACAGACAGCCAGAGGCGCTTAGTGAAGGCAGGCTAAATGTCATAATGTTTTAAATTATAGTGTACTAAAGAAGTATTAGTTTTACTATTTTTTCATATCTCTATATATTATACCAACAGTAAGAGAGTTCTTAATGCTTTGACAAACATTTTTAAAGATCCCCAGAACAATTGTAATTTCCCCCATTGATTATTAAAATCACTTGGCGTGATTTCAGCTTGCATGGTTACTTTTATGGTCCTGCTCTACCATGCAAAGCAAGGACCGCCTATATTTTTCTTACATTTGCCAGTCATCGATCATGTGACCTTTCTTGGAAATTAAGAATTACAAAATGGCCAGCACTTTGGGAGGCCGAGGCGGGCGGATCACGAGGTCAGGAGATCAAGACCTTCCTGGCCAACATGGTGAAACCCCGTCTCTACTAAAAATACAAAAATTAGCTGGGTGTGGTGGCACGTTCCCATAATCCCAGCTATTCGGGAAGCTGAGGCATGAGAATTGCTTGAACCCAGGAGGCAGAGGTTGAAGTGAGCCGAGCCTGGTGACAGAGTGAGACCCCGTCTCAAAAAAAAAAAGGAATTACAAAATGGACTTTGAGGAACCTGTAATGACAAATTATCTTTTGAATGGATCCAACATGTGAATAGGTTAAAAATCCTTCTTACACTTCATGTACTTTACATATTGCCCTGACTTTTATGTTTTGAAATAGAATGGTACAGAGCTTGCTGTTGACCTTTCCTGGCAACTCAGTGCCACCTATTTTGCTATTGATGGATACTTCTGATTTGTAATTGTATTGGAATTCTTTTTTTTTTTTTTTTGAGACAAGAGCCCTCTGTTGCCCAGGCTGGAGTGCAGTGGGATGATCTCAGCTCATACTGTCACCTCCGCCTCCCGGGTTCAAGTGATTCTTGTGCCTCAGCCTCCCAAGTAGCTGGGATTAAAAGTGTGCGCCACCACAGCCAGCTAACTTTTGTATTTTTAGTAGAGTTGGGGTTTTACCTTGTTGCCCAGGCTGGTTTTGAACTCTTGGCCTCAAGCAGTCTGTCCTCCTTGGCCTCCCAGAGTGCTAGGATTACAGGTGTGGGCCACCACTTCTGGCCATGCATTAAAATTCTTTGAGATCTCTGGGTCATATATAAATTTCCACGTAGGATATTTGTTACCAGTTATGACAAGATTTTTGTGGTTCAGACCCCTACTCTAACTCATCGTTCATCAAAAATGAAAAAGCTTGCTAAGGATATTAAGTTCTCTTTAGAATGCTACCTTAGTTTCTGTTCCAGCAGAGAGGCCTTTAATATGAATGCTTTCTCTTGGCTTGACTTGGCTTGGTTTGTAATGTGTTTATTCCCCTTAGATGCAGGCCCTGAAGACTATTTATGAGATGAGAAAGGTTAGTAGGAAAACTAGATCTACTTGATTTGCCTTAGTTGACTCTTGTCCATTGTAGTTGATTCATCACTAAGTGTCCTAGATATATAAGTTTTTGCTGTTATCTTTTATCCCAGGGTGTGATCTCTTATTCCTATATATATTCAATCTTCTATAGGTTTCATTAGGCCCTAGAAAATGTAGTTTTCTCTTCTATACTTGCAATGGGAAATAAAACTATCAGCTGGATTGGAGTGTTTTAGATGATTATTCATTCATCTTTAAAGATCATATTTATTTCATTTATAATTCATTTGTCTTCTTCTTTTACTAGAAGAATGTCAGATTCCTAATGTCAGATTAAGATAGGGACATTTAGGAACTACATGAAAGGAAAAGTAAATGGGCATAATATATACATTTGTGATGAATAATAATACATTTGAATAATATATACATTTGTTTCTGTACAAGAGGATTATACTTGCCTGACTGTGTCCTTTTTCATTGAAAAAATGTGTGGACATTTCAGAATAAATTCTTGAAAGAAAAAATAATCAGTTCTATACTTTTCCCCTCACATTCATTTTCTATCCCTTTATATTTGCAAAATTTATATTTAAATGGGCTCCAAGATGGTAGCTCAAACGAATGTCTCCCTGATGTTCTTGGCATTCCTGTTTTGTGTCAGTCAGTAAATATTTTGTGAGAATCCACTGTGTAATCAGCTTTAGGTAGATCTGTGGGCAGTGGGAAATTCTGAATTAAATATTACCCGTCTTTAAGAAGCTTAAAATCCAACGAAGCTTTCATAGGAAGACACTGTAAATTTGGTGTCTCACTAGCCATTATGCTAGAGTTTTAGATCAGTAGTTCCTCAGTGCCATTTCTCTGCTGAGATTGCTGCAAAAGAATCACCTGGGGAACTTGTTAAGAACAGAGATTATTGTGGCCTGGCGTGGTGGCTTATGCCTGTAATCCCAGCAGTTTGGGAGGCCGAGGCGGGTGGATCACCTGAGGTCAGGAGTTCGAAATCAGCCTGGCCAACATGGTGAAACCCCATCTGTGCTAAAAATACGAAAAATTAGCTGGACGTGGTGGCTCATGCCTGTAATCCTAGCTACTTGGGAGGCGGAGGCAGGAAAATTGCTTGAACCTGGGAGGCGGAGGTTGCAGTGAGCTGAGATTGTGCCATTGCACTCCAGCCTGGGCAACAAGAGTGAAACTCCGTCTCAAAAAAAAAAAAAAAAAACAGAGATTATTGGGCCACACTCATTAACTTTCCCTGTAGATCAAAGGTGGGGCTCAGGAATGTGTTTTTCTTTTTAAAAATAAACAATGTACACTGCTGATTTCAAAAGATATAGAGAAGGTTCTATGGTGAAAAGCAATTCTCTTCTCCATTCAGTATCCATTCAGTTTTCTTTCCCAGAGGCAACTGCTGTTACCAATTTCTTGCATGTCCTTCCAGACATATACCTTGCCTTTACAAACATAGGGATGGGGGGATCACATACAAACTGTTAATGCACCTGGCTTTTGTTGCTTTACAGTAAGCGTCTCTTGGAGATCTTTCCATATTCCTACTTACAGAGCTGCATCATTCTTTTGAAAGGTTGCCTTGTAGCAGCTTATAAAAGCTCTATCGGGGATTCTAACGGACAGCCAGGTTTGGGAGCCACAGATAGACTGAGTGTTAAAGGGATTTAGAAAGTTTTCGTGTTAATTTCTTATGTTTTGCACTTCATGAGGAACTGGACTCAGTAAACATTTCATTGTACTTCTTGGTACTAACAAGCTTTTGTATAATGTTTCTTCTTATAGAATTCGTCAGTCAAAAATATGTGAAGGTGGTAGGGTGTATTTGTTTCCGATGAGACCCTGTGTGGTGGTCAAAGCAGCTAGAAACAGGAAGGTTTTCCCATTTTCCATCTCTGGGCTCAAGGTGCTTAGTGCTGTTTCACCTTTCCTTAGTGTTACGGGAGGTGGGAATGGATAGAGAAGAAGATAGAAAGCAGGTAGTAAATTACACCATAAAACTTGCTCTGCCAAAGGAATTATTTTTCTCTATGTGTCTTTCACTCTGATACCTATATTTAAGAGATGCATATAAATATTCACATTTGTTGTAGAACTTCACGTACATACTGTTAACGTATTTACACACTTCAGATATATATTATGGATAGCATACTTGTTGCCTTTGTTAACTTAAAAACATTGCCAGGGAAACCTTTATGAAATTGATACTGTTTATCATCATGGCAAGTTTTTTCTTCCTTAAGATGAATTACAAAGTTCTTATCAAATTCTCACATCATGTTCATTTTGGGATGACATTTATTTGCTGTATCACAGTTTATAAATAAAAGAATAGTCTTTATCTCTATGAAAATAGCAGATATACTGGGAACTGTTTGTATCCTAATTTCCTTAGTCTGTGTAGACATTCCTCATACCCAGCTAGCTAGGCAGAAAGTAGGCTGAGGAGTAAGAGAGTATTAACTTGAGAGTTTCACTGTCCTGTTCACCACAGGACAGTGAAAAGTAAATATATTTAGCTTCTTGAATATTTCAGAAATGTAAAGCACCTCCTTCTTCTTTAGAACATTCTAATAAAAATTATTACCTTCATGAAATAATGAGTTGTGCTTATGTAAGGATGCATTCACCATTTTCATTTGCAAATGGTTACTTTGTGTCCAAGATGTCAGGCAGTAAAGAGCAAAATAACAAGAATTTATGTACTCGAAGCAAATAGTGTATCACCATACAAATCATATTGCTGTGTATATTTCACATATTCATTGTGGGACAAATTTAATTAGAAGCTTGTCAACAGGAATTTTAGCTTTTTGAGGGGTATGTTTTGTACCATTGAGTGCACATCTTGGCTCTTCAACGCCTTATTTCCTCTCATGTTCTTTGATCAATTCCTTTTTATACTCTCTTTCTCCCTTCACCCTTATTAACATAGATTCTTTTAGTCAGCTGGTTGGAAATAACTCTGGAAGCCCTGGGACAGTTGGAAGCATGAGCCCTGCTGTTGGAGGTAGGAAAAGTGAACCGTAAGTGAACCTTAAGAGATTATTGTGAACCAAAGGAATTTCGTGCAGAGTATGCATTTAGTTCAGACCCCTTAAGCATATAGTGTGCCACTAAACGGTTTTAATGTGTCAATTATATAATCTTCACAAAAGTGGAAACATGCCATAAAGAAACATGCTCAGTTTATAAAGAAAGCATTTAATTTTGTGGGAGCAGTTTTATGTCAGCAAGAAAATAATAGAAGTTGGGTTTTTCTGAGCCACACATTTAATCATACATTACCAGTTTGATTTTTCACTGGAAATAATTCATATAAATTATAAATTTTTACCTTAGCTGATATCTGGTAATGAAGTGATATATCTCAGGGTTAAAACATTGTATAAAACTATTAACAATTTAAAAGTGAAAATGCCAATTGGCATCCTAGTATTTTTAGTAAGAATGTCAACTTATTAAGCCGATTAGTAAGCCTTATTTTTACTGGCTAGCAAAATAAGATTTTTGGACAACAAAACCGTTGTTCTATAGTTTCATTCTAAGCCTTTTATGTATATTAATTTTCGTAAAAATCATTTGAGGGAGTTGCTGTTACTATTTCCCATCTTTACAGATGAGGAGACCAAAAAAAACCAGATAAAGTAAGTTACCCGAAGTCACACAGCTTACTAAGTGGGTTAGCTGGGATTCTAACACAGGCAGACTGACTCGAGAGAGAGAGATTTTTCTCAAGTCCACCATCTGAAATTAATTAAAAATGGAAAACAAATTCCCTTTTTTTTTCTTGAAGCATAGCCGTTTGAGCCTGGTGTGTGCTCTGAGGAGACATTGAAGAAAAAAGATATAAAGCCCAATCACAAAAGCCTAGTTCCTGTTTGGGTTCAAACCTCATAGCTAATAAGCTGTTGATCAGGGCATTGTTGGCTGACTGGAACCTGGTAGAGCCATGGTAATAATAATAATAGCTGCTGTTTATGACTTAGTATGTTTACTGTGCCATTGCTTATTTACTTACTGTAGGCTTAGTCCCATGCTTTACATACTGACATACATTGTCCTGCTTAATCCCAGGGGAATGCCTGCTCCTCAGGCAGATGAAGAAACTTGCTCCAAGTCAAAATAAATAGAGCTGGAAATCAAGTCTTTCTAATTCTGCAATCTGTGCATCCCATTGAAGCCAGTTGATACTTGTTTATCTGGTTATCATGGAAGTAGTAGACTGAGGAGACCTTGCCTCTCCTATAGCTGTTGCCCTAGACCTAAACTGACCCCAGAATCAAGATAGGAAAGGAAACATGAAGAGCAAGCTGTCAGCTATCCTCTGTATTCCCGGAGTTAATTCACCTCAAAGGCCACTCCCCATCCTCCTTTGTTAATAGGACTTTAGGGGTACACAATGACTCAGTCTTCTCATTATGTCACATGTCACAGTGAAGAAATTGAGTAGTTAGGTGCTTTGGATGAGAAGGTAAATTTCTGATACACAGGTGAAAACTTGAAGCAAAATTTCAGATGTATGAATTTCATTACCACAGCCTTCTGCTGTCTAAGGAAAGATGAAAGTTGTACTTTACATGTTGAAAGATTTTTCCCTTTTTATCAACTGTTGCCTTTAGTTCCTGTAGAAAATTCTTTAAAAAATACAAACAGAATAGAATTTTTAAAAACTTTGCTACAATGTATTGGTTTTCAAGTAAGGTTGCAGCACAGTTAATAGTCAACAAAAATTTACTGTGATCATCTGGTACTTGGTATTGTGAGAGAAATCTTGAGCTCAGTTCAGGGAACAGGGTATAAAAATTGCTCAATATTAAACAGTGTTAGGCCATAAATCAGTGGAAATGTGTTTGTTTGTTTCTTCCCTACTCTTTTCTTTTGATAGGAAATGTGTATCAGTAAAATGTCAAAGGACTCTCTGTGGTGTGATTAAGTGAAGTATCATCAAGGAGGAGGAATTTGGGGCTTTGAAGACTAGGTAGTGTAAGATTGTTCAGTGAAGAATGGGGAGAGTATCTGAAGCAAGAGGAATATCTAATGAAGTCCACTGACAGTAAGATCTGAAGGAATTTGGCCACCCACTCTTCTAACACCAAGAGTAGAGCATATAAATGAGAGTATTATCCAAGAGGAAAAAAGAGAATGTTTGGCTGATCCTAGGGAATTTCGGTTAGTCATTAATTCAATTCAGTTCTCATCAAGTGTCAAAAAAAAAAATGCCAGCTTAGCAACAATTTCAGAAGATTAAGACAATGGAAAGTGCTAAAGTTGTCACTGCCCCACTCACCAAATGGCAGTGAGGCTGTTGTATAGATGGAAGCTATTCAGCAAAGGTCAGATTGTCACCCTGTAGGAAAACACCTCCCTTGTGCCCTCACACACAAAGTGGTCTAATAATCTGAACATTTTGCTGGTAGGAAAAAGTATGACAGTCTGTATATGAAGGAAAGTTTTACAAGAGAAATAAATGGAGTGGAAGAGACTGAAGAAGGTTATGTGTCCGGTTTGAAAGTGATTCTTAGAAAATTTGCTTTCAGAGTTGTGCGTTTTGTGTGTCCTACTGCATTTGCTTTTAACATATCTGTTATAGCTATCATGATTCTAGCAATTTTTTAGTAGGGAGGCAGTGAGTGAAGGGTGGAGTGGGTGATCTAGAGAATGGGGAGAAGTTATGCCTCCCTCTGAGAGAGAAACGGAAGTGTAGGCAGTAGTTCTTTTTGGTTCCTTTCAAAGACCTGAGGTAATTCTTGGTTTAGGAACGTTAACTTTCTGTGTTTAATTTTATTTATTTATTTATTTATTTATTTATTTATTTATTTATTTTTTTGAGACGGAGTCTCGCTCTGTCGCCCGGGCTGGAGTGCAGTGGTATAGTCATAGCTCACTGCAGCCTCAAACTCCCGGGCTCAAGCGATCTTCCCACCTTAGCATCCTGAGTAGCCGGGGTTACAGGTACATGCCACCTATACCTGGCTAATTTTTTAAAACTTTTTTTTTTTTTGGTAGAGACGGGGGTCTCATTATGCCTAGGCTGGTCTTGAACTTATGGCTTCAAGAAGTCCTCCCGCCTTAGCCTCCCAAAGTGCTGGGAGTTTTAGACATGAGCTACTGTGCCCGTCCAGGGCACTTAAAAAAAAATGCTTTTTAAGAGAATACTAGAGAACCAGTCCTTGCTTTGCAGGGTTCTGGTGTGCACTGATTTCAGTTACCATTAGATAACAACACTAGTCACCCAGGATTCAAATTTCAGTCACCATGGTCTGTTACCTATGAATGCATAAAGTACAGACTCTTCTGCCAGTTCTTCAGTATGCAGATCAGAAATCACTGCAAAAATAACAGGCACGCGTCTGTTCTTCAGTTTACACACAGACAGGAGAGTGTGTTATGCTGCCTCCTTGTCTCTCAGTATAAACTTACATGACCTGTTAGCAAAATAGATAATCGAAAGTGGGAAGTGGCCAGTAAAGATGAAACAGCAACAAAGAAACAAAAAGTGATAACTCTGGAAGTAAAATCCCATTGAGCATAAATGGAGTAATAAAATAAGTAACTGACAATGGGAACGCTGCCACTGCCACCATTTGCGGAACTCTAGACAGACAGCCAGAGGCGCTTAGTGAAGGCAGGCTAAATGTCATAATGTTTTAAATTATAGTGTACTAAAGAAGTATTAGTTTTACTATTTTTTCATATCTCTATATATTATACCAACAGTAAGAGAGTTCTTAATGCTTTGACAAACATTTTTAAAGATCCCCAGAACAATTGTAATTTCCCCCATTGATTATTAAAATCACTTGGCGTGATTTCAGCTTGCATGGTTACTTTTATGGTCCTGCTCTACCATGCAAAGCAAGGACCGCCTATATTTTTCTTACATTTGCCAGTCATCGATCATGTGACCTTTCTTGGAAATTAAGAATTACAAAATGGCCAGCACTTTGGGAGGCCGAGGCGGGCGGATCACGAGGTCAGGAGATCAAGACCTTCCTGGCCAACATGGTGAAACCCCGTCTCTACTAAAAATACAAAAATTAGCTGGGTGTGGTGGCACGTTCCCATAATCCCAGCTATTCGGGAAGCTGAGGCATGAGAATTGCTTGAACCCAGGAGGCAGAGGTTGAAGTGAGCCGAGCCTGGTGACAGAGTGAGACCCCGTCTCAAAAAAAAAAAGGAATTACAAAATGGACTTTGAGGAACCTGTAATGACAAATTATCTTTTGAATGGATCCAACATGTGAATAGGTTAAAAATCCTTCTTACACTTCATGTACTTTACATATTGCCCTGACTTTTATGTTTTGAAATAGAATGGTACAGAGCTTGCTGTTGACCTTTCCTGGCAACTCAGTGCCACCTATTTTGCTATTGATGGATACTTCTGATTTGTAATTGTATTGGAATTCTTTTTTTTTTTTTT
>NW_012115154.1:8350954-8379794 GCF_000951035.1 Colobus angolensis palliatus | reverse complement strand
GTCTCGATCTCCTGACCTCATGATCCGCCCGTCTCGGCCTCCCAAAGTGCTGGGATTACAGGCTTGAGCCACCGCGCCCGGCCAATTTTATTTTTTAAAATTATATTTTGTATGGTTAATTTAAATGGACTGTTTTTCAGATTTACTGGTTTACCAGATTTACTGTTTTTATTGATATACCAAATTTACTATTGTGTTGAAATTCAAAATAAATGTAGCTATAAATGTTTTACCAGTTGATTAGAACTGACCCAAACCTGAAGCCTTCACTGACATTTAATAAAACATTATATAGGGTGAGGTGGGATGATGAGTAGACACTAGAGAGAGGAACTGATACATCATTGAAGATTAATAGTCATGTTTAGCCTGAGGTGTTCTTAACCAATTGAAATGTCCCTTTCTCCCCTTTTTTCCCTAACCCTCATGGGAGTCATTCTGATTTATGTATCTTAGATGTTCACAGAGAGTTTGTGATATGCTGGTTTAGGTTTTTCAGGACACATCTAACATTTTTTTCTCTAGTTCTTTTGGTGTCAACACTTCTTAGGAGTGAGGAATGTGGCCATGGTCAAGGGTGAGACAAGACAAACCAGGGGTTTCTATAGAAAAAGTACCAACTTGACATCTTTTAACATGGAGTTTCTGTTTTGGTGGCAGTATGTAGCACCTATTTCTTTTGACACTTAATGAACCTTACATTTAAAATCAGGGAAGTTTGGTTTTGAACTTGTTTTATTGAATGCAGAGATAGCTCTCATGCATCTTTTCACTTATCTGCAGTGATCTTTTTGTTGCCCCACTTTAGCCACACACTGTTTCCACACTTGAATCTTATCACTGTTATAGATGATGCTACCTCAGAAATGCCAGATTCTGAACATTCTACTTGTTGGGCATAATCTCTCTTCCTTATAGGTCAGTTGCTCAAGCATGCTATGGACTTAGTGCTGGGAGCCATTGAGACCCCTCAGATCATCTCACCATTTTCTCACTACCTTCTGTCTTCACATCTTTTTTGACTGCTTACATTTCACGGGTCATCCTTTAATTTCCTTGTAAATATCAGGAACTCCTTTTCTGGTCTTTACCTACAAAAACCCCGACTCTGGATGAATCCAATTTCCTACTCTGGGTCTGCACCACGTGGGTGAACATTGTTGAAAAAAAAATCACATAAATACGTAGAAATGGTTTTGTATTAGACTGTTTTTGCATCATTATACCTGAGGCTGAGTCATTTATAAAAAAGAGGTTTAATTGATTCTTGGTTTTATAGGCTGTACAGGAAGTACGGTACCGGCATCTGCTCCTGGTGAGGCCTCAGGAAGCTTTCAGTCATGACAGAAGGCAAAGGGGGAGTAGGTGCACCCATGGTGAGAACAGGTGCAAGAATGGGAGGGAGGTGCTATACATTTTTAAACCAGATCTCATGAGAACTCACTGACTATCCCTAGGATAGCACAAGACAGTCCTGAGAGAGTCTGCCTCCATGACCCAAACAGTTCCCACCAGGCTCCACCTCCAACATTGTGGATTACATTTCAGCATGTGGGGTGTGTGTGTGTGGTGGGGACAGACATCCAAACTGTATCAGGTTTGGAATTCATTGTCTGTCTGGAATCTCAGGTGGATTTGGACTCTCAACACTAGCTAGCAGTGTTATTGTGTTTCTCAGTCTTTCGTTCTACAGATCAACCCTTTTATACTTCCATCTCTACCTTTTTCCATACTCAGCTGAGTGTCTCACACTAAACTTAGCTGAGAAAAATAGAAGCCCTTAGACTGTAGTATGAAGACTAGTTTATCTTCTTTTTCGTTTGTCCTGTGTGCTTTTGGTGTCAGATCTAAAAAACTATATTCTGATCCAAGCCCTTGAAGACTTACTCTTTTTTTTTTTTTTTTTAATATATTTTTTGAGACGGAGTCTCGCTGTGTTGCCCAGGCTGGAGTGCAGTGGCTCGATCTTGGCTCACTGTGAGCTCCGCCTGCCGGGTTCACGACATTCTCCTGCCTCAGCCTCCCCACTTGCCACCACGCCTGGCTAATGTTTTGTATTTTTAGTAGAGACGAGATTTCACCATGTTAGCCAGGATGGTCTCGATCTCCAGACCTTGTGATCCTCCCGCCTCGGCCTCCCAAAGTGCTGGGATTACAGGCGTGAGCCACTGTGCCCAGCCGAAGACTTACTCTTATGCTTTATTTCAAGAGTTTTATAGTGTTAACTCTTATCTTTATCATCCATCTGAGTTAATTTTTGTATATGGTGTGTGATAGAGGTCCAAACACATTCTTCTGCATGTATGTTGTCCCATACCATTTGTTGAACAGACTCTTCTTTCCCCCTTGAATGATCTTGGGACTCTTGCCAAAAATCGATTGGTCACAAATGTAAGAGTTTATTTCTGGACTCTCAGTTCTATTTGGTGTGTCTATCCTTACGCCAGTACCACACTGTCTAGATTACCATAGCTTTGTTAAGTACGTTTGAAGTCGGGGAGTGTGAATCCTCCGTCCAGTGATTCTTAACCTTTTCTTTGGGTTACAGGAAACTTTTTGAGTTTCTTCTAAGAAACTATGGACCAAGGGAATTGTATGTAAAGATATATAAAATTTTGTATAACATTTATGTATTGAATTGGAAATTTATAGTCTTTCAGTTAAAAAATGAATTTTTAAACAATTAGCATATTCACCTTTTGCTTTCTATGGGAAAAGTGATGTAAATCCATATTGGACAAATAAAGTAAACTTGTGTTCTACTCAAAAGCAAAATGTAATAGCTTGATTTAGTTACGTGGATTCAGTATTCAAGCAGCAATGTCATTATTTGTTAACATCTTTTGGTTTTGACCTTTTGGGATTGCGGCATGCTCTACTCAGACTCTCAAAGACTTTACAGTAGCAAGTGTCCTAGAGTTCTCTCAGGTGAGAGTGGGCTTGTTTTTTGCATATCCGGAGGTCTCTGATATATTGCTCTTGATATTTTGTTATGGTTATTAGATTAATACATTTCAAGATTTTTGCCTAATTTTTACATGGTTGTGGATAGAATTTTAGTTGTGAAAGTATTTAGTATTTAGTATTTTAATTGTGTATTAATGTTGTATTGTGTGTTTTTATTTAGTATTTTAATTGTGGAATAAGAATAGAGGAAGCGTGTCTAAAACATACATCTAGAGTTTAATCAATAATTATAAAATATATACCCATGTAATAATCATCTAGAACCTCAGGACACCACTTGCCATCCTTTCTAGATGACAATCCTCAGAGGAAACCACTGTCCTTTCAAGATCCATCTCTTCCTTGTTTTTTAAGATAGCTTTATTATCCCTAAACAGTATACTTCAGCTTTCCCTAGTTTTGAGTTTTCTGCATTCATAGAATATACCATATGTACTCTTTTATGTCTTTTTAAAATTTAACTCAATGTTGATTAACTTGTAGAATTCATTCATTTATTATGCAAGTTTTTTTTATTTTTATTACCATATAGAGTTCCGTTATGAGAATATACTGTATCCATTTTATTATTTGTAGACTTCACAAATAATGATTCTATAAGCGGCTCTGTATAGATAGGTATCCTGAGGCACATGTGCCTGAGTTACTTTCAGTTGTGTTTACCTAAAAAAGGATTTGCTTGGTCATGGAATAATCATAGAGCATATGATTCTTCAGCTTTAGTGCAAAATTGTTCTCCAGCATGGCTGTATCAAACTCTCAGTTTAAAGTTCCTATTGACCCACATCATCTTCAACACATGGTATCATCAGGCTTTTTAGTTTTAGCGGGTCTGTTGGGTATGTCGTGGTATTTATTGTGCTTTTAATTTATATTTCCCTCAGTTACAAGGTTGTACACCTTTTTATGTGTGATTCAGCCATTTAGAGTTCCTTTTGTGATGTGCCTATCCAAGTATTTTGTTCATTTTTCTGTTTTTTTTTTTTTTGTATTGATTTGTAGGAGTTCAGTATATTCTGGGTATAATTCCTTTGGTGGCCACCTGTATTGTAATGTCTTCTGCTACTCTGGCTTATCATTTCAGTCTTTATAGTTTAATGAATTGGAGTTTATTTTAATATGGCTGAAGTTACCAGTTTTCACCTTTATGGACAGTGCTTTTTGTGTTTTAAGACAATCCTTCCTGTCATAAAGTCATAAAGATATTTTCTATATTACGTTATACAACCTTTGTACTTTGTGTTTTATGTGTGTTTAGGTTTATCATCTACTTTGGAATAAATTTTTATGTTATGAGATAGATGTCTAATTTTATTTTACTTTAAAGAGATATATACATATCTTTTTTATATATAAATATATATCATTTACGGACATATAAAAATCAAGCATATTTTATACAAATATCTTTTATATAAATATCTTATGTGTATGTTTCTTTTTATTTTAACAAAGAGAGAGAGAGAGATATATATATATATATATATATTTTTTTTTTTTTTTTTTTTTTTTTTGACTGAGTCTCACTGTATCGCCCAGGCTAGAGTATAATGGCGTGATCTCGGTTCACTGCAATCTCCACCTCCTGGGTTCAAGCGATTCTCCTGCCTCAGCCTCCCAAGTAGCTGGGATTACAGACATGCGGCAACATGTCTGGCTAATTTTTGTGTTTTTAGTAGAGGTGGGGTTTCGCCATGTTGGCCAGGCTGGTCTCAAACTCCTGACCTCAAGTGATCTGCCCACCTTGGCCTCCCAGAGTGCTGGGATTACAGACATAAGCCACCCCGCCAGGCCAATATATCTTTTTTAAAATAAAAAGATACATGTATATAAGATGTTGATATAAAAGCTATATAAAAAGCATCCAGGACCTTATATTGAAAAGTTTGTTCTTGCTGTATGCTCTTCCGTGCCCTCCTGTTACACATGAGTGCACACATATACATGGATCTGGTTTTGGGCACTGGCATCTGTTTCATATTGCCTGGATTCCTAGAGCTTTAAAATAAGTCTTGATACTTCGTAGAGTTTTAGGGTGGTGGGTTTGTTTTGTTTTTGTTTTTGTTTTCTGTGAATGCTTTGCATATTCTTGGCCCTGTACATTTCCATATTAATTTTAGAACCAGTTTGTCAGGTTCTAACTATCTGGATTGGAATTAAATTGAATCTATAAATCACTTTGAGGAGAATTAATGTCTTTACTTTATTGAACCTCAAACCCATGGTCGTGATGTATATCTCCCTTTATTTAGGTTTTCTTTAAAGTCTCTCAGTAATATTTTATACTTTACCCTAAAGAAGCCTTGCATAGTTTTTGTTAAATTTATTCCAGTGTACTTGACTGGAATAAATTTTTTTTTGAGATGGAGTCTAGCTCTGTCCCCCAGGCTGGAGTGCAGTGGCGCCATCTCCGCTCACTGCAAGCTCTGCCTCCCGGGTTCACGTCATTCTGCCTCAGCCTCCCGAGTAGCTGGGGCTACAGGCGCCCGCCACCACGCCCGGCTAATTTTTTGTACTTTTAGTAGAGATGAGGTTTCACCATGTTAGCCAGGATGGTCCCGATCTCCTGACCTCATGATCTGCCCAGCTCGGCCTCCCAATGTACTTGACGTTTTTATGCAGTTGTACGTGGTATGTTATTTCACTTTTTAGCTTTATATTGTTGGTATATGGAACTAGGTTTTTTTATATACTAATCTTTAGCAATCTTTTTCTTGATTCTTATGATTTCTCTATAGATTCTTTTGCATTTTCTGCTTGCGTAACCATAGCATTTGCAGATGACAGCTTTTTTTTCTAATCCCTATACCTTTTAATTCTTTTCCTTATTTTACTGTACCAGTTCGATCCTCCAGCACAGTGTTCACCGGAAGTAGTAATAGGAGGTGTTCTTGCTATGTTTTTTTTTTGAGATGAAGTCTCACTCTGTCGCCTACTGCAATCTCTGCCGCCCGGGTTCAAGTGATTCTCCTGCCTCAGCCTCCCAAGTAGCTGGGATTACAGGCGCCTGGCATCGTGCCTGGCTGATTTTTGTATTTTTAGTAGAGATGGGGTTTCACCATGTTGGCCAGGCTGATCTTGAACTCCTGATCTCATGATGCACCCACCTCGGCCTCCCAAAGTGCTCGGATTACAGGCGTGAGCCAACACACCGGGCTGCTGTATTGTTATCTCAGAATGACTGCTTCATGTTATTTGCATAGGATGTTTTAGAAGTATCCTTTTCCAAATTATGGAATTATCCTCTAAGCTAGCTAAGAGGTTTTGTTGTTTACTTTTTAATCATACGTAAATGTTGAATTTTATCAAATACTTGTCCTGAATCTTTTTAAATGGTCATATGATTTTTTTTCCTTTAATCTAATAATGTGGTAAGTTTCACTGATTAAGATTTTTAGTGTTAAAAACCACCTTGTGTTCCTGGGATAGACCCAACTTGATATTTGCATCTTTACTCATAAATGAGGGTGACCTATAATTCTTTCCAAGTTTTGGTACCAAGAACTTATGCTGTCAGGAAATGAGTTAGGGAGCAAATCCTTTTTTGCTACTCTCTGGAGTAAATTTGATATAATATTAGATTTATTTGTTTCTTGAATATTTGATAGAACTTGCATTTTTAAAGGTTTTTTGTCTATTCTTTTTGTAACTTCTTGAGGTAGATACATAGCTCATTAATTTCAGCCTCTTTTTTTCTAACAGATGCATTTAGAGCTATATGTTTCTGTTTACAAGTTCTTCATCCCACAAATTGTGTCGTATTGTATTATCGTGGTTCACATTTTAATGTATCTTTTGACTCATTTTATTGACGTAACAGGTGACATTTACATAATGGTTGAGGATTTTATGACTTACTATGTTGTTGCTGATGTCTCTACTGCTGCTAGGAGAGAATTACTTTGAGTATAATATGTTCTCCCTCATGCTCACCTAGCAAGTTTGTAGAGAACAGAATAAAATTTATCTTTATATGTGTTTCTCTGCTCTAGAAAAATGTGTTGGTAAGGCGGTTGTACATTTCTCAGCTAAATTCCATCCACTGTATTATAGTTAAGTGAATATTTTCAACTTACTTACATATTGATTTTGTTTTTCTTTGTCTTAGCTGTGTTGGAGTAGAAGAACATCATGCTGTTGACATTGACCTGTATCACTGTCCCAACTGTGCAGTTTTACATGGTTCCTCCTTGAGTAAGTACTAGATGCTTAAATAAAAATTGACATTTCAGAAAAATCGAGATTTCAGACTTACATGTACATGTTAATACTTTAATGATACTCTGACGAGTTATATTATACCCATCAAGAACTGTAGGGAAAGATTTTGCTCAAGGTATTTAGGTTGTCGTTTTTGTCTCATTAAGTCAAAAGATTAAGGGGGGGAATGTACTGTCAGTCTTAATTGCCAGTGCAGAGTCCCCAAACTCAACTACATAGTTTGATATCTTTCAATTTGAGAAGTGTGGTAAAGTAAAATTTTTCTGTTTCTGGAATCTGATTTCACTTGTTTTGCTCTCTTCACAAGTAGAAGATCTTTAGTAGTATTTTGGGAGAGTATACAGAATAAGACTTTAATGCACTCATATGCCTTATATTTTAAGGAGAAAATGAGAGTGTTGATAAGCTAAAATATTACTTATATTTTCTGAATTTGGTTGCTATATTGAGTATGGCCTGGAGTCCTGCCCAGCCATCCTCTCTGCCTGAAACCCCTTCCTGAGATCTGAGGAAGTAGAGATACAAGGACACACCGGACCATATTTCTGACCACACTCTTGTTCCTAAGAAGGGAGAGCAAAGCCAGGGAAGCCTCAGGCATCTTTTGAAGTGGACCAACATCACACCTAAAATGATGTCTATTTTCAGCTTTTTACAGATGCTTCAGAATCTTTTACAGATGCTTCAGAAGAATACATTGAAATATTGCTATTGTGCAAATATGAGAGAAAAAGGCTTGGATTATGTTATAATTTTTTTTTTTTTTTAAATTTGAGACAAGGTCTTGCTCTGTCACCTATGCTGGAGTGCAGTGGCGCTATCATAGCTCACTGCAGCCTTGACCCCCTGGGCTTAAGTGATCCTCCTGCCTCAACGTCTGGAGTAGCTGGGACCACAGGCATGCTTCACCACGCCCAGTTAATTTTTTGATATTTTGTAAAGACAAGGTCTCACTTTGTTGCCCAGGCTGGTCTCGAACTCTGCCTCAGACTCCCAAAAGTGCTGTGATTACAGGCATGAACCACCACACCTGGCCTTTAATAACTATTTATTTTGACATTTTAGGCTGCAGACTAGCATTTTTATATTCACAAAATTAAAGGGAAAACTATAGGCTTTGTCATTTTAAAACCTTTGCCTGAACATACCTTGATATACACACTTGGGTTGGTTTTAGGTAACTTATATGACCGCTTTATTTTACATGCAGCTTTTTCCCCAGTACTTTTTTCCAATAGAGTAGACATTTATATAGAGTTATATTTTTTCAAAAGAGACTTACTGGCACCTGACTGCTCATTTGCTTTGTTAGAAATATTAGTAATGTTTCTAATGTCTTTGTAAGATACTTAAAAATTTAAGCTACTTGAATACATTAAAGTATTTGCTTTTAAAATGGAGGCTATTCCTTTTGTTAAGTATAGAGCATAAAACTTGAGGTTAGCAAATCGGTGGTACTGTTACATGTGTAATTGACTAGTTTATTGTCATAAATGTTTTTAAATGATCTTTCTCTGGCTGGCACTGAGTATGTGATATATAACTTGAAATAATTGTTGACTGGGAGTAACTCTTGGAGAAGGTAAATAAATAATATGGTGGTGTTATCTGAAGGGAGACTTAACTAAAATTTATAGCAGTTTTAGTTTAGAATTTAATGATATAGTCCCAAAATGAAATTTGAATTTAAATTCTGTGAAATATTAAGTTACTATGAGGCAGAATAATGTGATATACTCCATTTTTAATTTTTCCTATATGATTTAATTTTGTAAAAAATGTGTTATACTCGCTAAATTGATTACACAATCCATAATGGATCATGACTTCACTTTGAATAATTATGCTTCAGAGAGAAGTTTGCCTATGCTTCTCATCCCTGAAGAACGTAAGACCAGGCATTGGCTATCTTCTGGGCAGGTATCCAACTCTGAGTACTTACAGGGAAAACGCCCAAAATCCAGTCATCTGTTTTATCTTGATTTAAGGCTCACCCTCCCTCCTCCTCACCTTCTACCCCCAACTTGGTTAATCCCTTTTGATCCCTTTCCCTCTGCTATTAAGCCTCTCTCTTTTTTTTTTTTTAATTCATTTTTTTATTTTTTGAGACAGAGTCTTACGCTGTCGCCCAGGCTGGAGTGCAGTGGCGTAGTCTTGGCTCACTGCAACCTGTGCCTCACAGGTTCAAGCAATTCTCCTGCCTCAGCCTCCTGAGTAGCTGGGATTACAGGTGTGTGCCACCGTGCCTGGCTAATTTTTGTATTTTTAGTAGAGATGGAGTTTCACCATGTTGGCCAGGCTGGTCTTGCCTCAGGCTCTCAAAGTGCTGAGATTACAGGTGTGAGCCACTGCGCCAGGCCTATTAAGCCTGTCTTACTTGCTACCTGTGTTTCCTGTTGGTTTCAGAGATCCCCAGGAGTACTTATTATTGATACCATTTAGCTAGTATAATAACTACTTAATATGGTGAATTTAGACTTGACCCTCTTAATGGGAATTAAGAACTCTATTTGAGGGCAGGTATCAAAAAACAGCCTACAAATAACTTAAATATATATTCTCTGTCTTCTTTAGGCACATGCAATCCAAACACAAAATTTTCTCCTTTCCCTTTAACCATTACTAAAATATTCCTTCACTGGCCTCCTTCCTTTAAGAAATTCAGTCAGCTGTTATACAGTGGCTGATTTTATGGTTAGCATGTTGACCCAACAGGACAATTGTATCCTTCTGTTAACCTCCTCCAAGTCAGCACATTTAAAAGGAAATGATAGTGATTGGCAGCTTATTATATGGTAGGCACTATAGTGGGTAAGTAAGTACTTGACCTATGTTATCTTCTTCGATATTTGTAACAACTCCATGTGAGAAATGAGAAAAATGATCTAGCTAGCCCTTTTATGTAGCTATTTGGTAGAGTTGGAGTTTGAAGCAGTCTAATTCCAAAGCTGATGCACTTCACTGATTAATCTCTTCTGCAAAAATGAAAATTAACTACTGGGGTTGCTGAGGTAGGAGGATTGCTTGAGCCCAGGAGCTCGAGGCTGCAGTGAACTGTGATTGCGCCACTGTACTCCAGCCTGGGTGAAAGAGGGAGACCCTGTCTTAAAAAAGAAAGAAAATTTAAAAATACAGTATCATACTTTACCTATCAAATGGGCTGCTTTAAAAAAAAAAAAAAAAGTACTGATGCCCATTGTTTACCCAGGGGCATGAAATACACTTCTTATGTAATACTGGTAAGGAAAGTAAGTTACTAGTACCACTTCTTTGGAGGCAGTTTTGTAATATGTAGCAATTATCTTTAAAATATTGATCTTTCTTCTAGCATTTCTTAGAATTTATTCTGAGGAATTAATCAGGGAAACAATATATACAAACATGAATCTCAGCTTTGAAGAAAGATTCAGAATGAACTAAATGCTTAAGAATCAAAAAAATGATTATACTATGGTATATCTACATCTTAAAATTGTAGTCTGTTTTAAATATTTAATAAGGAGAAAATGCTCGTGATATAATAAGAAAGATAAGCAAGATAAACATTGTGATCCCAGTTGAAGATAAAATGGAGTTATGGGCTGGGCTTGGTGGCTCACACCTGTAGTCCCAGCACTTTGGGAGGCCAAGGTGGGTGGATCACGAGGTCAGGAGATTGCGACCATCCTGGCCAACATGGTGAAACCCCATCTCTACTAAAATACAAAAAAAACACCAAAAGCCGAATGTGGTGGCGCATGCCTGTAGTCCCAGCTACTCGGGAGCCTGAGGCAGGGGAATTGCTTGAACCTGGGAGGCAGAGGTTTCTATGAACCGAGATCGTGCCACTGTCCTGCAGCCTGGCAACAGGGTAAGACTCCGTCTCAAAAAAAAAAAAAAAAGAAATGGAGTTATGTATCTATATATAGCTGAAAAAAAATCTGGAATTAAATACACTCAAATTTTAGGAGTGATTTTAAATGAGAAAAAATAACATGCAAAGGATGCCTTAATGGAATTTCCTAGGAAGTTTGCTTTGTGATTCTAAATTTTTCTTGTGAGTTTTTTTGTTTTTTTCTAGTGGAACTTACCCTCTTCCATATTGAAGATTTGGCTGCCATAAGTTACTTGGGAATCTTGTTTTAGACTCTTAGATAGGAATAAGCCTGATTTCCACCTTTCTTAATTATTGTGACTTCTTATCCACATGAGGACTCAATGTTGTTGTATTACTATGATCTTTGTAAGGCAGGAAAGGTTTAAAATAACTTGGAATCATGAAGTTGTTTTCCCCAAAACATTATTGTTATGAAAATGTTCAAACATATAGGAAAAATTGGATGAATTTTACAGCAAGCACCTATAAGCCTTATCATCTAGATTCTACTGTTAACATTTTCATTATATGTTCTACCACATGTCTATCCATGTAACTATTCTGTCTACCTATTTTTTTTTTGGATGCATTTCTAAATAAATTGCAGACGTCAGTACATTTTCCAGAATCATAGAGGTTTTAGGCTTAAGAGTACTTTTCAAACTTAAAAAATAAAAAAACTGATTTAAAACTGAAATTGTACATTGATAGAACGCCCAAGAGCTGTAGGTAGTGCCACTCTGCTGTAAAGAGGAATGAGGGCCAGAGATCAACCCTTGGCTTTTTCTCTATCTCCCCTTTGTGAAGGATTCTTCCACACAGTTTGAAAATTAGCAGTTTAATCCACCCCTTAATTCCTACATTGAGGAATCTGGATCCAGCAGTGTTAAGTGACTTGCCCAAGGTTGCAGAGAAAGCTATTGGCTGAACTAGGAATCAAATCCAAGTCTTCTGATTTCGATTGCTGTGACTACTCAAGGTCATAGCCTTCCAGAGCTGTAGAATTACAGGGTCTTAGCATTGGAATGAATGAAGTTATTTATTTTGTCATCCTTTAATTTTGTAAATTTAATAATTTAATTTTATTTTGTCTTTCTTTAATTATGACTCAGTTACCTGCTCTTCTTTATGTCAGTGTAACTGTGCTTATTTGGGGAGTAAGTCTTCACATGAAAGAGGGAGGAATGATGCTATTAGAATAGATTTCTGATGTGAGATAAAGGCCCTGTCCTGAGAAGATAATTTGGATTATCTGGATAATCATATTAGGACCTAATGTTCTGATGAAAATCATAATTGTATATAATTTGGAAATTGTATAGTATCTGTAAGTGTGGACATTATAAAAGGCTCCATCTGCTGATTTGAATTCCTTGCTTTAATTTTAAATATTTTGAAATAAAAAGAGTAGGTTTTAAAAATCCACAGTTAATTGTCTGTAATTGCAGCATTACATTGAGCAGGATTCTCAGGCCTGGAAATGCATTAAAAACTTGAGTGTTTTCAACTCCTCCATCCTCGAGATAAAACACTAAGGCACGGGGCTGGCTGCAGAGCAGCCTTAGGACCCTGGGACCAAGGGGCAGACCCTGCCCAAGGATGCAGGCCTAAGCCAGGCCTCACACTCACAGTGTAAATGTCTTTGGCCACCATGCGTTACATGTATCTGTGTATATATGTGGGGAGGCTGTGCACACGAGCGAGGGGTGAGTGGCCGTGGCTTTGGGCAGCATACACACGGTTAGCCGTGCATGCACTTTGTGGCCCTTTTGCAAGGGTCAGAGGGTACTGGAAGTGGGAGGGGGCAAGGTCTGCTATCAGGAGTTACTGTAAAAACAAGAACTGGAAGCTCGTGTTTCTGGTACTGGGTAAAATGATTCTACCTCTTGGGATAAGGATCCACATTCGCCCTAGTACGATGGGCTCTTTCACCCCACTCCTAGTCCCCTGGGCGTGGGAGCAAAATTGTGATCTTTCCTAGGAGTTTGAATGCCCCATATTTGTGTCCTTGCCAGCTCTTTGGCCACCTTTCAAGCCCCAGTGTTTAAGCTCAGAGGATGAAGGGGCATCTGAAGGGTCCACGAGATGGGACCCTCACCAAACGCCTTGGCTGCTGGCCGGCAGCCCTCTGTGATGTGTGTGCAGAGTGAACAGAGGACTCAGGTTTCAGAGGAGCTAGTACAGAGCACCCTCATCCTGTAGAGTTCATGCACTCCCCATCCGTGCTACCTACCTCCTCATTTCTGTTTCGGTTTTAAGACAATGAAGCATCATTCACTGGGTGTAACATGAAGGGATAAAAATGAAGGAGAAAGAGAGTTTGGGATGGCATGTCTAAGGCAGGAGTTGACATCAGGCAACCAAAGAAATGAATTTTGGGGAGGAACACAACTCCCATCCCAGTTTCCTTCCCATGGCTGCATGTTAAGATGGATGCATGGAGAGACCATCTGCCTGGCTCCCTATCTTCATTCTCCACGCAGCCTGGTGATGGCAGGCCTGGATTTGGATTTCAGAATCCGAGCTCCGGGCTCCACTCATGTGGCAGCAAGACTGCTTCGTTCCAGCGTTTAGAAACACACCTGTATTTGGTTCTCAACCATGGGAGCACTCGCTGCACTGGTGGGAGGTGGTTGGGAAAGTTGCAGGAAAACCTTTGTCTTGTATCCTCAGAAGGATGGTGGAACCCATGGTGGAAATTCACGCCATGGATTTTTAATTTTCTACGCAGCTGGGAATAGACATGGTACTTACCTTCGAGTTTTTCAATTTATCTCGATTTTATATGGCTTGTGATTCATTTTCTTAATCCAAATATATATAAACGTATGTGGTCTTAAAAAAAAAAACACAAAAAAAACTTGAGTGTTTTTAATGTATTTACAATTGTTATTTCTGATTATGTTGGATATAATGATTAGAAAGCACATAGTATCACCAGTTACCAAAATCATTTTTTTAAAATCTTTTAAAAATCCAGTGAAAAAGAGGAGGAACTGGCACAGGCATGACTACACTGAAATTGATGATGGTTCCAAACCAGTGCAAGCTGGAACTAGAACTTTCATTAAGGAATTACGCTCTCGAGTCTTCCCAAGGTATGGAAACTTACTCTGATAAAAGAAAATGTAAGAATGTAAGAATGTCGTCTCATAGAGTGATATTACGTAAAGGCAATGTTTTCAAACAAAGTTTTCAATGTTTTCAAACTTTATCCTCAGCCACCTTTTCACCTTTTTACTTCCTTAATGAAATAGAAAAGTATCAGTACATTCCAAGTAATAGGAGGAAATAAGTAAGCATATTTTCTTGGAACTTTTGTTACATGTATATGCGCACTGGGTCACCCTATAAAAACATTTAGGTGTGGGCCACAGTCCAGAAAGTTTGAAATATGCTAATCTGAGGGAGTTGGTCCCAATACTTGGTTCCTTATGATATGCAGCTGCTGCCTGTTTTTTTTCTTTTGCCTCACCTTCTCCTGTTTTCCCAACTCTGCTTTTTCTCCATTGCTTTTATATGCATCTCTGCCCTAGGTCCACCAGAAGCACACACAACCACTGCAGGAGTGGGCTTTTTGATTTTTTAAAAAATAATGGAATATATTTGAGTTGTCTGGCTCAAAGAGAGTCGAAAGCATTATAAAGCATTTAATCATGCTAATTTGGATCATTTCCTGCTCACTGCCTGACATCTATTTCAAGCGATAATGCTTAATAGACTTTTACACAAGATCATAGCCAGGCTTGTTAAAGAGGGGAAGCACAATTTAGATTTAAATCACAGTATCACATGCAGCTTATTATGGAATTATTTCAGATCCTGAAATGATAAAACCCCTGCTATTTCTTCTCAGTCTTTAGAATTCCTCTCTAGCCCCCTGCCCCTTAATCCTTACACAGAAACATAATGATAAGCATCTATTGTTGGCTCCCTCAGGTCTGTTGAGAGACAGAAAGAACACAGATTTAAAATGTAGTGTTTCCACATGATTTTTGTGGTGTTAAATACCCTATTCTCATATATTCTTTTTTTATCAGTTTCCAAGTTGTAGGAGAAATGTTTGTGTGTTTTCTTTTTTATTGGCTCATGCTTGATTGGTTTGGCACCTAGGCCCAAAGTTTTCAGTCTGGTTCTGTTGGTGGGCCTAAGAGAGGTTTGTGAGCTCCCTAGAGTGAATGGTATGTATAATTTAGTGTCAGTTGGGAGTGTCCATTTCTTGGGGAGAGGAGCTATAGCTTTCTTTTTTTTCCAAATAGATTTCTGACACAAAAATGTAGTGTTAAAAACACTGGCCTAATAATTTATGTGACTTTACTGCCAGTGACCACAAATGAGAACAGGTTATAGAGATGATCACAAATGTCCAAAATGTAATTACCATTAGTTCAGGATCTTTGGGTTTTAATGCCATAAAGCTTTATATCATTTCAAACCATAGTAGAATAGCAATAATTGTTAAATTACACATACTCGATATGATTAACGCAGAAGCGTATAAAGTGAATGAGTTATCTTTCCCCTCCCCTATTTTAAGACTTAGTGTAAGTTTTTTGAGACCCTTTTCTACATAAAAACATTAAAACATTTATGTATATGGATGTATGGATATATATAATGTTCTTAAAATGGGATTATGTTATGCATAGTGTTGTACAATTTGCCTTTTTTACTCTTATATTTCATAGATATCCTTCCATACATATGCATAGATTTACCTCACTTCCTAAATGCTGTGTAGTATGCAGTAATCTATAGGTACTATAATTTGCTTAACCATCCCCATATATATTTAGTTTGTCTCCAGATTTTCCTCTTGCAAAAAATGTACCTATATTTTAAACACTTGTCATTATATATGTTTGATCAAAAGAGGAAGTAAAACACCAAACATTTGAGATCAGGGAATACAAGTGATTTAAAATTCTCCTTTAGATTGAAGTTGAAGGAATTATTTAATCCTCAGAGGTTGGGGGAAGGAGGGACAGTTGTGGATGCTTATTGGGGAAACTGAGAGGTAATACAGAGCTCCAGTTCAGTAGATGAGTCAAGTGAAGAAGAACAAGAATATCTAGGAGAGGACTCTCAGTTTTCTTAGGCCTTAGACTTGCCCTTGCCTTATGGAAAGGATCAGAAGATCGGAGCCCAGTAATTCGGAGAACCAGCATCTCCTTTTTCTCCTGTCTTCTTGCCACCTAGGCAGCAGATGACATCAGATAGTTAAGATCTGATTGTAGAAGTGGAGACTATTGTGTTTTAACCTTTAAGGCAAGTGTACCACTTAATTTTGAATGTATAGCAGCCATATCCTGTGAGCAATTAGGAGATAAAAACTGGAATGCCCCTTTGGAAGCGACCTGGTGGGCAAAGGGACAAACTACTCTTATGTTAATGTAATGCCTGTAATCTGTTGGTCATCAGAGAGGGCAACTGGAGATCCAACCATTCTTGGCTTAAAGTTATTACCTGGTATTAAGACTTACTAGGCCCAGTGCGGTGGCTCACGCCTGTAATCCCAGAACTTTGGGAGGCCAAGGTGGGCGGATCACGAGGTCAGAAGATCAAGACCATCCTGGCTAACATGGTGAAACCCATCTCTACTTAAAAAAAATACAAAAAAATTAGCCGGTCATGTGGCAGGTGCCTGTAGTCCTAGCTACTCGGGAGGCTGAGGCAGGAGAATGTCCTGAACCCGGGAGGCGGAGCTTGCAATGAGCTGAGATCGTTCCACCGCACTCCAGCCTGGGCTACAGAGCGAGACTCCATCTCAAAAAAAAGACTTACTAAATACTGGTTGTAACGGATCATTTAAATCGGTAGTTTTCAATGGGAGCATTTTGGACACTTGTCTCAGTGGCCAGGGACCAGGGATGCTAGTCATCTTCCAGTATGCAGAGTAAGAATTAATTGTTCTGTGTTCCATTAGACTTTAGATAGTTGTGTAGAATTTTATAGTCAGATAAAATCTGACTAGTTTTTGTTTTTATTTATTTATGTATTTATTTATTTTTGAGATGGAGTTTTGCTCGTCACTCAGGCTGGAGTGCAATGGCGCAATCTCGGCTCACTGCAATCTCCGTCTCCCAGGTTCAGGCGATTCTCCTGTCTCAGCCTCCCAAGTAGCTGGGATTACAGATGCCCACCAACACACCCAGCTAATGTTTGTATTTTTAGTAGAGACGAGGTTTCACCACGTTGGTCAGGCTGGTCTCGAACTCCTGACCTTAGGTGATCCACTCACCTCAGCCTCCCAAAGTGCTGGGAATTACAGACGTGAGCCACCGTGCCTGGCCTGACTAGTTTTTATTCTAATGCACACTCTACCTTTTCTTCTCCCAAATTTCTACGCAGCCTGTATCAAGTGGCTTCTGGTGTTTCACTTAACTTAAATCTAACCATTCATTACAACTAGTTGTAAGCATTCTATTATTTTATTATGTCTTCTAGTGTAGTTTACATACTGAAATACAGGTTGAGTATCCCTTATCCAAAATGCTAAGGAACAGAAGTGTTTCAGAAACGATTTCAGACTTTTTTTTTTTTTTGGATTTTGGAACGTTTGCATTATACTTAGCAACTGAGCATCCCTAATCTGAAAATCTGAAATGCTCCAATAAGCACTTCCTTTGAGCATCATATCAACGCTCAAAACATTTCGGATTTTGGAGCATTTTAGAGTTTGTATTTTTGGATTAGGGATACTCAACTTGTACATATTTTACTGTAAACTAGGTTGGTTTTTTCTTTTTGCATTTAGAGGACTTTATATATATTTCTAATTATATGTATTGAATTATGTATATTATATTATAAATTTTAGTTTAGGATAGCAAAAGGAGATTTATAAAACATTTGTCATTAAAAGAAGAATGAGATATGATAGGTTAAGATCCAGTGATAGAGTTAATCCAGTATATGAATTAACCCATCACCACAGTATTTTTTTTAAACTGAACTTACCAATAAAAATGACATTTTTATTCTTATGTTTTTCCTTAGTGCCGATGAAATAATTGTAAAGATGCATGGCAGCCAGCTGACACAAAGATATCTGGAGAAACATGGATTTGATGTCCCTATTATGGTCCCTAAATTAGATGATCTAGGACTCAGGCTCCCTCCACCTACATTTTCTGTGATGGATGTGGAACGTTATGTAGGTACGAACTTTATTTCTTTAAGTACCTGGGAAAACGTGGTAAAAGTAAAAATGATAGTCCTGGTAATATTAAAGGTTAAATGAAGAAATGTCAATTTAGTTTAGTTTTCTGCTCAGAAAAGTGAGACTCAGTATCATCTGTATTGAAAACTAGTTTTTCTCAGCAGACCTACAACTGCCAGAAAAACAGAATGACACATTTTACTTGTTCCTATTTACTCAGCCTCATCCTGCTGCTTTCTTTTGTGCCATTAAGTTTTCTGATACTTGCTTAGGGAAAATCATTACTGAGGGATAGATATAGATACCAGGAAGAAGATATTGGAAAATTGGATTGATTGTAGGCATCTGTAGAATATAGGTGCAAAATTCCCAGATCCCAGTTTACCAGCTGCACAGTTAGTCCTCTATAGTCTGCTTTGTGACCTGCTGCTGCTTAGAGGAAAGGTGGTAAAAAGAGCAGATCATTTTCAATCCTGTTTTTATAGTAATGACTTGGTGAATATTGCCATTTAATGATGTCTGGACTTAATTTGTGATTTTGAAAATTTCCCAAAGAAACAGAAAGACATGAGAAATAAAGGGGGAAACCCTTTACTCCTTGCCACGTTGTTGACATTTTCAGTCATTTCATTCATTCTCATGATATTTGTAGATAAAGCTGACTATATGTAGATGTTACTCCTTGTCAGCAGTAGATAGAGAATGTTTGAGGTTAGATCCCAAATCTATTTTGACTCAAAATTGTATATTTACTACATTATCTCCTCAGGATGGAATATCTGAGAACTTGTCCCTTTATTGAGCCATTGGTTAAGATTCTCATAGATTATTGTTTCACTGAGGAAATCTATCTAAATATTGTAACTTCACATTCAGCTAAATTTGAATATTTGACAAGTAAGAGGACGGGGCTAAGGATTAACCTGAAGCTATTTGCATAGATAGCAACTGCAAAACAAATAGCTAGTGTAATACATGTGCAGGAAAGAAATGCTCAAACTGCTTGATAGCTAACTTTTTGGTACTGCAGAGCGCTTCAGTTAAATACTATAAACAGAACCGTGTTACTTCCTGAAGATAAAGAAGTCTGTAAGGCAAGACTTTCTAAACCTATGTGAAGTTGCATTAAAGTAAGAAAATGGCATTTATTTGTTTTTTTCTTTCAGATTGGTTAAGTATTGCCATATTTTGAATTCTACCTTATCCCATAGTCCATTGTCAAACTGTTTGTGCTTCCTAGTGTAGCAGTGCAGTGGTGTGTAAACATTACCTCATGGATTTATACAAAAACTGTAAATTAATCACAATTTGGAACTCAGGCCTTCAGACACTGGTACTAATGTGAACTGATTTTTGCTTCCCAATCACTAATTTTTTCTTGAAGGAGAATATAAGAAGACAATACCAGGGGGGCAGAAAATATCCTGGTCAAGTTGCATGCTAATTCCCCAATGAGTGATGTGTTTTTTTTGAAATGATAGCCTTAGAATATTTTAAATGTTACAAAAGTGAAAGGGCAAAGTCAATCTCCCCACTTTATGCCTGAGAAAACTGAAATCCAGAAAATGTTGCACAATTTCTACATGCCAGTGTAATGTATTTTTTGTCATTATGAGCTGTACACCAAGATATCATTGCTATACAGAAAGCTTTATAAGCCATATACATTTTTATGTTCGGTGTAAATTATGCAACTCTGTCTTACTGCTTTCCTTTTCCTCTGAAAAATTGTCCCTTTTTTCCTGAAAGGTCCAATTGAACTTGAGAAATTAAGAGTATAGGGAAAATCTTTGTCTAGACTACGTAGTTTTATACTAGGTTTAAATATCATACTAAGTTAAAATATTTTTTGATTAAGGCATCTGCTGATGTAACTCAGGTCCAATAAGAAGACTGTAATTTTTCTCTGCAGGTGGTGACAAAGTGATAGATGTCATTGATGTGGCGAGACAGGCAGACAGCAAGATGACACTTCACAATTACGTTAAATACTTCATGAATCCTAACAGACCAAAAGTGTTAAATGTGATCAGCCTTGAATTTTCAGATACAAAGTGAGTAGTTCTGGGCATTTTGGTTTAGCATTCTGAGTGTTAGCTAAATGTAGTTTAATGATGTATTTATTTTAGGAAGAAACATAGTTGTGACTTCTAAAGTTGTCCAGTGGTAGCAGTGTTATAAATTTTGCATTGGGACGCTCAGAGATGTTTAGAAATAAGATGTATTTTAAACCTGTGGCTGGGCACGGTGGCTTATGCCTGTAATCCCAGCATTTTGGGAGGCCAAGGTGGGTGGATCGCTTGATGCCAGGAGTTCAAAACCAGCCTGGCCAACATGGCGTAATCCCTTCTCTACTAAAAATACAAAAATCAGCTGGGTGTGGTGGCACATGCCTGTAATCCCAGCTACTCAGAGAGGCTGAGGCATGAGAATCTCTTGAACCTGGCAGGACAGAGTTTGCAGTGAGCCGAGATCACGCCACCGCACTCCAGCCTAGGCAACAGAGCAAGACTGAGTCTCAAAAACAAAAAACATGTGTTTTAAACTTATAAGTGTTGTTGTTAACCTTAAGTTCCATTTAATTATTTGGTTTGGGAATAGATGGGAGAAGCAGTTTTTAAGAATTTTTAATTGGCATGATGTGGGTATGTGTGTGTGTTTCTTTTTTAAAAGGATGTCTGAATTGGTGGAGGTCCCTGATATAGCCAAAAAACTTTCCTGGGTGGAAAATTATTGGCCAGATGATTCAGTCTTTCCCAAGCCATTTGTTCAGAAATATTGCTTAATGGGAGTTCAAGACAGCTATACAGATTTCCACATTGACTTCGGTGGAACTTCAGTCTGGTACCATGTCCTCTGGGTAAGATTGGGGTATTTTTTGTTCTCTCACTGACAAACAGATAGCCCTAGTTTTTCAATGGTATAGTCGTTTCTTATAAATGTTACTTGTAAAAGGGGAAGGGTTTTTTTGTTTGTTTGTTGTTTTTTTTTTACTTTTTAAGCAGGAACTCTCACTTTGCCTTTAAATGTACGATTTTTTAAAAAAATCTCAAATCATGGAAGAGCCATTACTTCTAAATTTATATTAGATTTACTTTCTGCCCTCATCTTTTCAGTTGGTTTCTTTTAGCCTTTTGTCTCTTTTTGATTCTTTTCCCCCTGGTTAATTATCCTTTAATCTCTGAATTAAACATCTGTGAAGGAGCAAAATTACAGTAATAATTGCTTCTGGCCTTAATGTTGGGCTAGGATAGCTTGTTGGATAAGTCAGGAATGCCATAAAAATACCAGTTCTTGGCTGGGTGTGGTGGCTTATACTCGTAATCCCAGCACTTTGAGAGCAGGCCAACCCAGGAAGATTCTTTGAGCCCAGGAGTTCAAGACCAGCCTGAGCAACATAGTGAGACCCTGTCTCTAAAAATAAAAATAAAAAAAGTAGCCAGGCATGATGGCTCATCCCTGTAGTCACAGCTACTCAAGAGGCTAAGGCAGGACGATCACTTGAGCCCAGGAAGTTGAGGCTGCAGCATGCTGTGATCACTCCACTTTACTCCAGCCTGGGCAACAGAGCGAGACCCTGTCTCTAAAAATAAAAATAAAAAAATTAGCCAGGTGTGGTGGCTCATGCCTATAGTCACAGCTACTCAAGAGGCTGAGGCAGGAGGATCACTTGAGCCCAGGAAGTTTAGGCCGCAGTGCGCTATGATTGCACCACTGCACTCCAGCCTGGGCAACAGAATGAGACCCTATCTCCAAAAAACGAACAAACAAAAAACCAGTTCTTTTCAATTTATATTCACCTTGCTTTATCTAGAGCTGCATTGTTCAAAACAGTTACCACTAGCCATGTGTGACTAAATTTAAATAATTAAAATGGAATGTAATTAAAAATTCAGTTCCTTGTTTATACTAGGCACATTTCAAGTGCTCAGTAGCCACATGTGGCTAATGACTACTGTATTGGTTAGCACAGATACAAAACATTTCCATCATCACAGAAAGTTCTATTGGAGAGTACTGATGTAGAAACTCAGTCTTCATCTATATCAAATGCTTGTGCCTCAGCAATATTCTGGGCTATATTTGATGCTGGGTCCTTGGGTTCCTGTTTTTATTTTTTTTTCATGAAGAAGCAAAGAATTAGTTTACTAAAGGAAGTTTATTTATAGATTTTTAAAAATAATCATTATGCTGTGGATCTTAGTAGAAAGGGCAAAGCTTGCAGAGATGACTGTGGGCCTGTCAACACATATTTACTTCTCTACTTGACAGTGAGAGGAGGTCAGTGGGATGTTTGTGCTTCTCTGCCCTCCTGTCTTGCAGCTATTTCTTCAACACTTTTTTATTGACTCCTTTTGTCAGTCGAGAAGGGGAAGCTTTAAAGATGAAAATGTTTACTAAGGGTAATAGCTACTGATCAGGTGTGTGAAATATGTCTTTTGAACCGAAAAACAATCTGATAATTATCTAATTTAATTTGTATCCTTGTATTGGGAAATTGCATCAATGTAGGCTAGCCTAAGTGTAGCTTTTCCTTTTTCAAAAATAGTATGATACTTCCTTTTAGGGTGAGAAGATTTTTTATTTAATAAAGCCAACAGATGAAAATTTGGCACGTTACGAATCTTGGAGTTCATCTGTGACCCAGAGTGAGGTGTTCTTTGGAGATAAGGTGGATAAGTGCTACAAATGTGTCGTAAAGCAGGGACATACCTTATTTGTTCCTACAGGTAAGGTTTTCATCCCATCCCCTACTCACCATGATTGATAGTCACATAGAGTTGGCTTTTAATTAGAACCTCTGACTTTAACATGTTTGGAAAGTAGTTTTTATCACATTTGTTAAGAAATAATTCTGATCTTGGACTTTTTAGGTTTTGTTCCTTAGAGGTTTTCTCTTCTAGTTAGGACTTCTTTTGGCAATGTATTTATATCATTTGCCTTCATTTTTATTTTTATTAAGAAAAAATTCACATACCGTAATATTCACCCTTTTAAAGTGTACAACTCAGCGGTTTTTAGTAGATTAATAAAGTTGGGCAAACAAATGTCATAAAAACTACTTTCCAAACATGTTAAAGCCAGAGGTTCTAATTAAAAGCCAACTACTAATTCCAGAACATTTTCCTTGTCTCAAAAAGAAACCCCGTACTCTTTAGCAGTTATTCTCCATTCCCACCTCCCCTGAGCCCCTGGCAACCACGAATGTACTTTCTGTCACTGTGGATTTGCCTCTTTGGATACTTTATGTAGATGGAATCATACAACATGTGGGCTTTTGCATCTAGCTTCTTTCACTTAGCATATTATCTTCTAGTCTCATCCATGTTGTAGCATGTATCATTACTTCATCTTTTCATGGCCCAGTAATGTTCTTTTGTGGGATATACAGGTTGAGCATCCCAAATCCAAAAGTCCAAAACCTGACTGCTCCAAAATTGAAAGGTTTTGAGCATCTGCATGACCCTCAAGAGGAAATGCTTATTGAGGCATTTGGGGTTTTGGATTTTCAGATTAGGGATGCTCAGCTGGTAAGTATATAACGCAGATATTCCAAGATCAAAAAAAAAAAAAAAATCAGTACTTCTGGTTCCAAGCATTTTGGGTAAGGGGTACTCAGCTTTACCATCTTTTGTTTATCCATTTACCAGTTGGTGGACATTTGGGTTGTTTCCACATTTTGGCTGTTTGAATAGTGTTGCTTTGAACATTTATATACAATTTTTTATGTGGAGGTATGTTTTCATTTCTCTTGGGTAAATATAGCTTGTAGTAGAATTGCTGCATTACGTGGTTTAACTACATTTAACTTCTTGAGGAATTGCTGACCCGTTCTCCAAATGGCTGCACCATTTTACGTTCCCATCAGCAGTGTATTTGGAGTCCAGTTTCTCCACACCATCACCAGTGCTGTAATTGCCTTCTATTCTAGTGGTGTGATGTGTCATGATTTGGATTTGCATTTCCATAATGAGTAATGATGCTCAGCATTTTTCTTGTTGGGCATTTGCATATTCTCTTTGGAGAAATGTCTATTCAAACCCTTTGCTCATTTTAAAATAGGGTTATTTGTCCTTTTTAATTGTTGAGTTTGTAAGCATTCTTTGTTCTATGTACTAGACCCATATCAGTATGTATGATTTGCAAATATTTGCTCCCATTTTGTGGGTTATCTGCTCACTTTGTTGATAATGTCCTTTGATGCACAAAAGTTTTTAATTTTGATAGTCTTAACTATGGTCAGCTCTCCATTGCTGTTAAAGACCAAGCCTGTAAGAATCTGGGCTGCTGTCCCAGGACGGTTAGGAGGCAAGGGGTGTGTCTTGAGAGACCCTCAAAGAAAGGACTGAGTATCAGTCTTAGCTGTAGTCTCAGGTATAGGTATCAGGTCTGTCATTTTGAGATGTAAATGAATGTAGAGTATAGACTGTCCAGACCAGTGGTTTTGAGAATTATGTGCTGGTTTTGGTGACCCTAATGACTGTAGAGTTCACAGGGATCTGTCCCCACAGGCCCTGCTGAAAGCCTTGCCTCTGGTATATATAGTAATAATGGTGTGTTGAACAAATGAAGACATGCCTTAGAACTACCAGAATATTTGCCTAGATAAGTATCAGTATTTTCACTGTGAATGGGCTGATTGACATTGTGAATGCCCCTCCCTTAAATCTTCCTACTTCTTGCTTTTATGTTAAGTATTTTGTTGTACCCTCTTCAAAATCATAAATTGACATTCATAGAATAATTTTTTTATTGATTTAATATCCTAACTAGAATATAAAGAAGAAATTAAAAGGTGATTTATAGTGAAATGCTATTTCAGTATGTGCCTGTTTAGGCACAGCAGCGTTAGAGAACAGAATGAAATGGTAATTGCATAAGGAAGGAAATCAATCTAGGTGTGTGTTAGTGGCAACACAAATTCTATCAGTAGCACTGGTGTAGGTACTGATACTTCCTGGAATATCAGAATCACCTGGAGGACTGGTTACAACACAGATTGCTGGACCTCATGGCCAAGGTTCGGATTCTGTGGAGCTGGAGTGGGCCTGAGAATGTGCGTTTCTAACAAGTTCTTGGCTGATTCAGGTGCTGCTGGTATGGGGACCATATTTGGAGAACCACTGCTGTAGGCAAAGTGATTTTTTTCCCCAAGGTAGTCAGCAACTGACAAGCTTTCAAACAAACTACAGTACAGTTTTTGTATTTCAGGAAATTGTGCCAAAACCATGAAAATATACTGTGTGTGCATGTCTGTATATACAGATATATATAACATATAATAATGGAGTTCTAATTTCTAGGCTGAGATAGTTAATAGGACAGGCTTTGTCCTATTGAATGCGACAGGAAAATTTGAATGCGCAGGAAAATTTGACAGTCCCGAGTGATGCAGGACAATTTCATTTTGTGTGGAACTGTCTCACATGTTGCACTCCTGGCTCCCACTCACAAAATGCCAGTAGTGCTTCCAGATCATTGAGACAACCAGAAAAGCCCCTGAACGTTCCAAAACATCCTGAACAGGCAGTGCTGCCGCTATTGAGAGCCACTGATGTGTAGGATTTGGAGTTGGCACAGACTTCTAATTTGTGGTTTCAACGTCAAGCTCAAGGCTTTGTGCCTTTGAACACAGAAATGGGCACACTTGAAAGTGAGTCCTTTGAGGGTTTTTGTTTTGTGTTACAGTTCAGTGAGGGGTCAAAAGATGAAAAATATAAAGAAAATGGGATTTGTGTATTTTAAAAGCTAATTTGCATACAAATATGTTTGTATATATTTATTTCTGGTGAAGTCTTTAAGTCTGCCAACACTTTTTTCAAAAGTTAGATGTCATGTCTTAGAAATGGTTCTCACTTTGTAAGCATTTGTATGGGAATACAAAATATTTTTTGGCAACACCTATATTTGTAGGACCATAACCCTTCATAATTAAATGTGGGTGATCTACCTTTTCCTTCTTAGAGTCAGGTCTCAGGTTGACTCCTCTGAGCCTCCTCTGCTTAGTCCTTTCAGGGCACTGATTTCAGGATGACACCAGGACGATGGAGTATCCCACCAATCCTCGTGTGTTCTCTAATGGAAAATGTGCTTTTCTAAATCAAACCAGATTTGGCTGGTCTGAGAGTAAAATCTTTAATATAAAGTTGGGTTGTGTTTTTAAACTGAAAAACAAAAACAGGCTGGGCACAGTGGCTCACACCTTAATTTCAGCACTTTGGGAGGCCAAGGTGAGAGGATCACTTGAGGCCAGGAGTTTGAGACTAGCCTGGGCAACAAACTGAGACCCCATCTCTATTTTTAAAAAGAAAGAAGCAAATACACTAAGAACTACAAAAACCTTCACCTTATTTCTCAAACTCAGCATAGAGCCTAGCATATAATAGGCATTTAATAAATATTTAATTAAATCTATGTATTGTAATAAACATTAACTTCTCTAGCACTGAAATATGAAATAAACTGATACTGATATTTTGAGTTACTTCACAGGTAGATATCCTATTTGTTTGGTTTACATATTGAAAAATGACTGCTTTATATATTTTTAACCATTTCAGGGTGGATCCATGCTGTGCTGACTTCTCAGGACTGTATGGCTTTTGGGGGGAACTTCCTGCACAACCTTAACATTGGCATGCAGCTCAGGTTTGTGTCAGCATTTACATGACCTTTTATCCTTTTTAAAAATAGGATACTCTTTTTTTTTAACTTAAAAAAAAATCAATAGCATATTTTATTTGAGATTCCATGGAAATAGTCCCTGAGATATTATTAATAATAGGAGCTTTTAACAAAAGTAGTATTTTAAAATTTTGCCAGGAGGATACTTTGCATTTCAAATCTAAAGCAACAACAACAAAAAGGAACTTATTCAGATAATACTCCAAATTTCAAAATTTTGTGAAAATGTATGTGTTCTCCTTTGGCTATTTTTGCAGTGAGGGAGATGAACAAAATCTAGTCAGACTGAGATGTGACATATGGTACTAGAAAAAAGCAACCCTAAGTCAGGACTGCTATCAAAACACCTGCTTTAATTTTGCTGCAGGTAAAGGATTAATAGCTGTTTCTCCTCTGTATGAGAATTTGACCTTTGCATAACTCTCTTCCCCTGATAGTCTAATGAGTGTTGACTTTTACTAGGTAACACTGCTTATGGTAAAAATGATTCCTGATTGATAAACTGCATCAGGACTGGGAGAACTAGAAATACCTAGTAGGGAGCCATGTCTTTGGACTTGCCTGAATGTGGTAACTCTTGTAATTTGACACACTCATAGAGATCCCTAGAAGCTATGCATCTGTGTGTGGCGTTATTACAAGAGAGAGTGGCTCTTACAGGGCATAAGGCTTTAAGCAGCTTTAAACAGCTCCCACACCTACCAAGTGTGGATCTTGTCTTTTTGTACCTGAGCTGTCCCTGAGGGAGGGATGGCTCCTGTGTAATTTGTGCCAAGTGTGGTCTTGAGCTGGAATACCTAGTTGAGCCTAAATAAAACTTTTGGGTGAGTATTGCACTGTTGTGGATACATGGAGCTGTTTTCTGAAACACACAGTTTTATTTTTTGTAGTAGAACCCTCGTAAAAATCTCTTTTGTTAAAACTAGGATACAAATCCAAAGGTGTGATGTTGATCTTCTGTGAAGTCCATTACAATTCTTCAGTATACCGTCAAATTCCTTAAAGTCAGAACTTGGATAAGATCACAATTCAGTCTTGTCCACATGTGATGTTGCTAAGAAATGTAAAATACTTCATTGGTCTTATATATCATGACCTGCTTATTTTCAAGTTGGTTACTTTTATCTAACTTTGAAATGCTAATATTAATATTAAATATTTCTTCAAATTCATTTAGGTGTTATGAGATGGAGAAAAGGCTAAAAACACCAGATCTTTTCAAATTCCCTTTCTTTGAAGCCATATGTTGGTTCGTAGCCAAAAACTTGCTGGAAACCCTGAAAGGTAATTAATAATTTGCATATTTGTATATGATATGATGCGTATTGTTTGTAGTTCGCTCATAGCCACCTTACAGAAAGAGTCCCTTTTCTAGTAGAGTATGGATGTCACTCTATTTTGTTTTTTAAATATATGGTTTTCCCCCATCCAGGAACCTTTTTAGCAAGTTAGAGTCTCTAGTCCATAACCTGACAATCTATGTTCTTAAAAATTTGTTATAAAAGACCTGGATCAGAACAATGTAGGTAATATTAGAAGTGTTCATTCCATCTAGTACTCCAGAAGCCTGCACACAGTATCAAGCACGTAACAGTGCCTAACTCTCAAAAATGCAGTTTATTTCGAGAGACTGTTACCTAACATATGTTCCCAAAATTTGCTTTTAAGAAAGCAAACTAGGCTGGGCACAATGGTTCACTTCAGTAATCCCAGCACTTTGGGGGGCCAAGGCAGGCTGATCACCTAAGGTCAGGAGTTCAAGACCAACCTGGCCAACATGGTGAAACCCCGTCTCTACTAAAAAAAATACAAAAATTAGCCGGGCATGGTGGTGCATGACTGTAATGCCAGCTACTTGGGAGGCCGAGGCAGGGAGAATTACTTGAACCCAGGAGGCAGAGGTTGCATTGAGCCGAGATCATGCAATGGCGACAGAGTGCAACTTTGCC
>NW_012115154.1:8338657-8350904 GCF_000951035.1 Colobus angolensis palliatus | reverse complement strand
TTCTGTAGTTGAAGAAAAAAAACCTTTTTTGAACTTGTCTTTATATTTGAACTCACTTTTTAAAAGGTGGAATTTCAGACTTTGATGTTTTAATATTTTGATTTAATAATCTTTGAGCACTCAAGTTGGAGACTGATGTCACTTGCTTCTATTTTCAGCTTTTCATCCTCTTGTGCTAGTGAGAATAGTTTGTCTGCTTTTTGTGTTGTCTAACTTTTGTAGTCAGTTTGTAAATAGTGCTACTATTATAATTGACAACTCTCAGAATAGACATAAACAGATTAAACAGTAAAGTTTATTCTGAACATTTGCTTCTTTTTCCATTTTAAAGTTAAACAAGAAGAAAAGGTAAAATGAAAAGAAATAACCAAAAATTTGCTTCCCAAGATAGGATGTACAGAACTAAAATGATAAAACTCATATAACAATGGTACCCTAAACCCCCCACCTCACAGCATAGCGCAGAGATGTCCTGGCAGCGCTTCTGGTCTATGGGATGGGGGTAGAATCCCATGCATGAGAAGGGGACAGGTCCTTTCTTCACAAGACCAGTTTTTGCTCCAGAAATGAATCCTTGTCATGAATCGCCGATGCATTCCGTGTTTTCAGTTATTTTTCTTGGCTGTAGGAATGTCACAGTGGACTGTAGAGTTCTCATACGTAGTTTTCAGTAAAATAGAGAAATAGTTTATAGTCTCCTATTTAAGTGCAAGCCTAGACGGACAGGAACACTTTTATGTACTTATAAAAACACAAATTTCCTTGTTTTGTGGAAATAAATCCCAATTATTGAACCTTCTGGTTAAGAGGTTGGCAATTCTATACTTGGTTCAGGGTACTTTCTCCCCTCTTTTCTCTCTTCCTGTCCCAAGACTCCAAGTTCCTGTCTTGTGGTTAGCTAGGAGAAACTATCCACGAACACACACACACACACACACGCCTGTACCCCTGGAGTGATGCACAGTGGTCTTTTTTTCCACTAATGTCTAAGAGAAGGTCATTCTTTAACTTCTTAAAACAATTTAAGAGCTTTATCTGAAAGACAAAATCTTGCCATTGCTCGGGAAGCCATAGGAGCAATTTGCTTAGTCTTAGAACTGTTTAGTCTTTGTGTTAGGCCATCAAAAGTTCAGAAACATTGAGGTCTGATTGAAAGCATGACTCTGTACATTAAAGACTTTTTTAAAAAGGATTATTAGAAAAGGATATTTGTAGGTTGTTTTAAGATGTTTCATTTTATTAGCCAGATCAGTATAGAATACCTGGCAATCACAGTGATTCAGTCCAGTCTCATCAAGGCAAAAACGAAATGATCATTATAGCAATTGCCATCGTTTTAAGCATTCATCCTGGAAACAGGAATAGTGGTCTTGTGACCCCAAATTATGTTGTTCTTTTATCCGTAACCTTTTTACTTTACATTGTGGCCTATTGTTTGCCAGCTCTCAGACTGTTCTAAGGCTTATATGGTGGGTTAAATGAGGTTGAATCATCTGAAACTCTTTACTGTGTTTCATGTCAGTAATAGTAAAATAATGAACCAGTTTGGATTTGTGTAAGGAAATTAGCCACTGTGCAGAAGCAAAATCCTTTGTTTCAACTTAGCTGAATTTTGGACCACATCTAATATATTTTGTTTGTTTTAGATTATCGCAATTTGATTAAAAAACTGAAAACATTTTTGTTTATGTGTTTTTATATTTACTTTACTCTGTTATTAAACTAGTCAATTATATAGATCACACACACGTTCATACTGTGTAAAGAATAAGGCTGTTATTACTCAGGTAACCACTACCCAAATTAAGCAAAAACAGCCTTGCCAATACCTTAGAAATGCTCTGTTACCTTTTTCATTACAGCTTTTTGTTTCCCTTCTAGAGATAACCATTATCCTGACTTTTGTGATAATCCTTTTCTTCAGTTTTACCAAACCTATGTTATAAACTAAAATAATTTAATTTTCAACATTTGTAAACTTCCTATGAATAAATTCATACTGGTATTCTCTTGTAACCTTTTACTCAGCATTGTTTGTGAGATTCATCCATGTTTTTGTGTGTGGCTGTTGTTCTTTTTCATTGCTAGAGTATTCTGTTGTATGAATATACTGTGAGAGAGAGAGAGATATATATGTTATATATATATACACATACACTGATCTGCAAGTTTGACATTTGGGAGTTATTTTTGGTTTTTGGCAATTATGGAAGATGCTGCTAAGAAGTTCTTGTCTTTGTCACCTAGTGCAAGAATTGCTCCAGAAAACAGGCCTAATTGCTAGGTCATAGATAGAATTTAGTAGTTGCTGCCAAATTGTTTCCAATTCCCATTTCCATGGCAGGGCAAGCAAGTTCCCAAAGCTCTATGCTCTGGCCAACACTTGGTATTGTTAGGTTATAATTTTTGCAAATCTCATGGATATAAAGTAGTATTCTTTGTGCTTTTAATGTGCGTTTCCCTGATTATTAATGGAATCGGGTAGTTTTTTTCATATGTGTATAGGCCTTTTGGATTTTCTCTTTAACTGAGGGACAAAATTTCTTAAATTTAAAATAGCATTTTTTTCAACTTTTTTATGGGTAGTGCTTTCTGTGCCTTGTTTAAGTAGGTCTTTCTTATCCCTAGGTCTTGCAGAGATCCTTGTTTTCTAAAAGCTTTTGTGTTTTGCATTTAGGCCTTTAACTCACTTAGAATTGATTTTTTTCTTTTTCGTTCTTTTTAATGGATGGTGGGAGTATATTTTCACTTGCTTTTGTGTAAATATCCACTTGTCCCAGCACCATATTTTGAGTAATCCATTCTTTTTCTGTTCTTCATAAACACCTGTCATCTCCTGTATCGTGTGTTGATACCTGTGTAGGTCCTGGGACATACACACACACGCATACTCACCCACCCTTCTGTTCCAGTGGGCTAGCAGTCTGTCTCTCCACCAAGCACACTATCTTATTAACCTTTGATAAGACTTGATATCTGGTCCTCCTTCTTCAAGTATGTCTTTGATTTTCTTTCCCCTTTTATTTTTATATAAATTTTTGAGTTACCCTATTACAAGCCAACACCACCCTACCAAATGTAACCAAACAAGTAAATAATAACGTGGAGGTTTTTTGTTTGTTTGTTTGTTTGTTTTTTGAAGGTGTTAACTCTAGAGATCAATTTGGGCAAACTTTTATGTCATAAATACTGAGTTTTCTAAAAATGACATGGAACATCTCTGTTTATTTAGATCTTTAATGTCTTTTGGCATTTCTTATTTTTTCTTCATAAAAATTTTGCATAGATATCTCTTGCTAGATTTATTCCAAAGTAGTTCTTTTTGTTAGTGCTATTATAAAAACACATATCATTGTATTAGTCTGTTCTTGCATTGCTATAAAGAAATACCTGAGACTGGGTAATTCATAAAGAAAAGAGGTTTGATTGGCTCAGGGTTCCTCAGGCTCTACAGGAAGCACGATGCTGGCATCTGCTTAGCTTCTGGGGAGGCCTCAGGAGACATAACCATGGTGGAAGGCAGAGGGGAACAGGAGCAAGATAGGGTGAAGGGGGAGGTGCTGCACACTTTAAAACAACCAGATCTCACAAGAACTCAATTGTCACAAGAACAACACAAGAGGATGGTGCAAAACCATTCATGAAGGATCCAGCCCCATGATCAAATCACCTGCCAACCAGGCCCCACCTCTAACATTTGGGGATTACAATTGAATATGAGATTTGGGTGGGGATGCAGATCCAAACTGTATCAGTCATTACTATGTATATACATATGGTTGAACTTACATGACATTTCTGTTTTTTACTTCAAATATAGTCAAATATTAGCAATTTCATATGGTTCAACTTACTAACCATGTGATACTGGAATATAGAAGCAGTTACTTTTTGTACTGATTTTAGCAACCTTGTTAAAATCTATTCTTTAATCATTTATCTGAGGCTTTTGTTTGATTCTCTAATACACAGTCATATACATCCGCGTTGAATAATGACAGTCTTGTTCCTTCTTTTCTAATATTTATATCTTTTTTTTTTTCATTGCTTTACCGGGTTGTCTAGGACCTCCAGGGAAATAGTGAATAGAAATGGCAAAGGTGGGCAGCTCTATCTTTGTTCTCAGTCTCAGAAGGAAAGCTTTCAGTCTTTCGCCACTATTACCTTTGTTGTAGGCTTTTTGCTGATAACCTTTATCAAATGCTTGTCTATTCTAAGCTAGCTAAGAGGTTGTTTTTTTCCTTTCTTTTAAAAAATGATCAGTGGTAGTTTAATTTTTATCAAAAACTTTGCCTGCGTATATGAAAAGCTCCATAATTTTTCTTCTTTAACCTTTTAATTTAGTGGTTATATTAATTTATTTTCTAATATTAACTCAACCTATAATTTTTATATACCATTAGGTTAGTATATTGTTTGTATTCTATCTATATGCTTATATTTTATATATTCTATATGTAGTTATGTATTACATATGGGTGTGTGCATGTGTGTGTATTTGTTTGATTTTGGCACATGAGTGAAATTGGCTTGTGCTTTGTTTTCTCAGACCTGTCCTTGTTAGATTTTGGTATAAAAGTTATGCTAGCCGGCCAGGCATGGTGGCTCAAGCCTGTAATCCCAGCACTTTGGGAGGCTGAGGCAGGCGGATCACGAGGTCAGGAGATCGAGACCATCCTGGCTAACATGGTGAAACCCCGTCTCTACTAAAAAAATACAAAAAACTAGCCGGGCGAGGCGGCAGGCGCCTGTAGTCCCAGCTACTCGGGAGGCTGAGGCAGGAGAATGGTGTAAACCTGGGGGGCCGTAGACAAAATGTTGGGATTGTTCCTTCTGTTTCTGATCTCTGGAGAAGTTTGTGTACAGTTGGAATGATTTCTTTTTTGAATGACTAATAGAACTCACTGATGATCTGGGTCTATAGTTTTCTTTGTGGGAAGATTTTTGACTACTGAGTCAATATCTTTAGTGATTAAATGACCATAAAGGGTTACCAACTAATTATTGAGTTCATTTGTATAAATTATTTTCTTAAAATGTATCTAGAAATTACATCTAAAATTGACATTTGTTGGCATAAAGTTCTTCATGTTATCCTCTTACCTACTAAAATCTGTGGCATTTGTAATGACATTATTTCTATTCTCCATACTGGATATTCGTGCCTGTTTTCTCTTTATATTAATTTTGTTGGTTTTTTTTAAAGAACTTGTTTGAGGCTCTGTTTGTTGTTTTGTTAATTTTTGCTTATGATTTTTATCCGTTTTCTTGGTATTAAAACTTTTTTGTGGGTCTTCAGTTCATTAATTTTCAGCCTTCTAACATAAATATTTAAAGCTGTACATTTCCCTGTATGTATAGTATGCAACACATTTTGATATGTTTTCGTTATTTAACCAACATATTGTCTGATTTCCAGTGTTTTTCTTTGATCCAAATGTTGGTCTATTTTTTAATATCTGCATTTCTTAATTTCTAAACATAGAGGCTTTCTTTACTTACCTGCATTATGAACATATATATGGTTTAGATCTTGGACTTGGATGAGACTTGTTTATGGTCCTAGAATATGGTTGAGTTTATTAAGTGTTCTGTGTGTGTTTGAAAAGAATGTGTATTCTGCAGTTGCTGGGTACGATATTCTATTTATGGCCATTGAATCAACTTTATATTATTCAAATTGAATATATGCCTACTGATTTTTTTGTTTTTGGTTCACTTTATCTCTTACCAAGAGAAATATTTGAAAATCTTCCGCTGTGATTGTGGAGTTATTTCCCCATGTAGTTCTGTCTAGTTATTGTTTTCTATATTTTCATATTGTGTTATTCAGTACAAATTCTAAGTGGTTACATATGTCTTTCTGGTGAATTGAATCTTTGGTCATTATGAAATAACCCTTTGTTAATGACAGTTACACCCCCTTTCTTTTGGACTCTTGGTATCTTTTCCCCATCCTTTTATTTGAAACCTTTCTATATTTTTAAATATGGTATGTATGCGTATTTAGCTTATTTAAAAATCTAACCAGATACAGCAGCTCACACCTATAATCCCAGCACTTTGGAAGGCCAGGGCTCAAGGACTGCTTGAAGCCAGGAGTTTGAGACCAGCCTGAGCAAAATACTGAGACCCCATCTCTACACAAAAAAATTAAATCCAGTGAAATGGTCTTTTAACTGGAGTATTTAGTAAATTACACTTAATGTAATTCTGTTTCTTTTTCTTTCTTGTCTTTTTGGGTTGATCGTTTCATATTTCACTTTTTTATCTTTTTATTAATTTGGAAGTTGGATAGTTTTATATTTGGTGGTTACTCAAAATCTGAAGTTAATCCTTTTAACTTTAGAACATTTTAACTTTTTTTTCTCACCCCATTTCCATTCCTACAGAACTGAGAGAAGATGGTTTCCAGCCTCAAACTTACCTAGTACAGGGAGTGAAAGCACTGCATACTGCTTTAAAATTATGGATGAAAAAAGAAGTAAGTTATTTCAACAGTGAAATCACTGTGTTTTATGTTGCAAGATTAGGAAAACAGAGTCCTTGTGCTATTTTGGCAGCACATGTGAATGCCAGTAGTAGAGGGAATAGAAATCATGCTTTATATGCAACCTCCATTTTATTATTCATTATATACAAATGTACTGGTTTCTGTTATGCAAATAAAGTATTTAGATATTTCTTTAATCTTTGATCTGGAAAAGAAAGTAATTAAAGTATATTTAGGAAATTGACTAAGAAATGAACATACAGATATGGAATAATAATAAATAACATTGAGCTCTTATAATTGTGCTATAGTGTGCTGAGAGCACTGTGCTTTGTCTTTATACACATAATCTCATTTAATCCTCAAAGCCAACTGTGTGAGGTCTAGGTGCTATTGGTACCACAGTTCTGCATATGGGAAAGCCAGGGTTCAAAGAGTTAAGTAACTTGCCCAAGAGAACTGGTGAAGTTAGGACTTAAAACTTAGATCTCTGGGACTGCAAAGCCTATGCTTTTTACCACTCTGCTAGATTTATGTAAAAGTGAAGGAAAGGAGAGTCCAAATTTCAAGCATGAGCTTTCCATTTTCATGAAAATATGAGCTAGTTGTTTGCATTTGAATCCCACCACCTCCAGATCTCCATTTAGAATTAGTGTTTCCTTCCCTTATGCATCCATGCTGTATTTCTTGTGCCTATGGGCTTAAAACAAATGTTTATAAAATAATATATTCGTGTTTCTCTCAACTGAGTCTGTGAGCTCTTGAACAGGGACTGTCTTTCTCATCTTTATTGTAACTCCATGCAACTTTGCACATAATACTTTAATAGGTGATACATGCATATGTGAGCTGATGAAAATACATGTCTATATTTTCTTTTTTTTTTTTTTAACAGAGTCTCGATCTGTTTGCCCAGGCTGGAGTGCAGTGGTGCGATCTCGGCTCACTGCAGCCTCCACCTCCTGGGTTCGAGTGATTCTCCTGCCTCAGCCTCCTAAGTAGTTGGGACTACAGGCACGTGCCACCATGCCCAGCTAATTTTTGTATTTTTTTGTAGAAATGAGGTTTTGCCATGTTGGCCAGGCTGGTCTTGAGCTCCTGACCTCAGGTGATCCACCCACCTTGGCCTCCTAAAGTGCTGGGATTATAGTCATGAGCCACTGCGCCTGGCCATGTCCGTATTTATTTCTTGATTGTCCCTTGAAATAAAAATCTTGCTCTTAAGAAATACTGGGAGACAGTAATTAATAGGTTACTGTCCCAATAATTTTATACTCCCTTTTCACTGTATTATCATTGCGTCATATCTACCAGAGCACAACACTGTGGAAGTATTCAGGAAAATAAAAATCATGTCCTCCACTGTGAAAGACCTTATTGTCTAGGTGACAAGGAAAGCCATAAGCAAATTTAAAACTGTTTAACAAGATAAAAACAAAATAAAGCATATGTTGCCAAAACTGTATAATTTGTTTCCTACTGAAGGCTTTAGATGTGTGATTCTCAGATTTGTGACTTTATCACTTTATCAGAATTGCCTTTAGAGCTTTTTTTTTTTTTTGGAGACGGAGTCTCACTCTGTTGTGCAGTGGCACAATATCTGCTCACTGCAGCCTTTGCTTCCTGGGTTCAAGTGATTCTCCTATCTCAGCCTCCCGAGTAGTTGGGATTCCACGCCTGGCTAATTTTTGTATTTTTAGTAGAGATGGGATTTCACCATGTTGGCCAGGCTGGTCTGGAACTCCTGACCTCAGGTGACCCACCAGCCTCGGCCTCCCAAAGTGCTGGGATTACAAGCGTGTCACCGTTCCCAGACTTCCCCTTTCCTATTGATGGGATCTCTTCTATTTTGCTTTTGCCTATTAAAAGAAAAAAAAGGACAAAAATGTGTTCAAATTAGACTTCCCAAGAGAAACTAGGATTACTTTAGTGTCTGTGTTCTCCTTAAAAATCCTTATGCATTATGAATTAAATGTTAAGCTTAATTTGTTACTTTACTAATTAGTAGTAGTAGTTAGAATTACAGTAGGCTTGGAGGAGTAGAGTACAAGGTTACCACTCAATATAAAGCAAAATTAACTGTGAGACAAGTCTGTTTTTAACACAGTCTAAGAGGATTTTGTATGTTAATGAGAATCTCCTTAGAAGGCATTATACCAGCTACACGAACTCTTGAAACCTGGCTTACTAGTATTTGGTGATGTCTGTAACAGTCTAGAGAATCCAAAAATTGGTTTAGTAAATTTGTTTTTACATATTAAAGTGTAAATAACTTTGGTTTTCTTATTTTTGTTAATCCAAATACAGCTTGTATCTGAACATGCCTTTGAAATTCCAGACAATGTTAGACCTGGACACCTTATTAAAGAACTTTCTAAAGTAATTCGAGCAATAGAGGTAAGAGTAGAAACTGTCATGTAAATGCTTGGTTATTATCTGCTTTGAGAAGCAAATGGATCTATCCCCACTCTACAAGTATTTCAAAACTCTTACACACTTAGAAGAAATATAATGACCTGAGTATTTGGAGGTTTCTCAGGTTTTCAGGCTTCTGAAGTCCTTGAGAGAAATTTGTAATATTGTATTCTCATGAAGTAATAAGGAAACAGTTACCAGGTTACTTTAGGATACTTAAAAAAATAAAAAATATGGAGTATAAACAGTAGAACTTTTAGATCCAATTAATTTCAGCTACCCAGAGAGGAATACATGTTTGTATCGTTAGAACAAGAGAAGAAATGTAAGGTGAGTGAGTCAAGCTAGGGATGGAGAGAGGGATGATAAGCAGTAGGGTGGGGCAAGGAGATGCTTGGGTAAATGCCCTTTAATAAAAGCTCAGAAAATCTGATTAGATACTTTAATTTATTAAGAGCTATTCTTGGTGTTTAAGAAAGGGTGTTTTAAAGTAATTCTTCAAGAAGGTTGTTCTGTTAGTGTCTAGCTTAAATTGAGAGGAAATTAGGTGGAGGAATGGAGGCCAGCTGATGATTTAACAGCTTACATTAGGGCTGTGTTTGGAGAATGAAAAGAGGTATACATTTACAAAATACTAAAATGCTTGGTTTAATATCAATGGATAGAATATGTAATTCTCAGTGTGTTCAGATATAGGAGAAAAATATGTTCTGTTTTTAAAGTGTTACAGTAGTCACATTTAAATTGGTTTAGTATCAAAAGTCATATATCTGATCTTAAATATATATGTAAGTTTATACATATATAAAGATCATGCATGATAACCAAAATGAAGAATAAACTTACTATGAAAGGTGTGATTCTATATAAAAAAACTATAAATCTTTACTTATGGAAGTAAAACAATAGTTAAATAAATGGGAGTGTCATCTCTGAAAATGTCAATCAACTCTAAATTAGTATTACAAATTTAAAGTGGTAAAATATACTTGGAAGAATAATTAGACTGTCCCAGAGAGCAACCAGTCCAGGATGGATCAGGAGAATGAAAGGATCTATATTTGTTATGACCTGAAATTCAAGTTTAACTGGGTGTCTTAAACTTTATCTGGCAATCCTATCCAGGAAGGATGTCTCCAGAGAAAAATATAAAATTATTAGATCACCAAATGTGTTTGAATGTTTGTATTCTTCTAGTGGATAATTTGGGAATCAATTAGTGATTGAATAAGGGAATGTAATGACAGTATGTTATATGTCACTGAGTTATCAATAATTTTTACTGAGTCCAATTTACTGAATATTGAAGGAAAGGGAGGTATGTGCATGTTTAAGAGAGATTTGTAAGGATTAAGACTTCATCTTGCATGATAGGAATTCAGTAATATCTGAAGCTGAAAATAGTATAAACGTGTCATTTTATAATTTGGAAGCAAATAACTGGAGGGAAAACCATTTAGAAGAGTTGGAAGTCCTGGCTGTATACCTAAAAGAATTGATAGCAGGGACTCAAACAGGTATTTGTGCATCAATGTTGATAGCAGCATTATCCGCAGTAGCCAGAAGGTAAACCAAGCAACCCAGGTGTCCATCAGCAGGTGACTAGATAAAGTGTGGTACATACTCACAGTGGAATACTACTTAGCCTTATAAAAGAAGGAAATGCTGACTGGGAGGATTCCAAGATGGCCAAATGGGAACAGCTCCAGTCTACAGCTCCCAGCGTGAGTGACGCAGAAGATGGGTGATTTCTGCATTTCCAACTGAGGTACCGGGTTCATCTTACTGGGGCTTGTTGGACAGGGGTGCAGCCCACGGAATGTGAGCCGAAGCAGGGCGGGGCACTGCCTCACCTGGAAAGTGCAAGAGGTTGGGGAATTCCGTTTTCTAGCTAAAGGAAGCCATGACAGACGGTACGTGGGTAATCGGGACACTCCCACCCTAATACTGCGCTTTTCCAATGGTCTTAGCAAACAGCACATGAGGACATTATATCCTGCGCCTGGCTGGGAGGGTCCCACGCCCACGGAGTCTTGCTCACTGCTAGCACAGCAGTCTGAGATTGAACTGCAGGGCGGCAGCAAGGCTGGGGGAGGGGCGGCTGCCATTGCTGAGACTCAGTAGGTAAAGAGAGCTGCCCGGGAAGCTCAAACTGGGTGGAGCCCACTACAGCTCATGGAGGCCTGCCTGCCTCTGTAGACTCTACCTCTGGGGGCAGGGGATAGCTGAACAAAAGGCAGCAGAAACTTTGCAGACTTAAACGTCCCTGACAGCTTTGAAGAGAGTAGTGGTTCTCCCAGCATGGAGTTTGAGATCTGAGAACAGACAGACTGCCTCCTCAAGTGGGTCCCTGACCCCGGAGTAGCCTAACTGGGAGACAACTCCCAGTAGGGGGCGACGGACACCTCATACAGCCGGGTGCCTCTCTGAGATGAAGCTTCCAGAGGAAGGATCAGGCAGCAACATTTACTGTTCTGCAATATTTGCTGTTCTGCAGTATTTGCTGTTCTGCAGCCTGTTTGTGATACCCAGGCAAACAGGGTCTGGAGTGGACATCCAGCAAACTCCAACAGACCTGCAGCTGAGGGTACTGACTGTTAGAAGGAAAACTAACAAACATGAAGGACATCCACACCAAAACTCCATCTCTAGGTCACTCACCATCATGAAAGACCAAAGGTAGATAAAACCACAAAGATGGGGAGAAAACAGAGCAGAAAAGCTGAAAATTCCAGAAATCAGAGTGCCTCTTCACCTCCAAAGGAATGCAGCTCCTTGCCAGCAATGGAACAAAGGTGGACGAAGAATGACTTTTGACGAGTTGACAGAAGTAGGCCTCAGAAGATCAGTAATAACAAACTTCTCCAAGCTAAAGGAGGATGTTCGAACCCATCACAAAGATGCTAAAAACCTTGAAAAAAGATTAGATGAATAGCTAACTAGAATAACCAGCATAGAGAAGACATTAAATGACCTGATGGAGCTGAAAACCATGGCCCGACAACTGTGTGACGCATACACGAGTTTCAGGAGCCGAATCGATCAACTGGAAGAAAGGGTATCAGTGATTGAAGATCAGATGAATGAAATGAAGTGAGAAGAGAAGTTTAGAGAAAAAAGAGTAAAAAGGAACGAACAAAGCCTCCAAGAAATGTGGGATTATGTGAAAAGGGCAAATCTACATCTGATTGGTGTACCTGAAAGTGATGGGGAGAATGGAACCAAGTTGGAAAACATTCTTCAGGATATTATCCAGGAGAACTTCCCCAACCTAGCAAAGCAGGCCAACATTCAAATTCAGGAAATACAGAGAACACCACAAAGATACTCCTGGAGAAG
>NW_012115154.1:8328625-8331553 GCF_000951035.1 Colobus angolensis palliatus | reverse complement strand
TGTAAACTAGTTCAACCATTGTGGAAGACAGTGTGGCAATTCCTGAAGGATCTAGAACTAGAAACACCATTTGACCCAGCCATCATCCCATTACTGGGTATATACCTAAAGGATTATAAATCATGCTGCTATAAAGACACATGCACACATATGTTTATTGTGGCACTATTCACAATAGCAAAGACTTGGAAGCAACCCAAATGTCCATCAATGATAGACTGGATTAAGAAAATGTGGCACATACACACTATGAAATACTATGCAGCCATAAAAGAGGATGAGTTCATGTCCTTTATAGGGACATGGATGAAGCTGGAAACCATCATTCTGAGCAAACTGTCGCAAGGACAGGAAACCAAATACCGCATGTTCTCACTCATAGGTGGGAATTGAACAATGGGAACACTTGGACACAGGGTGGAGAACATCACACACTGGGACCTGTCGTGGGGTGGGGGGAAAGGGGAGAGATAGCTTTAGGAGATATACCTAATGTAAATGACAAGTTAATGGGTGCAGCAAACCAACATGGCACATGTATATATATGTAACCTACATGTTGTGCACATGTACCCTAGAACTTTAATAAAAATTAAAGGAAATGCTGACACATGCTACAGTGTGGATGAACCTTGAAGATATTTTGCTAAGTGAAGTAAGCCAGTCACCAAAGGACAAATTTTATAAAATTCCACTTATATGAGGTTCCTAGAGGTGTCAAATTCATAGAGAATGCAAGTAGAATCGTAGTTGCTAGGGGTTGGTGGGAAGGGAGAATGGGAAATTATTGTGTACTGGGTACAGTTTCAGTTTGTGCAGATGAGAAGGTTCTGGAGATGGATGGCAGTGATGGTTGCACAACACTGTGACTCTACTTAATGCCACTAAACTGTACACTTAAAAATTGTTAAAATGGCAGATTTCATGTTTATGTTACCACAGTAAAAAATTTTGCAAGTGGTTGCCTCTGGAGAATGAGAGTCAGGGATGAGGAAGAGGATACTGCTATTTTTCATGATATGCTTATAGAATAATTTTTAAAACTACATAGATGTATCATTTTGTTTTAAAAAGTAATTAATTTATTCAAATATGTACGTGAAAAGAATGTTCGTTGTCGGAAAGAACAACAGCCTAAATGGCTACCAGTAAGTATTAGGTCAGAAAATTAAGCTATATCCATACAGTAGAATGCAACACAGCCTTTAATAAGATATTGAAAATCAAGGCCCACTGCAGTGGCTAATTTAATACCTGTAATCCCAGCACTTTGGGAGGCTGAGGCAGGTGGATCCCCTGAGCTCAGGAGTTCAAGACCAGCCTGGGCAACATGGCAAATCCGTGTCTCTAAAACATTAGCCTGGTGCAGTGGCGTGCGCCTGTAGTCCCCGCTACTTGGGAGGCTAAGGTAGGAGGATTGCTTGAGCCCAGGAGGCAGAGATTGCAGTGAGACAAGATTGCACCACTGCACTCCACACACTGCAGCCTGGGTGACAAGAGTGAGACCCTGACTCCAAAAAAAAAATCAAATATGTTCACAGTATATTATGTTGGAGAGAGAAGGGATATAAAGGTCTCAGCAAAGCTGTTTGAATCTTACGGTTTAGTCTTTTTTGTGTTTATATGGTTAAACTGAATGGTTTTTGTTTTCTAAAATATTTTTATGGATGACTAGTTAAGTCATGTCTGTATGTAGTAGCCTTCTCATAAAAATACTCTGATTTTAATTCTTAAAGGAGGAAAACGGCAAACCAGTTAAATCTCAGGGAATTCCTACTGTGTGTCCAGTTTCACGATCCTCAAATGAAGCAACTTCCCCGTACCATTCCCGAAGAAAGATGAGGAAACTTCGAGATCATAATGTCCAAACTCCTTCTAACCTAGACATCCTAGAGCTCCACACAAGGGAGGTCCTCAAAAGATTAGAGATGTGTCCATGGGAAGAGGCAAGTATTATGTTTCATGACAACAAAAAGAAACTTGGCTGTTCCTTAAAGTCTTTAAAGACTTAATAAGAGAATAGTCTGACTATTGTTGATATCTAATCTTGGCTGCAGCATTGTAGGGATCAACCAGTAGTTATGCCTGTGACAGGGAGTGGTGCTAAATCTTTCTAGGTTTTAGCGTAGAATTTGAATGAATAGACCTCATTTGATTGCTGATACGTTTATTGAGTCTTTAGCAAGTACCACTTCCTCTTCTAGGCTCTGGAGAACATTGTGAGCAAAACTTAAGTCCCTGCCCCTCATGAAGCTTCAATCCTAGTTCAAGCTGGAAGGATGGGGAGACAGAGACATATACTAAAATAATATAATTTCAGATGATGTGTTATTTTAAAAACCCAAAACAATAGAACAACAGAATAAAGAGGGATGAGGTAAAGCTGGCTGCTTTAGCTAAGGTGGTCAGAGAGTCTCTTGCGTTTGAACCGACAGCTGAATAACAGATAGGAAGAAGTCAAATGGTTACTCGGTGGTTGGAGGAATCACATTACAGGCAGAGGGAAGAGCAAATGCAGAAAGCGTCTGCTTGAGCCAGCAGTCAGTCTGGAGGACTGTTAGACTGGGAGACTGTCAGACGAAACTCTTAAACTTTGTGAAGTGCTGGCCTACTGGACAAAGGGGAAAGTGGAAGGCAGTAATGAGATGAGTGTAGCGCCTTTGCAGAACATGGTAGTGACTTTGTAGTGAGCTCTGCATCATCCATACTTTTACATCCCAAGTAGGGGATAAGCAACCATTTTAAATGAATAAGATCGAAGAACCAGGTGCTGTGGTTTGGGCCTGTAGTCCCAGCTGCTTAGGAGACTAAGTCAGGAGGATCATTTAAGCCCAGGAGTTTAAGGCCAACGTAGCTAGATCCTGGCTTTAAAAAAATAAAAAATAAAAAAAAAGGCCGGGTGCGGTGGCTCAAGCCTGTAATCCCAGC
>NW_012115154.1:8294938-8327835 GCF_000951035.1 Colobus angolensis palliatus | reverse complement strand
AAAAAAAAAAAAAAAGACTCCGTCTCAAAAAACAAAACAAAACAAAACAAAACCCATATATATAAAACTTTCTTAAATATTTTAAATTGTATGTAATTATATTGTTGTAAGATTATGTTGTTCTAAACTGTAATCATCAGAGAAGATTAAGCTTATTATGAAAGGTTCTATTTATTATTAAGGGGAAAATCACTATGAAAAGGAAGTCTTTTTTTATACATTAAAAACCAGCTACTACCTTTATGTCGCATGGTGACCCTTGTTCGTAGTGGTAGCAGTGTGGTGATCTGTAAGTTGCTGACTCGGTATTAGATGAAGGATGAGTGAATGGAAAGGCCCAGTAGCTAGCACTTTAGCAGGAAGAAGCAAGGGGAAGAGAGCTAAAATACTCTGAGGCAGCGCTTCTCCAGTTTTTCAGCTTTCTTTAAGAATGACATTTCTTTGAATTCACTTTATGCGTATTTTATGTTTTACTTTCTAGAATGCATTTCATGGTTAATGGCCCTCCAGAAAGATGAGCCATACTCTTGCTTTGGCTTTAGGAACTCTGGAGTGCCATACTGCTGCATATCCCCAAGCCCAGGTGGCTGCCTGTATCTTTGAGATGCAGAACCATGGGGGAGGTGGTGGTATACTGTATTCCTTCAGTCAAGCAGGGCTACCTGAGGGTGGATGGTAAGTAAGTTCTGCTTTTATACCTTCAGGACATCTTGAGCTCTAAACTGAATGGAAAATTCAACAAACATCTCCAACCATCTTCCACGGTACCTGAATGGAGAGCGAAAGATAATGATCTACGATTACTGCTGACAAATGGAAGAATAATTAAGTATGTAAAGTAAATCAGAGTATCAAATAGATTAATCTTCATTGGGTTTCCTTTGTTCATTTAACCCAGTGGTCCTCAACCCTTTTGGCACCAGGGACCGGTTTTGTGGAAGACAATTTTTTCTCAGCCAGGGAATGGTTTTGGGATTAAACTGTTCCACCTCAGATCATCAGGCATTAAATTCTCATAAGGAGTGTGTAACCCTTGGACATGTGTAGTTCACAATATGGTTCACACTCCTGTGACAATCTAATGCTGCCACTGATCTGACAGGAGACAGAACTCAGGTGGTAATGCTCAGTGGCCCACTAACTAACCTCCTGCTGTGCGGCCCAGTTCCTGACAGGCCACAGACTGGTACCAGTCTATGGCCCAGGGGTTGGGGATCCCTGTTTAATCTGTAGTGAGCTCAGTGGCTCACACCCGTAATCCCAAATTGATTTGGGAGTCTGAGGTGGGAAGATCTCTGCGGCTAGGAGTTTGAAACTAGCCTGGGCAACTTAGCGAGACTCCATCTCTACAAAAAACTAAAACTAAATTAGCTGGGTGTGGTGGCCGTGCCTGTAGTCCTGGCTACTTGAGAAACTGAGGTGAGAGGATCGCTTGAGCCCAGGAGTACAAAGTTACAGTGAGCTATGATTGTGCCACTACACTGCAGCCAGGGCAACAGAGCAAGACCCTGTCTCAAAAAACAAAAACAAACAAACAAAAAACAAACCTCAGATCCCTAGTACATACTATTGCACAGTTGATTGAAATATGGGGATAGTGTCTCCATTCTCTACTCTTTGTAAATTAAGGGAGGGGGAATAAATACTGTTTGGCTACAGAGTCTTGCACTATATTCTAACTTGATTATTTTTCCTTCTTGATACAGAGATGAAAGACAGCCCTTTGCAGATCAGAGTCTTTATACAGCAGATAGTGAAAATGAAGAGGATAAAAGAAGGACAAAAAAGGCAAAAATGAAGATAGAAGAGCGTTCAAGAATAGAGGGAGTAGAAAATGAAGAATCTCAAAAACCACTGAACAGTATGTTTTAATAGTTAAGATATTTTCATTACTAATATAATATGTAAAGTAACTTGCTAATTTTGAAGTTCTTAAGTTTATAATAGCAGAAAAGTTTTGTGTCCCTAAAACTGTCTTGAAAAATCTGAAGTATGTCTGAGTAGTCCACCCATCAGAGAAGTGCTGAACGTGAATGCCCAGTGAGGTGTAGTGACCAGGCATGGTGTTCTCAGTGAGGGGGATGTATGTGGGTTAGAGATGCACTCCTCTAGTCAGTTTTTAAAGAGTCACTTGAAAGCTCATGCATGTTATAGGCCTCTACTCCCTAAAATAAAAGTTTCAAGTTTAATTTAATTTTATGTATAAGTTCAGGTACCATGTATATGGTTTTCAGAATTAGGAAGTATATATGATTAGCTAATCTGAAGCTGTTAGTAATCCATGTATTGTGGTTTTAATTGATTACTTGTTGACAAGAAGGTCTTTACTGGGTTATTAATTGGTTATCATCAGTATGGCAAAATAGTAACACTCCTTCTCCTTAAGGTCTTTCTTCTTTGAATTAAGCTTTAATTTCTCAACATATTTCAGGATCTCTGTATTCCCTTCTATTTTAAAAATATTTTGGTACTTGACAAATGTTTTGGTACTCTATTCCAAATATTTTGGTACTTGACAAATAAATGTTTCAGATAACTAACATTTAATCCATGTTGAACACCCCAGTTCCTGCTAATTTGAGTAAAATTGTCACTGCTGTAGTTGGTGACTCTGCCTTTGCCCACATGCCAGGTGCTAATCAACAGGAATCCATCGAGCTACTGCTCTATGTCAGTGCCTCATGAAAGAGAAAGCCCAGTTTATAAGCATGTTGAATTCACTATCTACGTGAATGCTTTTTATGTTTGGGAAAGTTATCTTTTTGTTTTCTAATGATACAACTAATGCAAAAGGAGAAGTGTGAAGTGCATCTAGTAGCTAATTTTAGTTTCAACATTTTTCTTCTGGAAAGAAATATAAAACAGTCAATCTATCCAAATAAGGAATATATAATTATGGAAATACCACACTTAATATTTGAGAATATACTTCAGTCTGTATCTTGGCCAATTATGGAGAAAGACCTTAAGGGGAGAAAGAAATAAAGAAAATAAAAGTGAAAAAGGAAGGTAGAGCAAGAGATTGAGAGACATCACAAGCTGGGTGGACTTTAGATATCACTTTGTCACCTTGTTCATCATAGTCAAATGACTTTCTCTTTTTCTCTCAAATTTTCATTCTTTTTCAGGGTTTTTTACACGTGTGAAATCAGAACTCAGGAGTAGATCATCAGGATATTCTGATATTTCTGAGTCAGAAGACTCCGGACCCGAGTGCACTGCACTGGTACGCCTGAGACCCCGTGGCTTGTACGTTATTTGATGGAAAGATGAGCATCACGTAACTTCTCCTGGAAGGAAGGCAAATGACAGCTTTTCTCAAAGCTTGTCTCTGACTTATGTAGCCCAGGGTCTTCTGTGGTGGTCAGTGTACACACATGCCATCATGTGACCATTCACATTTGAGACAGAGCTTTTGTCTGATTTTGGAAAGGGTAGAGGGAGAGGTTCCTTTGCTTATACTATTCTTGTTTCATATTTCTCATGGATTATATTTTATTTTACCTTAAAGAAAGCCTATACTGTGTATTTTTTTAAGGTAGTATGTTCAGCTAGTTAATAGAGATTATCATTTTTTTCCATGTGAAATACAGAAATAATTCCATGATAATTAAGATTCTGACTTTCCCTAGATGTATAAAATCTTTTTGGACTAATTTATACAGACTTGGTCAATTTCTTATGTAGCTTTGTTTCGTGTAATTATTATCTCAGAAAAATAACTTTACCACTGAAGAGTCTGAAAGTTCAGGTGATGAAAAGAAACAAGAAATAACATCCAACTTTAAGGAGGAATCTAATGTGATGAGGAACTTCCTTCGAAAGAGCCAGAAGCCATCTAGAAGTGAAATTCCAATTAAAAGGTAGGCTTGCTGATAGTAGTAAGTCTTATTATATTGTAAGATAAATACTATGAAAATCTTTTTTAGTTTTACATTTTACCAAAAATGTCATCAGAAAAAATAGACTCCGTTTTTGTGTCATCTCCTCTTTAGGGAATGTCCTACCTCGACGAGCACAGAGGAAGAAGCTATTCAGGGCATGCTGTCTATGGCAGGGTTGCACTATTCCACTTGTTTACAAAGGCAAATACAAAGCACAGGCTGCAGTGGTGAAAGAAACTCTCTCCAGGATCCCAGCAGCTGCCATAGCAGTAACCCTGAGGTTAGGCAGTTGTATCGCTATCATAAACCAGTGGAATGTGGTAAGAAACATAAAATATCCGTCTCTAAAAAGTAACATATGGTGCCCAACTTAATGGCTCAATAATCCTCATTTAGGTTAGAGATTATGAATAAGCATCTTTAGTTGGAAATGTGTTAAGAAGGTTGACCAAAAAAAAGCACAATGCTGACATATCATGTAAGATGGAAGCAGAAGACCTCAAAATGTAAATTACCTGGGATTGACAATTGTCTTCACTAGCATCATTCTTCCATTGTTACTGCAAGCTAGTTAGTATTATTTCCCTTTTACAGACAGGTTGATCAGAGTGGAAGGAGTGTTTTGGTGCCTTAAATGGTCAACTAAGCTTGAACAATCAGCCCTTTTTCCTTTTATGAGAGGAAAAACAAGTTTTGAACTGTTTCTTTCTGATTGAGGCTATTCTTTCTCCTACTTGAAAAGAAAGTACTAGGAAAAGAGAATGGACTCAGTGGCAGTGTTAGGCATGCCACATAGTGTTTTCTTCTTTGTGCCTTTAGAGAAAATGTTTGTATCCCAAAAAGCCTGAGGACAACTGGGGAGAAGATAGTACTATAGTAAAATTGAATGCCTGTGTAATAATTGTGTTTGATCCTACATAATTATCAATTATCAATTATGTACCTGAGGAGCCTGACATCCATTTCACTGAAATAATTTTTATTTATTTATTTTTTTGAGACTGTCTCACTCTGTTGCCCAGGCTGGAATGCAGTGGCACAAATATGGCTCACTGTAACCTCAACCTCCAGGGCTCAAGCAATCTTCCTGTCTCAGCCTCCCAAGTAGCTGGAACTACAGATATATGTCACCACACCTGGCTAATTTTTTGATATTTTGTAGAGACGAGGTCTCAACTATGTTGCCCAGACTGGTCTCCAACTCCTGAGCTCAGGTGATCCTGCTGCCTCTGCTTTCCAAAGTGCTGAGATTACAGGTGTGAGCCACCATGCCTGGTTATTTCACTTAATTCTTAAAACAATACTTGTAGGTAAAATTACTCCCATTTTACTGGTAAAGGAAATAAGACTTAATAAAACTAATTTAACTTGACTTGTACGTACTTTGCATAGCTATTATTCAGTGGTATTGGAATTTGAAGCCAGGACCATCTGATCTCAAAGTCTTTGCTTATTGTATAAGACGAAATTGAAGTTTGGAGAGGATAAATAAGTTGCCTAAAGTTGCGTTGGTAATGGAATAACTCAATTTCAAATCTGGGTTTGTCTGTTTTTCTGCTGCACCATTTTGTGTTCCTTTAGTCCTTTGAACACTTGCATGGAAATACTGCAAAATTCAGGCAAATACCTGCCTTTATTCTACGTGGAAAAATGTACCATTTTTAGAGAGAACTATTGCATTGGTTTTACATATACAATAGGTGGCCATAGAATTTGATTCTATATCGCTGGGCGCAGTGGTTCGTGCCTGTAATCCCAGCACTCTGGGAGTCCGAGACAGGCGGATCACCTGAGGTTGGAAGTTCAAGACCAGCCTGACCAACATGGAGAAACCCCATCTCTACTAAACATACAAGAATTAGCTGGGCGTGGTGGCACATGCCTGTAATCCTAGCTACTTGGGAGGCTGAGGCAGGAGAATTGCTTGAACCTGGGAGGTGGAGGTTGCAGTGAGCCGAGATCGCACCATTGCACTCCAGCCTGGGCAACAAGAGCGAAACTCTGTCTCAAAAAAAAAATTTGATTGTAGATCTTCCAGCATGTAGCCCAAAACCCATTATATAAAGACGGTCTTTGAGGCTTGTCTGAGTGTGGTGGTGTTTATAACTAATTGATCACGAACAATTACAGATTTATTTGTTCCTTCTCCATCTCACTGCTTCACTTGTCTAGCGAATGAATGAATAAATGAAGACAGTCTTTGAGAGAATCAAAAGAATTAACATAATAGGTTATGAGCTGGTGACTTTTTGTTTTTGAGAGGGAAAGACAAATAGTGAAGGTAAAGGTATGCAAATAAGTATCTCAAGAGTTAATGTGTTTTTAAATAAAATGTCAACATAAATTTGCTTTTTTTTTTTCACCCCCAAGATGGAATCTCACTCTATTGCCTAGGCTGGAATGCAGTGGCATGATTTCAGCTCACTGCAACCTCTACCTCCTGAGTTCAAGTGATTCTTGTGCCTCAGCCTCCCAAGTAGCTGAGATTACAGTCATCTGCCACCAAACCCAACTAAATTTTGTATTTTTAGTAGAGACGGGATTTCACCATGTTGGCCAGGCTGGTCTTGAACTCCTGACCTCAAGTGATTCACCTGCCTCGGCCTCCCAAAGTATTGGGATTACAGGCATGAGCCACCGCACCCAGCCTGCTTTTATTTTTAAGCATTAGGTTTATTTTGTCATTTCATATCAAGTTTGTGCAAAGTTAATTAAACTAAAACTTCTTTTTAGGATACCATGTCAAGACTGAAGATCCAGACTTGAGGACTTCCTCCTGGATTAAACAGTTTGATACTTCCAGATTTAATCCTCAGGTATAGTCAAAGTTTGAAATGTTAAAAGGAGATTTTAAATGGTCATTAACGTAGTTTTTGCTTTCTTTTTTAAAACTGGAACAACCAGTTATCAACTGCTAGATCTAGGCAGCCAAAAAATTACAGTTAAATGCACATTTGAACAATTGTCCATTTTGAGAGATGCCAAAATGATGACTAACATAAGGCTCATGGATAGAATGCCATCTGGAAAAGAATAATTTATTCAAGGGAGCAGTTAAACCGCTGGCTGCCAACTTTGCCCTGTAGGTTATATCCGGTTAGATTGAAATATTCAAGGAAAAGAAGAATATCATATCTTTTTAATCTCTGATCTGTTTCTTGAACAGTTTTGGATACCAAATTTCTTTGCGCATTTGATGAAAGTTACAGATTATCTTTCTGGCAAAAACATTCATGATAAACACAACTTTTGCTTACATTACTCACCATTTGTGCTACTACCACCCCCTCTTGCCCCACACCATTCATTGATTCCAGATGAAGAACCGTTGCTATAAGAGAAAAACCGGGGGGGGGGGAGGGATTGCATTGGGAGTTGTACCTGATGTAAATGACGAGTTGATGGGTGCTAACGAGTTGATGGGTACAGCACACCAACATGGCACAAGTATACATACGTAACAAACCTGCACGTTATGCACATGTACCCTAGAACTTAAAGTATAATAATAATTAAAAAAAAAAAAAACCTGGATGTTTTAGGGTCCCAGAATATTAATGCTTATGCCAAACAAAATGAGCCCAAAGTAGCAGTTTTGAAAAAACTAAAACTTTACCAGCAGCACCAAACAAGGAAAGTGATACAACCTTTTGCTGCAAACGTTGGAAAACGGCAGCTAAAGAAAGAATCGAAGTTCTCATGTGGCATTGTGGGGCCCCAAACCTCTCTACCCTAAGCACACGTAAGAAAGAAAGTAAATCAGCAAAGGCAGAAATATTGCCTCTAGTTCTCCTTTAAGTGAAGAAACATTTGTGGGTGAGAAGGAAAGGAGGGAAGAGGAGACAGGGGAACTTGAGTCGACTGTTTAAGAAGTGAAGGGGAAATCTCTTGTGAATAAAGCTTTCACATAGCACTGAAAGACATCAGCAGAAGTGAAAAGGGCCTCCTGGGTTTTGCCATCTTCCAGAGCCCTGGGTTGACTGGAGGAATGGACTAAAATCCCTGCAGGAGGAGATATCTGTGTATATAGACAGAAAAGACTCTGCCCCTAAATATGGAACATCATTAATCTCTGAGTAGTGGAATTATGGGTGGTTTTTATTAATTTTTTTAATTTGGCTTATCTATATTTTTAAAATATTTAAGCAATTACTTTTATAAGAAGAAGAGGCAAGTTTTGTTTTTGTTTTTTTTAAAGGGATGCTTTGTGAGTATACGTTCTTTGACTAGAAGTATACATTCCAGAGTCAAAGGTCATAAGAAATCTCATTATACTCTTCAGAATATGATTTTATAGTGCCTCACTGTAGCTGGTCATAAAGTTTATCACTTATTAGCACTGTAGGATTCATTACATAATGTAAGCTATTATTTAAATCTGGCTGTTGTTTTTATAATTGTTTTTGAAAATAAATGAAAACATAGAGGATGGATGATTAGCATAATGAAAACTGGTTTCATGAAACATTCACACTGTAGTGTACTCTGTTCACATCTAGTCTGTTCCTTTCTCTTTTTAATGCTAATTATGACCCTCTCAGTTAATTTCAAGACTCACCAGTCAGTAGCGTTTTTTTGCCCCGTGGAAGTTTACTCACTAGTCTTAAGAGACTGAAAGAGTGGTTGTAGTAAAAGGAAAACACCAAGCTTGGGACTCTGGATCTAAGGATTTCCTAGCAAAAAAATACAGTGGAGATGAACCTGACAAAAGATAGATTCTAGAAAAGAACATGGCACATGAGAGGTCCAAGGGAGCTGTGATGTGTCAAGGAAGTGGGAGAACCATTTCCCCAGCTCAGGGTCCCTGTGTGGCATGTGCTCACTGAGCGGAGTAGGAAGTAGGGCGTGCTGCCTGTTTACATTGTTTTCTCTTACTCTCTCTTTCGCCTTCTTAACTTACGATGCAACTTCAAGACCCACGTCCTTCAGAGCTACCGAGACGACATGATGCGGGAGTGGTCATTCTGTGGCTAATAGATGTTAAGAAAATCAGAATTCAGTAGTTTGTTTCTTCTGTTACTTGACTTTGACAATGCATAGAGAGCTTAAATACCTCATTTAAACACTAAACATTCAGCCTCATTTCCTTCCTCCTCCTTCAGGATCTAAGTAGAAGCCAGAAATGCATCAAAAAGGAAGGTTCATCAGAAATTAGTCAGAGGGTACAAAGTAGGAATTATGTGGACAGCAGCGGCTCAAGCCTTCAGAATGGAAAGTGTATGCAGAATTCAAACCTGACTTCGGGAACATGCCAGCTAAGTAATGGCAGTCTAAGCCCAGAAAGGCCAGTTGGTGAAACTTCCTTCTCCTTGCCCCTTCACCCTACCAAGAGACCGGCATCAAATCCACCACCTATCAGCAACCAAGCAACAAAAGGTAACTTTCACACATGTATAGAGGAAGTATATTTCTGACTGTATGTGATGGTCATCGTGGCAGTTGACGTGTAGTCTCTACACTCAAGTTGTTCAACATCTCGTGCATTGTGATGGCAGTATACACAGGCTACTATAGGAACAAAGAAAAAGGATCCCCAAATCAGCTCTGAGGAGCAAAAGACAGATCCTAAAATCAGATGCTCAGGGATTAACCAGGCTGAATTGGGGAAAGTGACAAAATAGACAGCTTTGAAGGCAGAGGATCAAGCCTGAGGCAGGGCATAAAGGGGAGAAGCAGGATATGGGGTATCTGTGAAGTGGTAGTCTGTTTTGTTGCCTAAGCATAGTGTAATGCAGGATAGGGAAGAACCCAGGCTGAAGAGCAGGTAGACCAGACTGTGGGAAGGCCTTGGGAGTCTCGTGAGGGCCTAGTGTGATGAGGTGGAAGGGTTTTAAACAGCGGAAGTCTAGAAGTACGACTTTGTCCATGCAGAACACCTAAGGGCTTACTTCCCATAAAGAAAGCTCCCCCCATAGTCTTCCAGGTACTCTCTTAAGTGTGCTTTTCATTGTTATTTACACTTCTTTTGGTGTTTTATAGGTAAACGTCCAAAAAAAGGAATGGCAACAGCCAAGCAACGTCTTGGGAAGATCCTTAAGTTGAACAGAAATGGCCATGCACGTTTCTTTGTGTGACAGAGCTGCTGTTGCAGCCATTCTTCCCTTTGGAGACCAGTCTAGTGGTGCAGGAGCCTGGAGCTTCCCCTGTCCCCTTGCCTGGAGCAGTTTGTGTGTATAGTAAGAACACTGCCCGAAGAACAGAATGAACCTGATGCTGCATTTTCACTGTGCCACACCCACTCAGCAATAACCATTTTGGACCTGGTGGGGGAGAGGAGGAAGGAGGGTAGAACCTTAAAAAGAGACCTCGAACTGGAAAGGGTCTCTTGTCAGGGCTTGAATTTTATTTTGTTGTTGGTAGTGTCTTGATGTATTTTCAGTGGTAGGGTAAAGAATTATCAATAATTTATTTAACAGATTTTTTTTAAAAGTTAACAGCTTTTAAATTCTTTTTTTAAAGCTATTTATTTGGAAGATTTCTGGAGAAATATCTCACTAATTTAGATGTAAGAATGTGAAGGTTTTTAAATTATTTTTGATAGTGTGTGTGTTACATGTGGGGAAGAGCCACGGTAACAGTAACTAGTCTGGACTCTTAAATTTGATATTCAGGTTAAAGTCTTAAACAGGGATTTGATGCATTAATTATTTTAAATTAAGATGTATATGAAAATCATTTTATTTTATATATTTCATGTGTTTTTTATAAGCTATTAGCTTCGCTTTTGCTAACATCCAAGGTGCATACTGTTATCCAGGTTGATTACCTTATATCCCACCTTCCCTCTGCACTCCCTATCATTTTGTGATGACCCAGTGAGACTCTTCTCTTTGCAGGGAAATACTTTCTTAGCCAATGTGTAAAAACTCCATAAAAGATCCCTCATTTCTCATTTTGTTTGACATTGTGATTTTCTTCTCAATATTAAAAAAATAGGCTTTTGCATTTTCATTTCTGCTGATGATATCTGGGTCCCAAAGAGAACAGCTTTAATATCTTTTTCCTACTTGTGGGAAAAGTATTATAAGTTTGGTTAAATTGTCATGTTTATAGTTTTTCCAAATACATTTGTAACTACAACAGGCCTTCTTCGTACTGCTGGTGTTGGACAACAGGACTGACACCTGCTGCGGAGGTTATATCTTATGATGCTTTTATTCTCCATACCTGATTTGTTGGAAAATGTTATTTGACTTAGGATATTCAAATCTGCATAATAAGCCGTAATATAATAGGATTAATACTACATTAAGTTGTATAGAAGCAAGCATGTTGGAATAGCTCTTTTGTGTGTATTTACTTTTTTTATTTCTTAATTTTCAAAGAATTACTTAAGATACGGATTTGGAGTAAAATAGGTGCTTTTGGCAGTTTCTTCCATCTATCCTAACCTGACCAGTGCATATTGAGGTTAAGTATCTGGTTAAACTTAAGGTAATCATTTATTTCCTTTATGTATGATTTTTACTAAATGCCAGTTTTCAGTTGCTTTTAGTAGCTTCTATTTTCCCTTTTTTCCCTCCATGGCATAAAAATAAGGGATTTCTGGGGGTGAGGCAGAAATGTTCCCAAGTCTGACAATAGAGCATTTTACAAATTCCTACAAAGAAAATATAGACAAATAGATATTTATTTTTATGGAGAAGAAGTACGGCCGTATTGTGGATTTGTCTTTTTTTACTCAGCAAGATAGCAGGACTTACCCTTCTCTATTAAGTATCACTTGAATTGCTAAGAAGAAAAAAGTCTGTACCATCATCTTTGATGGTTGCATTCAAATGTGTATTTTCAAAGAGAAATACTTCTTAGTGTCCCCATTCCAAAATGTCATGGGATAAATATGAAATAGTTTATGAAGTAGCCTTTTTGGTTCAGAGTGACTGGACCAAAGTCTGAATCTTATCTGGGTATCAGGAAAAATAATTTTTATGGAAATCCTCAGTGTCTATAAACAACCCGTGTAAACCCTGTCTACACTATGCCAAAACCAGTGGAAAGATGGGTAGAGTCATCTTATCTCAGGATGTCAAAAATCTGGGTTTGACTGATTCTCCTACCTTCCCACACAGTGTATTCTTGTGATGTGTTGGTTTTCTGTAGATCCTGAGTTGGTGTTACAATAGTCATGTTTTTATTTTGGGTTAAGAAATAAGAGGTGTAAGAGCTGTAATTTCCTCCTGTTATATCATGATCTGGGTTTTCTTTTTTCCTTTATGTTTTTCACAACTCTGAGTTTTTCAGTTTCTTTCTTTAGCCACACAAATTAAAATGAAAATTTATTTTTATGAATTAAAATGAAATTTAATTTATTTTTATGAATTCAAATTGTGGCCAGTATCCACTGTGTCCTTAGGCTGAGAAGTACTAATTTTGAGTAGCCTGTATGTGGAATTCTAAAGTGAAGGTACTGTGGATTCATTTTTAGTAGTTTTAGCCCCTTAAGTGTGGCTAGGTTAGAAAACTTTCAGCAAGGTAATAGAAGAACTCGAATAGAATCCATGTATCCTTTTCTGAATTGGTGAAAATTCAGCCATTGATCCGGTGACTCCTAGTCAAACCTCTTATAACATTCCTGGCCGTGATGCATCCCTTTATCTCATGGAAATGACTGAACTTTGTGGTAACTGCTGCCAGTACCTGGGCTTAATTAACAGTAATAGAGAACCTCATTTATACCATACAGACACAGCAACTTAGGAAGACAGCATTGATAGCATTTAGCTAGTCGTAAGCAAATACAAATATGTAAAATTGAAAATTATGATTTAACATATGCAACTTTAATAATAGTAATAGATGATAATTTTCCTGTATTGTTTCAAATAAGTGACTGTTCAGCTAGGATCCACTGGATTATAATTCACAATGTCACATAATATTATGCTTTTCAATATTGATGAATGATGTAAACAATATAAAGTTGGCAGTTTGTAGTAGTTCAGTATCCTAGAAATACATTGAACTTTGTAAGTATCAGTTCATTTTTAAGCATACAGAATTAAAGATTCTGACTGAACTCATAAACTCAGAGGAAACAAGCCCATCTTTATCACTAATTACTTAGCTTGAATACTTTTCTATTTTTAAATAATCCTAATTATTGCCTTTTCAATATAGTCTACTGTATTTATTCATATGGGATCAACAGGTATTTATCAAACATCTACTGTGTGCCCAGCACTACCTAGTAGTGTGGGAGAAGATAAAGTTGCAGTTGTGGTCTCTGGATACCTTGAAAGTATCTTCTCCAGGAAATTAGCAGTATTATTTTCACTTCTAAGCAAATGTGAGCAAAAGAAGACCCCTGTTCATTAAAAAACATCCTGAGGGCTGGGCGCCGTGGCTCATGCCTGTAATCCCAACACTTTGGGAGGCTGAGGCAGGCGGATCACAAGGTCAGGAGTTCGAGACCAACCTGGCCAATATGGTGAAACCCCATGTCTACTAAAAATACAAAAATTAGCTGGGTGTGGTGGCAGGTGCCTGTGATCCCAGCTACTCGGGAGGCTGAGGCAGGAGAATCGCTTGAACCCGGAAGGCAGAGGTTGCAGTAAGCCGAGATCGTGCCATTGCACTCTAGCCTGGGCGATGGAGCGAGACTCAATCTAAAAAAAAAAAAAAAAAAAATCCTAACTTTTTTAGTTTCAACTGAGGTATGCCACTGTAGAAGTGAAAGTAATTTCACAGTTTAAGAAATGCTTCAACTTGGTAATTAATATGGTCATACAGGGACTTGGTATAGCATGCAAGGAAGCAGAAGACATGGGCTTTTGTCCAAGTTCTGCCACTTAGTTATCAGCTGTGTTGTAACCTTGAATAAGTCACTTACTCTTTCTGACTCTTAGTTTCCTCATTTGTAAATTTGGATTAAAGTGTTTATTATGATAATCAACTAAGAAAAACAACCTATTAACACTTCATACATACAGAGAACTTACCATTAAGTTAAAACTGGTAATTAATGAATGCACCTTTATAAATATTTTTAAATGAAAACTAATACTATTCATGGTGTTTATTTTATATCAAATATATGCCTAGAGGCATGCTACTTTAAAAATCCGAGGAATCTCCAACAAGGTGCTGGATTAAAATCAGGTTTCGTGCTTGAAGTGGAAGAAAAATGAGGTTGTTTATGGATAAGAGTGAGAATGTGTATCCTTAAGTACGTTAAGATGATTTAACTGAAAGATGGCTTCAGGTTTTTCTTGAAGAATTAGGAAAGTACCATCCCCACAGATTCTGCATACTCTTCAGGTACTGTATAAAGGTGAAGGAAGTCGTGGAATTAAAATGACTTAGCAACTCCCCAGGGAACTTGTAGGGAGAATGAAGTGGTTAGAAGGGTGAGAATGCACAAAGACAGCTGCTCTGGGTTGGGTACCAACAGCTTGCTTGGTAGAGAGAAGCCACTGTAGGAAAGGAGACTCCACCAGACGTCTTCAACAGACAAGATTCTTTCTGCCTTTTTCAAAAGATGCTCTCTGCAGCAGTAAGACTATAGATAGAGTTGATTGGAATAATCATGTGATCCAGTATGCTACTGCTAGGTGTAATTATCAAAAATTCATTTTTCTCATTAAATACTAATATAGAGAGAAGCTAGAGCCCACCAGTCTTTTCCTGGTGTCCTAGACCTTCCTCTAAAGCAGTCTTGGGGAGCTTGAGCCTCAGATCTTGAGCCTAGACAGAGTGTCGCTGGTAAATAAAGGAGACACAGGAAACCCAGAGTGGGCAGTGATTTGCGTGGGGAGACACAGTGGATCTGGGGCCTCTGACACCTTGCTTCCTAAAACAGTCCCCGGTTTTCGGCTTGCCCTATGGGATAATGTTGCTGTGCTTCCTTGAAACCAGGTGGAAAGAAAGGGGAAGAATTAATTTTCTCATTCTGTTGCTGTTGAACGTAATGTAGTCTTAATACTGTAGCCTTCCTAGAAGCCCTTCCCTCTTTTCCATGCTATAAAGTCAAATATTTGATACCCTTAACATAAATTTTAAAGGTTAAGGTCATTAGGAAGCAAATGTTTATTTCCAAAGCAATTAGCTTGTTGTGACTGACTGTGATTTTATTCTTCTATAGTATTTTTTCCCTCATTTTAATTGAGAGAAAATAATACTCTTTTGCAATATCCTTAGATTCTCCCCCTCACCCTGGTGCCCCTTCTAGTGTCTTAAGACTTTGTCTTAACAAGTATAACATTACATTTTGTTGTTAAAACCTTTTCGAAACTATATTCAGTGATTCTTCCAAGTTTATCTGCTCTGCACTATTTCACTAATAAACCCTGGCTACCACGTAGCCCTTGACCTCCAAGTAGTTTACCTATGCAAGACCTGTGACACTCTGAATTCACTTCTCTTTCTTTCAGAAACTAGTCATAAATGGAGCTTAATTATAAAAGTGAAACTTGTCTCCAACCAGTTTTATTTTGACCAGTTCCTTTTCAAAATGTCAGCTGTTTTCCTCCAAGATTTTTCACCAAAACAATGATCATAAGTGCTCGAAAATACAATACTTTGCAGGCATAAAATAACCCAGACATACTCTCATATTTCTTTGATGTATTTTGGTTGGCAAAACTTACCAGCATTAAATGTAAAATATAATGAGGAGTTAATTCCTTACCTAGAATCATTTCTTCCTTCTCAGATTCATAAGTAGCCTTTTATTTTTACAAAACTATGTATAACTTCCACATTATAGTCAGGGACCTGAGGTGTAACTTGCTAAGTGAACCCCAAGGTTATTTTATCTTGCAAAAGAAACCTAAACCAAACTAAGGGCCTTACAGTTTACGGTTAGACTGAATCAAAAGCTATAACCTCAATTTTTCCAAAAACAGCTTCTGACTGCAAAAGCAAGTCATACAGTTGTTAGGTATGAAATAGCACTGATCAGGAAATGCATCTTCACAGATGGGATTTCCTTCAGAAAAGACTTTTTCTACTTTTAATATAAATTAAGCCATAACAGTTTCATGCTGTGGAAAGAGGGTGAAAAGGTTCATTTTAAGAGATTATATAATATGAACTTTCACATTTACTGTGAAATGTCTAACTTTGCCAGTGCTTCAGCAAGGTTTTTTGGGGGGTGATGGGGAGGGGTAGTATTGGTTTTAGGGGTTTCAAATCTGTGAAATTTGGAGAGGGGACAGTTGTTGGCTCTGGTATTTACTAGTTTTGTAGGAACGTTTTGCTAGCCTGACTGACTTTTCTTACTGGTTTTTATGCCCATGGTCTGAGGGGACTGTTCTCCTTGTTTGGGGTGTCTGCGGAATAGTGTCTCGTCTGTTTGTATAGGCAGTTAGTGTGTGTGACGTGTGTCCTTTCAGTCCGGAAGCCCACTGTGTGACAATGGCGTGGGGTGTGGCTGGGAGGTGGGTTGCTGAAGCTTGAAGAGCATTTCTTTGCTGATTCATAACAGTATTTCCCATCTTTTGCCTGCAGGCAGGGAAAGTGTACAGTATTTATTTTGTTTCTATTTTACTTTAAATTTGTAAGTCTTTAAGTAGCTTACATTGATTATTATAGGGGAGGACAAGTGGCTTGTTTAAAGTTGTATTTAGTATTCTTTCCAATTTCTGTATTTTAAAATATTGAAATTAAAATTGTATTACTTCTGTTTTGATTTTTTTAGCACTCAGTGTATTTTTTGCTCATTTTGTTTGAAAGTATAAATGTTGAAAATTGTATAAAATGCGTCCTTGAAAGAAAAAGAATCTGAATTCTATATCTAATTCTGACTTTCTGTTCCCTTTTTCTGCTTACTGAATCGTGGGAAATGATTTAAGAATGTGAAAAACTGGGTTCAGCGTCTGCTCCTTACTACTTCTGAAGACTTCAGTGTGAAAAGTAATTGTCTTATTTTATTAGCAGTATTGCTGGGGATGAGTGATTGCTCGAAGAGAGGGAAGAATACAAAAGTGTAATTGGCAAGATGAGGCTGAAACATAGAAACGGATGTGGGTACTTGGTGATGAACACGCATCCCACAAATATTTCCTAACACCTGCAGTACAGTAGGCACTGTTTTAGCACTAAGGCTGCAGGAGTGAGCAAAACCAAGTCCCAGGCCTCAAGGAGCTTGTGTGAGACACAAAAGGCAAGGGGAGAGCCAGGGGTGTGGTGGCCTGGCTGGCTGGTGAAGGTAGGAGTGTTAAGTGCACCTTCCGTGAGGAAAATGAGTTCAGTTTTGGACCCAAGGTCTGAGAGACAGAGATGATAGGGACCAGGAAAAAGATCTGGCCTCAGAGGAGATGAGATGAGAGAGGAACTCTGGACTGGGAAGGAAGGAGCCCTGCAGGCATCACTTCCAGGGCAGAAGAGAAGCCTAAGAAGGACACCAAGTGGGCAGGAAGTCTGTTCCCGAGGAGAAACTGAGCTTAGAGTCCCAGAAACCAAGTAACCAGAAGGACCAAAGACCATGCCCTCCCTCCCCCTAATATCCGCACAAGAACAGGGACGCCAAAGCCTGCACACCTAAACACACTTCCACCACTAGAACGGTATCCACAAAAGCAGTTTGCATCTCTTGTGTCTGTTTTCATGAAATTGGTTGAAACCTAAAGCTGAACACATCTGCTCCTTTTGTGAAAATCCATATACTCTTTGTAAATCTGTGGCTTGTCTGCCCTTCCCGAAGCTCATATGTAATGAAACAATGATCAGGACCTACTCTCCTTGGACTTTTCAGCTGATTTTTGTGGTTGCACAGCAGTGAGATATGGCATGAGACACATCGCTGTGGGATGTTGATGATAAATGCCAATTATTTTAGAGTAGGAATGATCAAATGTTATGTTACAGGCAGGATTAGAAACAGGAGCCCTTACTATCTTTTATTTCATTCCATTTGAGTACTTACTGTGTGCAAGGGTGTTTTTCTTTCTTTCTCAAAATAACCCGGCAAGGTAGGTACTACATTCCTCATCCTGCAGATGCATCCGAGGCTCAGAGGGGGTCAGTGACACTTCCAGGTTCGTATGAATACAGACATTTTCAGTCTGTCTGACTCTAAAGACTATTCTAAACTGTTTCTCTACGTATTTTTAACGATATACTTTTAATTAAGGAAGGAATAGATGGTCCTTAGGAATGGTTTATGTTCTAAAAATTTCTTTGCAGGCGCAACCCACTTTGGATTAAAAATGTGGTTTCTTGTGGAGGTTTTTTGTCACTCAGCTAACCTCTCTGAGTCCACTTTCCCAGGATCTGGGCACACTGAAGAAACGCTGGTCGTCATCTATAATTGAGCTCACCTTCTAGTGAATAACATAGGCTGTAAATAAGTGACATGTGAGAAGTGCTGTTAGGATACAGGAACCAAATGTGGATTTCCAGAGGCTCAGAGCTGGCATATGAGTAGAGGGCATGCTCGGTGCACCCCTTCTACCCCTTCTGCTGGACCTAACTGTGGCCCCATGGGGCAGCGCAGCAGCCTCCCTCACAGCCTTGCCCACCCAGGCTGCTCCCTCCTCTCCTGCCCTCCACACTGAAGCCACATCCTGCCCCATCTTCTGCCCCAGCTCTGAAGGTGGTCAGCCCAGGTAAGGAGGAGAGGAAAAGGTCCTGCTCTGTCCACCATCTCTGATCCTGGGGTGCTGCCTTCCCATGCCTTGCAGAAGCACCATCCACATCTTCCTCTTGATCCACTCCTGGGCTTAAGTCTCTCCTTCCCTTGTCCAGACTCTTCCCAGCCTCCATCTTCCAAAATGCCTTTACACTTTATAAAGTGCTAATTCTGAAATTTTATAAATGCAAAAGTTTACTTAAATCCTTCTATGCCAGAGTTGAGAAAAGAAAAAATAAGGGCTCTACAAGTAGAAAGTAATATGTGTAAATTCCCTACATTTTTGTTTTGTTTTTTTAAGGCAAATACAACCTGGGACAAAAGATTTGCAATAACAGTAAGAAATAGTATTTGACCCTCTCCTATGCTTATTTATTTATTTATTTATTTATTTGAGATAGAGTCTCCCTCTGTCGCCCAGGCTGGTGCGATCTTGGCTCACTGCAGCCTCCACCTCCTGGGTTCAAGTGGTTCTTCTGCCTCAGCCTCCCAAGTAGCTGGGACTACAGGCGTGCATCACCATGCCCGGCTAATTTGTGTATTTATTTTATTTTATTTTTTATTTTTAGTAGAGATGGGATTTCACTATGTTGGCCAGGCTGGTCTTAAACTCCTGGCCTAAAACAATCCACCCACCTTGGCCTCCCAAAGTGCTGGGGTTGCAGGTGTGAGTCACCACCCCCAGCTTCCTACGCTGTTATTCCAGAAGCTGTCCTGCTGTTTCTGGGTGCCCTGGAGGAGTCTTCGTACGTCATATGTCAATCCCACCACCATCCTCTCACCTCCCACTTAGCACAACCTCCAATTTCAGTTTTCCCATCCAACCTCTAATCTTTGCAAATTTTGGAGGTTTTTTCTGAGACAGGATCTTACTGTGTTGCCCAGGCAGGAGTGCAGTGGTGCAGTCACGGCTTACTCCAGCCTCGACCTCCTGGGCTCAAGCCATCCTCTCACCTCAGTCTCCCGAGATGCTGGGACCACAAGTGTGCACCACCACACCCAGCTAATTTTTAAATTTTTTTGTAAAGATGGGGCCTCACTGGTTGCCCAGCCTGGTCTCGAACTCCTGGGCCCAAGCAATCTTCCTGCCTTAGCCTTCCAAAGTGCTGAAATTACAGGTGTGAGCCACTGCACCCAGCCCAAATTTTTGTCTCTTACCCTTTGGGACCTGTGTTAGGGTTCTCTAGAGGGACAGAACTAATAGAAGATAGGTTGGATGGATGGATGGATGGATGGATGGATGGACGGACGGACGGACGGACGGACGGACGGACGGACGGACGAGACAGACGGATGGATGATAGTTTATTAAGTATTAACTCAGTATCACAAGGTCCCACAATAGGCTGTCTGAAAGCCGGGGAGCAAGGAGAACCTGTCTGAGTTCTAAGACTGAAGAACGTGGAGTCTGATGTTCAGGGGCAGGAAGCATCCAGCACAGGAGAAAAATGTAGGCTGGGAGACTAGGCCAGTCTATTCAACGTTTTTCTGCCTGCTTTATCTTCTAGCCGTGCTGGCAGCTGATTAGATGGTGCCCACTAGATTAGGGATGGGTCTGCCTGTCATCTTTGGGCCTGTGAGTCTTCATTCTAACCTGTTAGACTGCATGGAATCTGAGGGCTGGGAACACAGAGTGCAATCAGTCAAGTGGGTTAAATTCTGGCTCTACCTTTACTAACTGGTCCTGGGCAAGTTATATAACCTTGCTGTGCCTCAGTTTTCTGTGACATACTTACCTACCTCACTTGGCTGTTGAGGGATTAAATAAATGAAAACATATGGAACACTCAAGGACAGTGCCTGGCACAAGGAGACACTGCTAGCCATCAGATCAACCTCTCTGTGATGCTATATAGAATGCCATCTGAGTTCTACCAGCTGCCAACCAATGTACTTATTCACATTACTGCAACGAGTGTGAACAAGATTAGACTAAAGGCAGGGCATCCACAAGAGAGCGAAGGGGGCAGCAGGCTAAGGGGACAGAATCCTACTGGAGAAGGAAGCCAGAGTCCAGACATAAGCCTGAGAAAGTGCAGAAATCCTGGGACATGGGCTAGGGAGCCTGAGGTATATTTAAGTTTCTGGAATAAGGCTACCAGGTGGTTAACAATAGCTGGTTACCTCTGGGAGGATGGGAATCGGAAGGGAGAGAGAATTGAGGTTGGGGATTTTCACACTTCTTTTATGTTTTGTGTAATTAAGAGAGACAAATGTGTTCTACTGTGAGGTATGTGTTAGCTGCGCCCAAGACACTAATCACACCATCATACCTGTGCACAGCCCGCGAGAAATCTACCTGCCCCTGGTGTGCTGCACTGACAGCCCGGTGGGATGGGGTGGGTCAGGGCTGGTGAATGGGGAACGGTAAATCCCAGGGAGCTTGGCTGCCAAGTGCTCCCTCCTCCCCTGCTCTCTACCGTGTTTGGCTTCTATTCCTCCCCTTTTCACTTTTTTGGTTACTTTTCCATGTTTCGTCCGTCTTTCCTACCAGCTTGAGTTTAAGGCTAGTACTGGTATTCTCTTATCATCAGCACTTCCCACTCAGTTTAGTACAAATCTCAAAATAACATTGAGTAAACCCATGAACATGGATATTCCTCGTGCTCTCTCTCTCTCCCTTTCCCCACCCCTGCACACTCTTCGCTCTCCCTCTGGCAGTCGTATGGGTTGGGGGGAGTGGAAGAGATAGGGTAAAAGAGAGATGGAGAACAATGGGGAAAGAACCCTTTACAATTGGAGAATTCTGCCAACTATTAAGAACTGTAGAAATTCACCAATATGGTGTTAAAAAGAATGAGTGTTTCAGGTTTCTTTATGAGAAAAAGGAGGAGGAGTAGATTTTCCTTTAATGAGATAAATTGTGTGAACGAGCTGGATTAAAAATATATACACCTCACTTAGAACCTAAAACTTAAATTTTTTATTGTGCTTGCTTTGCAGACTTTATATAGGTGTGCTTCGCTTTGAAAATATCAAATATAGTCATGGTTAATGCGTAAAACTGTAAAACAGATCAATATAGTGATACCAAGTTATGAAAGGACTTTGGCCACCTGCAGATGACACAGAACAGTATTTTCAGAGCTCATGAAGAAGACCTACATGGTTACTGGGCTCTGCTTTAACTTCTGGGCAGTGAGATGCTTAGGGAAGCAGTTGCTCAGTGGTGCGGGAGGGCTTGCCTTGTAAGACCACAGGCAGCCCCAGAGTGGACAAAGATGTGAGTCTGGGCTGGTCGGGGAGAGAAGCCTGGCAGAAAGTAGAGTGAGCAGAACGCAAGCTCCCGCCTTGGTTCCTGCAGTCCACCTGAATGGAGGCAGCTTGCACTTCGGTATCTGGTTCCAACTCCCCACCTTCAGTCCAAAATGTGCTTCCCTGTGAATGGGCCTCGACAATCTTTAGTTGCCCAGGCCAGGAGTCTGGGTGATCTCAGATCCTCCCTCTTCCCACCACAACCAGTGACTCTCAAAGGCCTGCTGGCTCATCCTCACGTGCCTCAGTCCACCTGCTCCTGGCCTTGCTTCAGCTCTCACTGGAACTCTTGGGATCAAGACCAAAATCCTTAATATGGTGAATGAGTCAGATGTAGATTGAGCTGTGAGGGAGAGAAAACCCAGAACACAAATGGCTTAAACAAGATAGAAGGCAGGAGATAGGTGTTCCAGGACTGAAACCACTTCTGGAGGGAGTCAGGGCCAGGATCTCTCTGCTCGCCTGCTGTCGCTGGCACATGGCTTCACCTCACCATCCCAGATGGCTGCTTGCAGCTTGCAGCCTGCAGGGGGAGGAAGGGTGACCCTGTAATCACTTTATTTTCTAATTTCTCCATTCTTGAGAGACTTAAAAGCCTAGACTTTGGAGGTCACAAGATTCGAGCAACCTAATGTCTGGCTGGCCTTGACAAGTTACTTCATCCCGCCTAATTGAGTCTGTCTTCAGCTCTGATGTAGGTATAATAGTAATTCATACTAAACATGGTGGTTATGAAAAGTAGATGAGATAATCCACAGAGCTGAGCATTGTGCCTGGCACATGTGCAATAAATGTAGTAGTGATTTTTTTTTTTTTTTTTTTTGAGACAGAGTCTCACTCTGTCACCCAGGCTAGAGTCCAGTGGTGCCATCTCAGCTCACTGCAACCTCCGTTTCCCAGGTTCAAGTGTTGAATATTTGATATTTGTCACCACAATGCGGTGATTTGTCTGGGGTGGAGACACCGTCCCCCGTCCGCTGCGGGGTTTGTCTGCAGTGGAGACGCTCCCTGACGTCTGCTGTGGGGTGGCCCCTTGGCAGCTGCTTCCTGTTGCTCTCTGAGTCACCACACACTTTACATCAGGTCTCTTCCTGAGGCTCTGCGACACTGCTGTCTGTGGTTCTGCCGCCTCGCTGGCCGCAGGTGAGGGCAGGTAAGAGGTAGGAAAGGCCACATAGCTCTGCCTGCTCCTCCCCGAGCTCCCATGGTGCTCTCACAGAGTGAGAGTGCCAGGCCTCTCCAAAGGGTCTGAGCATTGAAAGGAATTGTGAGAAAGTGTTTAATTTGTCCACTCAATCAGATGATTCCTCACAGTCTAAGGGAAAATGAACCTGTGTAAGAACAGCCCAGGCCCTGGCCTTCCTTCCATTTCAGGACCTTCTCTCTGCTTTTGGTCTGTTCTCTGCCAGGATACCCTGGAAAACGCAGATGGCACCTCCAGCTGTCTGTCTGGGGAGTTTAAAGTTATTTACAGGCTGGGCGTGGTGGCTCATGCCTGTAATCCCAGCACTTTGGGAGGCTGAGGCCGGCGGATCACGAGGTCCAGAGATCGCGACCATCCTGGCTAACACGGTGAAACCCCGTCTCCATTAAAAAAAATACAAAAAATTCGCCTGGCGTGGTGGTGGGTGCCTGTAGTCCCAGCTACTCAGGAGGCTGAGGCAGGAGAATGGCGTGAACCCAGGAGGTGGAACTTGCAGTGAGCCGAGATCGCGCCACTGCACTCCAGCCTGGGCGACAGAGCAAGACTCTGTCTAAAAAAAAATAAAATAATAATAATAATAATAAATAAAAGATTATTTACAATGGGCTGGGTGTGGTAGCTCACGCCTGTAATCCCAGCACTTTGGGAGGCCAAGGCAAGTGGATCATCAGGTCAGGAGTCTGAGACCAGCCTGACCAACATGGTGAAACCCTGTCTCTACTAAATATACAAAAATTAGCCAGGCGCAGTGGCATGCACTACTACTAGTAGTAGTATCCCAGCTACTCAGGAGGCAGAGATTGCAGTGAGCTGAGGTTGCACCACTGTACTCCAGCCTGGGCAACAGAGTGAGACTCCATCTCAAAGAAAAGAAGATTATTTACAATGGAGTGAAATGGAGGGAGCAGGAGTTAGAGAAAGCAAAAAGGGATGGGGCAGCATCCTGGGGTTAGCAGCAAAGAGGAGCCCTTACCCCCACTGAAGGTCTGGGGAAGGGAGAAGTTACAGAATGCTGAGGAAGAGCTGTGTGGAACTGGCCTCTGGACAGGAGCTGTGGCCTCTGGCACAAGGATATGACCAGCCACTCAAGGAAAAGCCCGGGATCTCTGCGCCCATCTGCACTCTCCTCTCTGATCACCTGCCACCTCCTGGCATGTGTGGGTCTCCGTGGAAGATAGCTGGGGATGCCTCTGACCCCATCCATCGAGGTCAGCCTCTGGGAACACCAAGCAGGGTACAGGAGAATGGAAAGTGGGCAGGTGGAAACTAAGCAGCACAAATCCTCCACTCAAAATCTCCACACCCACCTCTTAGGAAAACCAGCCCCTTCTACCAAGAAGGACTGATTCCACTCTACAACACAGCCTTCAATCATCAACCGCAATCACCTAGCGATTCCCCAAAGTCTGTTATTCAGTCAAGAAGAATAATGTTGGAGGGTGGAGGGCAGGAAGGTGAACTTTGGCCAATCTGTGGGGTAGGGGAGGGACCTTGGCACTCCAAAGACTGGTTCCTTCTCAGCTCTTCTTGCCAATGGGAGGTGAAGATCTGCCTGTTCTCTTCTTCCCATCTCGGCTCACTGCAACCTCTGCCTCCCAGTTCAAGCAATTCTTCTGCCTCAACCTCCTGAGTGGCTGGGATTACAGGCGTGTGCCACCACGCCTGAATAATTTTTGTATTTTTAGTAGAGATGGGGTTTCACTCTGTTGGCCAGGCTGGTCTCGAACTCCTGACCTTAAATGATCCACCTGTCTCAGCCTCCCAAAGTGCTGGGATTACAGGTGTGAGCCACTGACTCTGGCCTAAATTTCCTCTTCTTACAATGACACCTGTCATTGAATTAGGGCCCACTCTAATTACTTATTTTTAATTTAATTACATCTTTACAGATCCCCACCTTCAAATACAATTACATTCCAAGGTACTAGGGATTAGGACTTCAGCGTAGGAATTTGGGGAGCAGGGAACACAATTCCATCTCTAACACTACTGGCTCAAGTACATACATATATATTCCCGAGACTGACACTCTCAGGATAGTTGATAAAGCCATGATAAAAACAGAAGCCATCTTTCTTTCTACCACATTATCTGTGGAGATCCCCCGGCCACGGGAGTGATGGCCAGTGCATGAGGGATAGGGTTCCTTACAGAGCCATCAGCCTGCCCACGACCTCCAAACGATCGCTTTAACTTAGGCTAGATGCAATCTGCAAGCAGGGCTTCTAGCCCCACTCAAGTCCAGTGCAAGTCCCCAGGGATTAATATGGGCTCCACCTGGGTGGCGGGATGATGGGTGATGTTTGTTACTTTTTCTTTCCTCAAATATTTACTGAATGTCAGGTACTGAACTAGGTAGGCCGGGAGTGGGGGTCCATGGGAAAAAGGCAGGGTCCCTTCTGTCAGAGTGGAGGTTACAGCAAAGGAAACAAGTAATGTGCTAGAGTCGTCATTGCAACAACTCTGAAGTCTGGTCCCAGGGGTCGCACACTGTCTCAGTCCTGGCATCAAGCCTCGGGCAGCAGTACAGACTTACCCTTCCCTCTGCGGGGATTATCTCCACCCGTGAGTGATGTTTCTGTGACCAGACCCACAGAGCACACTGTGGACATCATCTGCTCTGTCAAGATGCCTTTGGGTTCCTTTTGCCTTGCGGGTATGCCCATCTGTAAGTTTTGCTTCTAAGACCTACATCAAAACTCTTCAGAGACCTGCCCTTCGGCTACCGGATCCACTTTGTCCAGGTACAAATGCGGGTGCAGAGAGCCAGAAGGACCTAGGACTTTACTTCTGCCCCCATGCACACTCCCCTGCAGGCCTTTGCCAATGCTGGATGGATGACCAGTGCAGTGATATGACAGCCTAGAGGAAGGACAAACTTGGGGAGATTTACAGTCGATCCCCATTATGTGCAGATTCTGTATGTGCAAATTTGCATAAGCATTAAAATGTATCTGTAACCCCCAAATCAATACGCATGGTGTTTTCACTGTCATTTTTGGACATACTCAGAGCAGTGAAAAAAATTGAGTGCACAACTCTAGCTGAGGTTGAGCAAGGCAACCTTCTCGTCTTGTTTCAGCTGTCATGACGAGTGTCCTTTTTGAGATCTATTTAGTGCTGCATTTCTTGCATTGTTGTGATTTTTGTGGATGTTTTTGCTGTTTACAATGGCTCCCCAGAGTAGTGCTGAAGTACTGTGTGGTGTTCCTAAGTTTGAGAAGGCTATGATGTACCTCACAGAGAAAACACATGTGTTGGGTAAGCTTTCTTCAGGCATGAGTTATAGTGCCGTCATCCGTGAGGTCAATGCTAATGAATTAACACTATCTATTAAAGAAAGTGTCTTTAAATAGAAAAACACATGAAACAAGGTTGTGTATTGATCAGTTGACAAGTATGTGATCAGACACTCACAGGAACCTAGCCCTGTATTTCCCCTAGGAGCAATGGATCACTTTCACTAAGTGTCCACAGCAACTTTACAGAACAGCAGCTACCAAAGAACAGGAGTACACTATACATTCCAGAGGTCCCCTTTGTTTTCAGGCTAAGGCTGGGATGTTGCTTGTCTTCTCCCCGTTACCTCCCTGGCTTCTCCCACTCTTACACCAGCTTCTCCTGGGAGCACTTCCTTAATAGAGAACTTGCACAAGAATCGACATCTCAAAGTCAGCTTTAGAGAACTGGACCCGAAACAGAAAGGAAGCGTGCTTCTCTCTTTGCTCCAGGAAGTTCCTTACCCCTATTAAAACTGATCCCCCCTCTTCCTCAGAGACCAGCCCTGTACAATGTGAGGTACTGGGAGGGCAGTCATGGTCAAGCTACAAAATAACAAGGTCTTACTCTGTGATCCTTCAGACAACAGACTCCCACATTTGTTATGGCGGCCCTAGGAGACGAATTCAGCGTTCAGGAGAAGATATGATCTACTTGTCTCTGAGACTGGAAGAGTAGCATATGCACTAATACATAATGCACATAATACGTAGTAAAGAGGGGTTCCACAGTGATTCCTCCCAGAACAAATAAGGTCCGCCCCAAGGTGACTGCAGTCTTTCCATAAACAGCACAGGGACATTTTTGAAACAACAGGTTCACTCCTTAAATAATGATTTAATTTCCTCATAAGCAAACTTGTACCACATTTCAAATAAACTCCGATCACCATCTTCTATCTCCAAACTCTTTTACTTTATATGTTTTCATTGTTATTTGTATACTTTTCTTAATAAACAATCTGTCTTTATTGTGTATTAATTTATTATGTATTGTGTCTTCCTTAGCTTTTCTGTACCACTGCAACCATGTTTTGATTTATTTCAGATTTCCAATTCTGACCTTTCACACTGTCTCTTATACTTTCTTTGCCTTCTCTTTCCTTCCATGCCCAGACTGGTTCCATAATCTACTAAAACAATTGCCCCTTTGCAAAGGCCCTCAAAACATGCCTTGGTCTCCCTCCACTGAATGCAAAAGCCAGAACCCCAAGCCATGTCGAACCTAACTTCTTTGCAACTCAGAAGCAATTGACCTCTGTTTGGAAAAAACACCAATCACATAATTGACTGACTGCTTTGACTTTAATGTATGATCTTCAAACTTAAACAGGACTTACCATTGTCTGGTAATCCTACGTTTTGCTGGTAGAGTTGGTCTTTTCATCGGAGACAACTGGATCACATCTTCTCCTTTCCTACCCCTCACTGCAGCCCCACCTGGCTGGTGATCTTCCTTCACATCTCACTGAGAAAACAGAAAGCTGAATTAGTTACCTAAGGCTGCTATGATGGTTAATACTGAGTGTCAGCTTGACTGGATTGACAGATGCAAAGTATTAATCCTGGGTGTGTCTGTGAGGGTGTTGCCAAAGGAGATTAACATTTGAGTCAGTGGGCTGGGAAAGGCAGACCCACCCTTAATCTGGTGGGCACAATCTAATCAGCTGTCAGTGAATAAAAAGCAGGCAGAAAAACATGAAAAGGCAAGACTGGCCTAGCCTCCCAGCCTACATTTTTCTCCGATGCTGGATGCTTCCTGCCCTCAAGCATCGGACTCCAAGTTCTTCAGTTTTGGGACTCAAACTGGCTGTCCTTGCTCCTCAAGCTTGCAGACAGCCTATTGTGGGACCTTGTGACTTTTATATATAATATATATATGATATAAAAGTATTAGCTTTTATATATAATACTTTTATTAAGTATTAACATATATATGACTAGAACTGTCCCTCTAGAGAACTGTGACCAATACAGCTGCTGTAACAAATTCCCATACACTGGGCTTGAAACAACAGACATTGATTCTCTCATAGTTTTGCGGGCTAGAAGTCCAAAATCAAGGTGTCAGCAGGGCCATTCTTCCTCTGAAGTCTCCAGGGAAGAATCCTTCCTTGCCTCTGCCAGCTTCTGGTGACTGCTATTGATCAGTCATGTTCCTTGATTTATATGCATCGTTCCAATCTCTGCCTCTATTTTCACCTGGCCTTCATCCTTTGTGCCTGTCTCTGTGCTCAAATTTCCTTCTTCTTCTAAGACACCCATCACTGGATTAGGGTTCACCCTAATACAGGATGACCTCGCCTTAACTTGATTACACCTGCAAAGACTCTACTTACAAATAAGGTCACATTCATAGATTCTGGATAGACAGGAATTTTGGGTGGAGGAATTTTGGGGGGAACACTAACCAAATATAAAGGCCCTCCCTCATCTTACCAAGGCTAGATACAAACCTACTGACAAATACTATACCCTTCCTTTCTGTCTTACCTGAGTTATGAAAAACATAGGTCCTTACCAACAGGAGGGCAGGTCCTTGTCCCTATCAACATGAATCCCCCAATTTATGGGCAGTATGTTCCCTCTTTGTTGCTGCAGTTACCTCGTCACCTAACATCAACAATGTCCCCACTAGATCATTTCCAGCAGAATGAAACTATGCATTAAGGCAAAAGATAGGCTGGGTACAATGGCTCACACTTGTAATCTCAGCACTTTGGGAGGTTGAGGCAGACGGATTACCTGAGGTCAGGAGTTCGAGACCAGCCTGGCCAACATGGCAAAACTCCATCTCTACTAAAAATGCAAAAATTAGTGGGGCGTGGTGATGGGCACCTGTAATCCCAGCTACTCGGGAGACTGAGGCAGGAAAATCGCTTGAACCTGGGAGGTGGAGGTTGCAGTGAGCCGAGATTGTGAAACTGCACTCCAGCCTGAGTGACAGAGTGAGACTCCATCTCAAAATAAATAAATAAATAAATAAATAAATAAATAAATAAATAAAACAAATCCTTGACTTCACATACCCCTCTCATCAGTTATTCCCACCACCTTACCCTGCTTCCCTTTGCAGAAAAACTTACTACTAACTGAAGCAGAAGTTGGCAACTGGAAGACGGGAGCTGATGTAACAAAAACCTACAACATGTGACACTGGTTTTAGGCTGGGCTGTAGGCAGAAACCTGAAGGGTGGCCAGGGAACTGCCGGTGGAGGCTGGAATAGCAGTCATGAACCTTTTATTGCAAGCTGAGAAAAGGCGGCTTTTTTGCAGAGACTGTCACCTTTGTTAACCTGGAAGATGGAAAATGTTGCAGAGAAACTTGTGGATCTGGCTAAAAAGATTTTTAGGCTTAAAGCAGAATAAGACAATTGCCTTCTGTTAGCTGTGTAAAACAAGGTATTGCAAGAAAGAGATGTTACAGAAAGAACTGTTTGGTTTTTAAGCAGAATTTAGAAAAAATACTTCCAGCGCTTGCTAGGTTAGAAAATAAAACTATTTTTATTCCTACCCCTCTGGCTGGCAAAAAAGTAAGAAGTGACCTCGGAAAAGATGAAGACCAGGGCCTGCCAGTAAAATGTGGCCTGACATTCAAGATCACACGAAGGGTGCAGCTATCACACCCTTGAAGACATCAGAAAGATTTAAGGTGGTATTTTATAGACTTTTCAGCTGAAGAACTTTCTTTTCTAGGAATCTTAATGGCATTCTAAATTGTACCAACTTGGAAAAGAAGGGATACAGACAGTTCCAAAATAAAGAAAAATTTGCTCCCAATTTTCTATGGGCAGGAAGCAGGCTGAGAAATCTACTCAACTGCCAATATGAGCCATTTCTTGTAGGAAAAGGATGACTCTGAGAGTCAAGAGCTGACATGAAAAATGGAGAATCTTGATAAATGCTTGCACAGTGGGGCTTGTTCTCTTGGGAGCTACCTAACACCCTATAAAGCAGCTCAGGATGGAATAGTAAATAATGAGAACCACACAGAGAGAGATTGTAGGATGAGAGGCCATCTTGAAGGTTCTAACTGCAGCTGAGTTGCCAGTTGAAGGTAGCCGCTGGAGTGACTTTTGCTATACCACAAGAGACAGAAGAACTGCCCAGCTGAGCCCAGTTAACACGCAGAATCATAAAAAATAAATCATTATTATTTTTAGTTACTAAGTTTTAGGGTGGTTGTTACGCAGCACAGACAAAACATTTCTCTATCTTTACTCAATCTCTTGAGAGTGCACTCAATATAGCTGATCATCCCTTCTTATTGAAAAACTTAAATATCTGGCATTTATGAGTCCATATTCTACTGGTTTTCCTCCTACCCCACTGCCTTCTTCTTTAAACCTTAGCTCTATCAGTCTCCTCCTTGTCTTTTAGAGGGGCAGGTCCTTGGAGTTCTCATTTACTCTCTCTTCTAGGGTGATCTCATCCAGTCCCGTAGGTTTAAATATCATCTATGTGTTCATAACTCTAGTACTGACCTCTTCTATAAATGTCAGACTCACAGATCCAGTGTCTGCTAGGTATTTTTCCACTTACATGTTTTTATAGGTATCTTCAAACTATCGTTCTGCCTTAAAATCCTTTATAACCTATGCTTTAAAAGGGTATCCAAGATTTTTTTTGTTTTGTTTTGAGGTAGTCTAGCTCTGTCACCCAGGCTGGAGTGCAGTGGCACCATCTCGACTCACTGCAACCTCTGCCTCCCCGGTTCAAATGATTCCCATGCCTTAGTCTCCCGAGTAGCTGGGATTACAGACGCATGCCATCCTGCCCAACTCATTTTTTTATTTTTAAGTAAAGATGGGGTTTCTCTATGTTGGCCAAGCTGGTCTCGAACTCCTGGCCTCAAGTGATCCACCTGCCTCGGCCTCCCAAAGTGTTGGGATTACAGGTGTGAGCCACCGCACCCAACCCTAGGATTTGTTTTAATCAGGTATACCAAGACACACAGACACAGAAATGACTATGATGAAATAAGTTTTTATACTCACAGATCTCTAGAAACAGGAAAGCAGAGCATGCCACACAGGGCCACACCGAGAGGCACCAATACATGTCAGGAGACGGAGACAGTGAGGAGAAAACATAGACGAGAGCTTCTGTTGTCGTTCCTGGGGTGAGGCAGGGTAAGCAAGCTTAGCATAGGCTAGTTTTAATTAATTCAGTAGACTCTGGGGTTACAGGGGCTGTCCCTAGTTGTTTGGTACATGGACCTGGGGCAATTAGGAAAACAGAATCCTAGCCTAAAGTATAAGAGCCCCATGAGAACGCTGATGAAGGAGGTGATTGGAGGTATGGACTCTGGGTTGGTTGGTTTGCATATGAAAGGAAAGCTCAGAGGCGAGTTATTAGCTATATCTAGGAATTAACTAGCTCTGGGACAGGTAGTCCTTCTAGTGTCGGGAAGGCCCCACGATGTCAAAGCATCAAATATAGAAACTAGAAAATGTGATTATTACACTTGATATCCTTTCTATTTTTGTAAAGTCAGTAGTAATGATTCCTCTTTCATTCCTGATGTTAGCAATTTTAGTTTTCTTCCCCCCTTTCCTTTCCCCTTCCTCTTCCCCTTCTCTTTCCCCTTCTCCTTCCCCTCCTTCTCCTTCTCCTTCTTCTTCTTCTTTTTTGTCACTCTAGGTAAAGAATTATCAATTTTTTATCTTATCAAAGAGCCAACTTTTGGTTTTATTGCTTCTTTGTATTCTTTTTAAATTCTCTATTATATTTATTTCTACTCTAATCTTTATTATTTCCTTCCTTTTGGGCTTAGTTTGCTCTTATTTTTCTAGTTTCTAAGATGGAATCTTAGGATATTGATTTGAGATCTTTTTTCATGTAGGCATTCACAGATACACATTTCCCTTGAAACACTGCTTTCACTACATCTCATAAATTTGTTTCCATTTTCATCTATCTCAAAGTATTTTCTAATTTCCCTTGTGATTTCTTCTTTGACTTATTATTTAGAAGTATATTTTTAAATTTTACATATTTGTGAATTTTCCAAATTTCTTTTATTGACTTCTAATTTTATTGCATTATGGCAAGAGAATATACTTCATATAATTTATTTTACTATTCTTCAGACTTGTTTTATGACCTATGTCCTGGAGAATTTCCATATACACTTGAGAAGAATATGTATTCTGTTCTTATTGGGTGAAGAGTTCTATACATGTCTTTCAGGTCTACTTGGATTATAGTATTGCCCTTCTATATCCTTGCTGATCTTTTGTCTAGTTTTTTATTCATTATTGAAAGTAGATATTAAAGCCTCCAACTATTATTGTTGAATTGTCTATTTCTTCCTTCAGTTCTGTCAGTTTTTGCTTCATGTATTTTGGGACTCTGTTGTTAAGTGCATATAATTTATATTTATTATGAATTTTTGGTAGACTGATTATTTGATCATTATAAAATGTCCTTTATCTCCAGTAAGAATTTTTATCTTATGTCTATTTTGTCTGATATTAGTATAAGCACTCCAGCCCTCTTTTGGTTACCATTTGTATGGTATATTTTTTCTATCCTTTTACTTTCTTTCTTTTTTTTTCATTTAATTAATTATACTTTAAGTTCTAGGGTATATGTGCACAATGTGCAGGTTTGTTCAATATGAATACATGTTCCATGTTGGTGTGCTGCACCCATTAACTCGTCATTTACATTAAGTATATCTCCTAATGCTATCCCTCCCCCCT
>NW_012115154.1:8293359-8293907 GCF_000951035.1 Colobus angolensis palliatus | reverse complement strand
TCAGATGGTTGTAGATGTGTGGTATTATTTCTGAGGGCTCTGTTCTGTTCCATTGGTCTATATCTCTGTTTTGGTACCAGTATCATGCTGTTTTGATTACTGTAGCCCTTGTAGCATAGTTTGAAGTCAGGTAGTGTGATGCCTCCAGCTTTGTTCTTTGTCTTAGGAATATCTTGGCAATGTGGGCTCTTTTTTGGTTCCATGTGAACTTTAAAGTAGTTTTTACCAATTCTGTGAGGAAAGTCATTGGTAGCTTGATGGGGATGGCATTGAATCTATAAATTACCTTGGGCAGTATGGCCATTTTCACAATATTGATTCTTCCTATACAAAAGCATGGAATGTTCTTCCATTTGTTTGTGTCTTCTTTTATTTCATTGAGCAGTGGTTTGTAGTTCTCCTTGAAGAGGTCCTTCACATTCCTTGTAAGTTGGATTCCTAGGTATTTTATTCTCTTTGCAGGAATTGTGAATGGGAGTTCACTCATGATTTGGCTCTGTGCTTGTCTGTTACTGGTGTATAAGAATGCTTGTGATTTTTGCACATTG
>NW_012115154.1:8280679-8288539 GCF_000951035.1 Colobus angolensis palliatus | reverse complement strand
TTAGCTGGTTATTTTGCTCGTTAGCTGATGCAGTTTCTTCCTAGCATCAATGGTCTTTACATTTTGACATGTTTTTGCAGTGGCTGGTACTGGTTGTTCCTTTCCATGTTTAGTGCTTCCTTCAGGAGCTCTTATAGGGCAGGCCTGGTAGTGACAAAATCTCTCAGCATTTGCTTGTCTGTAAAGGATTTTATTTCTCCTTCACTTAGGAAACTTAGTTTGGTTGGATATGAAATTCTGGGTTGAAAAATCTTTTCTTTAAGAATGTTGAATATTGGCCCCCACTCTCTTCTGGCTTATAGAGTTTCTTCCAAGAGATCTGCTGTTAGTCTGATGGGCTTCCCTTTGTGGTTAATCTGACCTTTCTCCCTAGCTGCTCTTAACTTTTTTCCTTCATTTCAACTTTGGAGAATCTGACAATTATGGGTCTTGGAGTTGTTCTTCTCAAGGAGTATCTTTGTGACATTCTCTGTATTTCCTGAGTTTGAATGTTGGTCTGCCTTGCTAGGTTGGGGAAGTTCTCCTGGATAATATCCTGAAGAGTGTTTTCCAACTTTGTTCCATTCTCCCCATCACTTTCAGGTACACCAATCAGATGTAGATTTAGTCTTTTCACATAGTCCCATAGTTTTTGGATGCTTTGTTAGTTTCTTTTTACTCTTTTTTCTCTAAACTTCTCTTTTCACTTTATTTCCTTCATTTGATCTTTAATCGCTGATACCCTTTCTTCCAGTTGATCACATTGGTTACTGAAGCTTGTGCATTTGTCACGTAGTTCTTGTGCCATGGTTTTCAGCTCTATCAGGTCATTTAAGGACTTCTCTACATTCATTATTCTAGTTAGCCATTCATCTAATCTTTTTTCAAGGTTTTTAGCTTCTTTGCGATGGGTTTGAACATCCTCCTTTAGCTTGGAGAAGTTTGATCGTCTGAAGCCTTCTTCTCTCAACTTGTCAGAGAGTCATTCTCCGTCCAGCTTTCTTCTGTTGCTGGCGAGAAGCTGCATTCCTTTGGAGGGGGACAGGTGCTTTGATTTTTAGAATTTTCAGCTTTTCTGCTCTGTTTTTTCCCCATCTTTGTGGTTTTACCTACCTTTGGTCTTTGATGATGGTGACGTACAGATGGTGTTTTGGTGTGGATGTCCTTTCTGTTTGTTAGTTTTCCTTCTAAAGGTCAGGTTCCTCAGCTGCAGGTCTGTTGGAATTAGCTGGAGGTCCACTCCAGACCCTGTTTGCCTGGGTATCAGCAGTGGAGGCTGCAGAAGAGTGAATACTGCAGAACAGCAAATGTTGCTGCCTGATCGTTCCTCTGGAAGCTTTGTCTCAGAGGGGTACCCGGCTGTGTGAGGTGTCAGTCTGCCCCTACTGGGGGGTGCCTCCCAGTTAGGCTACTTGGGGGTCAGGGACCCACTTGAGGAGGCAGTCTGTCCGTTCTCAGATCTCAAACTCCGTGCTGGGAGAACCACTACTCTCTTCAAAGCTGTCAGACAGGAACATTTAAATCTGCAGAGGTTTCTGTTACCTTTCGTTTAGCTATGCCCTGTCCCCAGAGGTGGAGTCTATGAAGGCAGGCAGGCCTCCTTGAGCTGCGATAGGCTCCACCCTGTTCGAGCTTCCTAGCCGCTTTGTTTACCTTCTCAAGCCTCAGCAATGGTGGGCGTCCCTCCCCCAGCCTTGCTGCCACCTTGCAGTTAGATCTCAGGCTGCTGTGCTAGCAATGAGGGAGGCCCCGTGGGCATGGGACCCTCTGAGCCAGGCACAGAATATAATCTCCTGGTGTGCTGTTTGCTAAGACCCTTGGAAAAGTGCAGTATTAGGGTGGGAGTGACCTGATTTTTCAGGTGCTGTGTGTCATGGTTTCCCTTGGCTAGGAAAAGGAATTCCCTTACCTCTTGTGCTTCCCAGGTGAGGCGATGCCTCGCCCTGCTTCAGCTCTTGCTTGGTGGGCTGCACCCACTGTCCGACATGCACCAGTGAGATGAACCCAGTACCTTAGTTGGAAAAGCAGAAATCACTCGTCTTCTGTGTCACTCACACTGGGAGCTGTAGCCTGGAGCTGTTCCTATTTGGCCATCTTGGAACCGCCTCACAGTACCTCTTACTTTCAATCTATTTGTCTTTGAATCCAAAATGTATTTTTTGAATGCAGCATATAGTTAGGTCATGTTTTCTATTTTTGTTGTTTGTTTTGGTCCATTATGCCCATCTCTATTTTTTAATTGGAAAGCTTAATCCATTTACATTTAATGTAATTACTAATAAGGTAGGATTTGTCTGCCATTTTTCTATTTTTTCTATGTCTTTTGTCTTTTTTTGTTTTTCAACTCCTCTAGTACTGCCTTCTTTTGTATTAAATAGATATTTGCCAGTGTGCCATTTAAATTATCTTATCATTTATTTTTTTCTTTTCTTTTCTTTTTTTTTATTGAGATGGAGTCTAACTCTGTTGCCCAGGCAGAAGTGCAGTGACATGATCTTGGCTCACTGTAACCTCCACCTCCTGGGTTCAAGCAATTCTCCTGCCTCAGCCTCCTGAGTAGTTGGGATTACAGGTGCCTGCCACCACACCTGGCTAATTGTTTTGTATTTTTAGTAGAGATGGATTTCACCATGTTGGCCAGGCTGCTCTCGAACTCCTGACCTCAGGTGATCCATCTGCCTCAGCCTCCCAAAATGCAGGGATTACAGGCGTGAGCCACTGTGCCTGGCCTCACTTATTTTATTGGTTATTGGTTGCACTAGGAATTACCAGCAACATCTTAATTTATAAAAATCCAGTTTTGATTAATACCAATTTAATTTCCACAGTATATAAAAACTGCTTCTCTGTGGCTTCACTTTCCTTCCCCATTTCCTTCTGCCATTATTGTCACAAATTACATCTTCAAAACATTGTCCATCAACTTACATTTGTAATTACTGCATTATGTATTTGTCTTAAATCAGATGAGGGCGGTTACAAACAAAAAATACATTTATACTGTCTTTTTCATTTACCTATGTAGTTACCTTTACTGGTGCTTTTCTTTCTTCATGAGAATTCCAGTTACTGTTTAGTGTCTTTTACTTTCAGCCCCAAAGACTCTCTTTAGTGTTTCTCCTTGCTAGCAACTAACAGCCTCAGCTTTTGTTTATCTGGCACATTATTTGAAATGTCCAATTTTCAACTAAAAATTATGTAACTTGGAAAGAAACTAGAAAGTAAGACCCATACAAAGGAAATAAGAGCAATCAATAAAAACTGTTCCTACGAAAACCCAGATGTTGAACTAATTTCTCCTTCATTTCTTTTCTTTTCTTTCTTTTTTTTTTTTTTTTGAGATGAAGTCTCACTCTTGTCCTCCTGAGTAGCTGGGATTACAGGTGCCTGCCACCAGGCCCAGCTAATTTTTGTATTTTTGGTAGACACGGGTTTCACCATGTTGGCCAGGCTGATCTCAAACTCCTGACCTCGTGATCCGCCCACCTCAGACTCCCAAAGTGCTGGGACTACAGGTGTGAGCCACTGCGCCTGGCCTTCTCCTTCATTTCTGAAAGACAGTTTTGCTGGGTATAAAATTCTTGGTTGATTCTTTTCACATTTTGAATACATCATCACACTACCTTCTACATGCATGTATGGTTTTTGATGAGAAGTTAACTGTTAATTTTATTGATGATTCCTTGCACATGATGAGTTGCTACTTTCTTGCTGCTTTCAAGATTCTCTTTGTCTTTCAAAAGTTTGATTATGATGTATCTAGTTGTAGATCTATTTCAGGTTTTCCTACTCGGAATTCATTAAGCTTCTTGGATGTGTAGATTAATCTTTTTCATCAAAGTTGAGAAATTTTAGCCAAAAATTTTTCAAATATTCTTTCTTTCCTTTCTCTCTCTGTCTTCTCCTTCTAAAACTTCCATTATGTGTTGTTGGCATATCTGATGGTGTCCCACAGTTTTCTGAGGCTCTTTTCATTCTTCTTTTTCCTTTCTGTTCCACAGACCAAATAATCTCAATTGATCTATCTTCAAGTTCACTGATTTTTTTGTTTTGCATGCTCAAATTTGCTGCTGAACCCTTCTAGTGAATTTTGCATTTCAGTTATTGTACTTTTTGGCTCCAGAACCTTTATTGGTTCCTTATTATAATTTCTCTGTCTTCATTAATATTCTGTTTGGCGAGGCATCATTCTCACCCTTTCTTTTACGTTTTTAGAGATGGTTTCCTTTAGCTCTTTGAACCTATCAAAAATAGCTGATTTACACTCTTTGTCTACAAAGTTCAACATCTGGGTTTTCTTAGGAACGGTTTTTATTGATTGCTCTTATTTCCTTTGCATGGGTCTTACTTTCTAGTTTCTTTGCAAGTAACATAATTTTTAGTTGAAAATTGGACATTTCAAACAATGTGCCAACTCTCTAAGTCAGATACTTCTCTCTCCTCAGGGTTTGATTGTGCTTATTTTAGTATTAGGTTGGTGCAAAAGTAATTGCGGTTTGCACCAACCTAATAGTTGCTGTTTAGTAACTTTTTTGAACTAATTTTGTAAAGTGTGTATCTTCATTGTTTGTGACTATTGAAGTCTCTACTTGGTCAACTAATGATTAGATGGAGATTTCCTTAAACACCTGGAACCAATAGGTCTCCTAGTCTTTGCCAAGGGGCTCTGTATGCACTTTGGGGCATGTCTCCAGTTTTCATTAGGCAGTTTTCAACTCTGCATAGCTTTTATTTCCTGCTAGCACAGAGCCTCAGTGTCAGCTAGTAGTCAGAGGTAAGGATCTTCTCAGGTGTTAACAGAGCATGTGCACAGACCTATGCATTCACATGGCCTTCTAAATTCCTAAAAATATACTGGAGCTTTTCAAAGCCCTTATGGACATCTCATCCTTCAACGTTTCCTTTTACATTTCTTGGTTAGTCTATTGTTTGCTCCTACTGTTACCTATTGCCTCAGCCAGTCACGATGTTAAAATATTTGACAAATAACTACCTCTTCAGGTGGAAAAACCTTTAGGACTGAGCTAGCTCCAATGAGGTTTAATAAAGACAAGCCTTTCTGGGTTTTTTTCCAGGGACCCACTAGATAGGTCAAATAATGACTCTTCTTTGGGAGTGAGACTTTGAAGTAGTTCCATCCCTGTCTCCTCCCTCTGGTACAGGTACTAGGAACGTGGGCTGTAAGTTTTCAAGGCTGCCATGGAACTAGAGATGGTGGAGCGGTGGCGGGGGCGGGCTATAGGACTAGGGTAAATTAAAACACTATAAAGATTGCTGTTCTTACTGAGAGTTTGCTGTTTTTCTTGACTAAATGCTAGATGGGTTGCTGCAAGCCTTTGACTAATTTCCAGGGCTCTAAGAAAGTTGATTCTGACGATTTTTGTCAGTTCTTTCATTGCTTCCTTTATGGAAAGGCAAACTTGCTGGGGTCCTTAATCCACCATTTTCACTGATATCACTCTTCCTTTTTTAGAAATGTTATTTTATTGAGAAACAATACGGAAACTACAACTAAATTAACTTTTTTTTGAGACAGAGTCTTGCTCTGTTGCCCAGGCTGGACTGCAATGGTGGGATCTTGGCTCACTGCGACCTCCACCTCCCTGGTTCAAACAACTCACCTGCCTCAGCCTCCCGGGTAGCTGGGATTACAGGCACACGCCATCACACCTGGCTAATTTTTGTATTTTTAGTAGAGATGGGGTTCACCATGTTGGCCAGGCTGGTCTCGAACTCCTGACCTCAAGTGATCCACCCACCTTGGCCTCCCAAAGTGCTGGTATTACAAGTGTGAGCTACCGCACTCGGCCTAACATTTTAAATTAAAAATTAACATTAGGCTGGGTGTGGTGGCTCACTGTAATCCCAGCACTTTAGGAATCTGAGGTGGGAGGACTGCTTGAGGCCAGGAGTTCAAGACCAGCCTGGGCAACATATGAGACAGTGTCTCTACAAACAAATATAAAAATTATCTGGGCATGGTGGCACGTGCCTCTAGGCCCAGCTACTTGGGAAGCTAAGGTGGGAGGTTCGCTTGAGCCCAGAAGTTCCAGGTTGTAGTGAGCTATGATTATACTGTTATACTACAGCCTGGGTGACAGACCAAGACCTTGTCTCTAAAACAGTAACAACAAAAACAAAATTAACGTTTTATACAATTAAAACATTAAAATCACAATTAAAATCAAAGAGAAAACCCCTCATTCCATTTCTAATTAAATTCATTTTCATTCATCCATGTTACTATCTAGTCTTTATCCATACAATTTTTTTTATTTACATTTTTGTAGTAATACTACAGGTAAGATTTCCTTTTTTTTTTTTTTTTTTTTTTTTAAAGATAGAGTCTCGCTCTGTCGCCCAGGCTGGAGTGCAGTGGCATGATCTCGGCTCACTGCAACCTCCGCCTCCCGGATTCAAGCGATTCTTCTGCCTCGGCCTCCCAAATAGCTGGGATTACAGGCGCCCGCCACCACACCCGGCTAATTTTTACATTTTTAGTAGAGACCGGGTTTCACCACGTTGGCCAGGCTGGTCTCAAACTACTGACCTCAAGTGATCCACCCGCCTTGACCTCCCAAAGTGCTGGGATTACAGGCGTGAGCCACTGTGCCTGGCCAATAGTTAAGATTTTTATATTCATTTTTAGTGAATGTTATACCATAAGTACTCTCCCCCCATAATCCTGCTGCCTCTCATCTTTCCTTTTCCATTTTCCTAGTACCTCTTACTGCCTCCTCTCAACCACCCTTGTGTATTTCTTCATCTTTCCCCGTGCTTATTCAAAAATGTCCTGTCACATACACACAGGCTTCTTTTTATTAGACTTTTAAAAAAATTAATTCTTGATCATTCAACTTGATTAGACATTTCTGTACAGACATCTTTTCTCATTTAACACCACATCATGGCTGTCTGTCCCTCTAGATCCGCACACGGAGATTTAACACATGCTTGTTAAACAGTCTTCATAATAGTCTTTAAAGATTACCCACACTGTTCCCACTTAACCCTACCTCCCAGGTAGGGCTCCCCCAGTAACACTTTCACACATAACTTATTTACTGTTCCTTTTACTTCTGGAAGATTCCGAGAGGAAATGTCGCTGGGTCAAAGGTCACGTGCGTTTTCAATTTTAATAGCTATTCCTGGATTACTTCCCCAAAGGGTTCTAACAACTCACATTGCTCTCAACACGTGTGAGAGGGTCCTTTCCTCTGACGGGTCTTCTAAAATACTTGTTCAATCGTTATTTATCGGGGCTGGGAGTAACGGATTTTTTTCTTTTTCTTTTTTGAGAGGGAGTCTAGCTCTGTCGCCCAGGCTGGAGTGCAGTGGCGCGATCTCGGCTCACGGATTTGTTCTTTTAAAGAACATACCCTTTTATATTTAAATGAAGGAACTCATTGATGTACCGAGGAGAAAGGAACATTTAATTAAGGCCGTCTTCCATTGCGGAGTGATCGCTTTTGTCACTTGTTCGAGGGGTGAGGGCTCCCGTCAGTTGTCCCTGTTTCTGTGAGCCGACTACCGAAGCCCTGGCTTGGCTTTAACCTGGCTTGGCTTTAACCGCTGAGCAGCTTTAACCGGCGGCGTCCAGCTGGCTCCGCCAGCGCTGCCGCCGCCCTCGAGGCTTCCTCTGACTGAAGGCGCTCGGAGCATCGCGGAATTAGGGGCTCCTGGTCCCTCAAACATCCAAGGAAGCCATTTTCAGGGCCTAGGGACTGGCCCCCGCGAGCGAGGCCGAACGCCCGAACTCACGAGCTCCCGTCGGGCGGCGGCCTCACAGCTTTAACCGGCGGCGTCCAGCTGGCTCCGCCAGCGCTGCCGCCGCCCTCGAGGCTTCCTCTGACTGAAGGCGCTCGGAGCATCGCGGAATTA
>NW_012115154.1:8227955-8279989 GCF_000951035.1 Colobus angolensis palliatus | reverse complement strand
CCTCTAGACGCCTGGGGGGAGAGAGTGATTTACATAGAGCGCGGTAGTGCCGGGTGTTCCCCACCCGGGTGTGGCCGTGTGGGGTAGGGAGGTAGGGAGGCGGTGGCCTAGGGGAGTCCACGACGCTGCGGGTCCCCCCTTGCCAGCTTTGAGAGCAGACAATGAAGGTTTTCTCTGCCCAGCAGCTGGAAGAGATCTTTAAACCCCGTTCAACCCTATTTATCTGCTTACAAACTGGAAAATGCAAGCTCCCTGCCATCGCCCACATGTCCTGGGGCACTGGTCCCTGCCCACTCGGTACCCTTCTGTGCCTGGAACACCCCCCCCCCTCCCCAGCCTGGGTATTTCTGGGAGCCTGAGCATTTCTGGGAGCCTTTGCTCTGCCTGGAGTGCCCTTCCTGCTCTTGGTTGGCCCTGTTTGTTAATCTTTCAGGCCTGAATCTAAAGATCACATCCCATTTGAGGGCTTTCCCCCCCCTTACTCTTGGTCACAGGGAACTGTTTGTTTTTCTCATGGCACCCACCTGCCAATAGAATGGAAACTCCCTGAGGGCAGAGGCCCTAGCTGTCTCCCCAGCACTTAGCGTCCATGTTCTGTGCATAGCACGTGGTCAGTGGGATGTGTGGAAGGGATTGCTGAGGTTTATGTCTAAGAATTTGGGCCTCACCCTGAAGGTGATGGGGCGGGTAAAATGGCAGGAGAGAGCAACCATCAGGTTTGCATTTTAGGAAGTCTTAGGTAGTGGTGTGAGTGCCAGTTTAAGGGAGGATGTTGTGGGGAACCACTGGGAAGCTAGTCATGTAGGATAATTCCTTTCTCCCCTGCTCCCTCCTTTCTTGCTGGCTCCCTGGTGTGTGTGTGTGTGTGTGTGTGTCTGTCTGTCTTAATAGAGTAGATATTTCTTGCTCATGTCAGGCCCAGCAGTGAGCATGGGGTGGGGGGCCTTGATCCATACAGTCATTCAGGGATCCAGGCTGACTGACCTCCGCTCTGTGCCCCTCAGCGCATGGCTCTTGAGGCCAGCCTAGGTATCCAGTTCTAGGGGGCTGATTGAAAAGAGAGTTGCATGGGAGGTTTTTGTGGGCCAGGTCTAGAAGTGGTGGATTTCCTTTCACCCACATCCCGTTGACCAGAAGCTGTCTCGTGACCCTGTCTAGATGCAGGGTGGCTGGGAAATGTAGTCTCTAGGAAGCAGCTGTCTGGAAGTATCCAGATTAGAACTTTGCAAGGGCTGTGTGTGTGAGAAATTTGGGAGAGGTGAGTTGGTGACGGTGTGGTGAGAGGATATCAGAGAGGTGATGACTCTTCAGTCTCTATTCCTACTGTGGCATGGGTGTTGTTCACTGAGAGAGCAAGAGAGGGTTTTAGTTTGGAAGCATGCCCAGGAGGCAGCTGTTCAGGTCAGAAGCTTGGTAGGAAGGTCAGGGCTCCAGTGCACTGGGCTGGTTTGGGAAATACTGGGTGGTGTGTGTTGTGGCCGCAGCCCCAGGAGTGGATTAGATCTGAGGTAGAGTCTGAGGCCCGAAAAGAGGCTGAGGGTGGAACTCTGGGGAAATCAGCCTTCAGGGATGAGGCAGTCCAGGGGAGGGCAGGGAACAACAGCCCACGAGGAAGAAGGCACACAGCAAATAGTGGCTGGATGGAGCCACTCTTGGGGGTAACTGCTGGATCTGTTTAATGTTCATATTTGGTAAAATAAAGATGGCAGCCCTGTTCTTAAGCTAGTTACCAAAATGTGGCTTCAGGTCTGACTTGTCTCAGAAATCTGGAGTGTGATATTTACTGGCTCAGATGACCTTGAGTTTTCTTCATTCTTCAGTTTTTTCTTTTCCTTGTGGTTTACACAGGTGAATTTCTTGAACCTTCCATTTCTGACTCACTTTAGGGAGAGTAGGTGTGGTTGGCTGCACTTCTCTGCTTCCCCTGTGACTCTGCTTGTCTTCCTGAACTGCAGGGTCAGTTCTTTTAGAAAAAGGTCATCAGTCCTGCTGCAGAGCTGGTACAGAGTCCTGGGTCCCTGGCTCTTGGTCCTCTGCTCAGGGGGCAGTGAGCCTGGTGGTCTAGGGCACAGTCCCAAGATCCAGCCCACCTTGTTTCAATCTGGGCACTGCTCCTTGCTAGCTGGTGGCTTTGGGCAAGTGACTTTACCTCCAGGTCTCAGTTCCCTCATCTGCAAAGTGAAGTTAATGATATTACTCCCCTCACAGGCTGGTTGAGGACTGAATGAGTTAACTCATAAAACATTTTGGCAATCCCCAATATTTGGCAGTTGCTCAATAAATTTTAGTAGTTGTTATCATTGTCATCATCAGTCATCATTACACTTATTAGATATATTTGGCTGGCAGCACCAAATTGTTTGCCTCTCTTCTGGAATGTTCTTCCTTTCTCCTCTTGCTGTCTCCTCCTCACCCTTTAAGTATTCCACTCAGACTTTATGCCATCCAGCGTGCTCCCCTGATTTCTTCCCCAGTTCTCTCCCAGCCCAGACTGGCTCAGGTGCCCTTCCGCTCTGCGCTGACGGATTCTGACCACAGCTGACATTGCACTTGCCACTCCATATCAGAGTCCCCTCTATGTCTGTCACCTCCACTAGATGAGGGAAAGAGAGCAGGCAAGGATGACTTCCGGGTTTTTGGTCTGTGCAGTAGGAGAGGAAAGTTGCCTTTTACTGAGCTGGGGGATTCTGTAAAAGGTGCAGGTTTGGGGTGGATCGGGGTTTAGCATTCTCCTGAGATGTGACATAGGAGGCATGGCAGTGCCAGAGTCAAACAAATGCTTTTGGCCTGACTCTTCTGGGTCCTGGTGACTCAGATAGTCATTTAAAGGTTTATCTTTGGGTTCTCAGGGCATGGTGCCAGTGTCTGGCTCACCCTGGTGCTTATCAGATACTTGTGGATGGAAAGAATGGAGGAAGAGAGCAAAAAAAAAGAACTGGGTTCAGGGCTGTGTGTGTGTGTGTGTGTGTGTGTGTGTGTGTGTGTGTGTGTGTGTGTTTATATGCCTGCATGCATGCACGTATGTAACCTGTAATGATAAGATGCCATGCTTGTTGATTCAGCCTGTGGTTAACTGCTTACCAACTGACTGCTGTGCAGTAACTCCTCTTTGTCATTCTCATCAGATGCTTGCTCAGAGGTGCTGTCCTGGGCCTTAGACCTTGCAAGGCCCCATCTCCTCCTTGGTAAATTGTTGTCGTATAGACATGCTGGTTTTTCTTTTTCTTTTCTTTTCTTTCTTTCTTTCTTTTTTTTTTTTTTGAGACAGAGGCTCGCTCTTGTTGCCCAGGCTGGAGTGCAATGGCGTGATCTTGGCTCACCACAGCCTCCACCTCCTGGGTTCAAGCGATTCTCCTGCCTTAGCCTCCTGAGTAGCTGGGATTACAGGCATGCACCACCTTGCCCAGCTAATTTTATATTTTTAGTAGAGACAGGGTTTCTCCATATTGGTCAGGCTGGTCGTCTTGAACTTCCGACCTCAAGTGATCTGCCCACCTCAGCCTCCCAGAGCGCTGGGATTAGAGGTGTGAGCTACCGTGTCCAGCCTACATGCTGGTCTGGTGCTTATAAACACTATCAGGAAGTGTTCCTGAAAAATTGTCATGAAGACTGGTTTTAGCAGCTTTCAGTTTGCCAGCACTGCCATAACAAAGTCCTAGGAGGCTTAAACAACAGAAATCGATTTTCTCACAGTTCTTGAGGCTAGAAGTCTGAGATCAAGGTGGCAGGGTTGATTTCTTCTGAGGCCCCTCTCCTTGGCTTGTAGATGGCCACCTTCTCACCATGTCCTCACATGGTCTTCTCTCTGTGTGTGTCTGTGCCCCAGTCTCTTATTATAAGGACAGTAGTCATGTGGGATTGGGGCTCACCCTGTTGACCTCTTTTTAACTTAATTACCTCTTTAAATACCTGATTTCCAAATAGAGCCATATCCTGAGGTCCTGGGAGTTAGGACGCCAACATAGGAATTTTGAGGAGACTCATTCAACATATAACACCAGCTCTGCTTCTTTGCAGGAAGAACTGTAGGAATAGTCACAGCTTGACAACTGAACACAACCTGAGTGTGCTGAGAACTCATGGCGTTGACCACCTGAACTATAACGAGCTATGCCAACTGTTGTTTCAGAACGACCCCTGGCTTTTGCCAGAAGTGAGTGCCAGGGGAAGTCTGGGTTTCACAGCTCCCTGGGGATGTTCCTGTATCTTGGGAAATGTAATGACTGTGAGTGGAATGGGTGGGCCCTTAGTGGTCTCTGGTCTGGTTCCCACATGCAGAAATTTGGGATGTGGAGCAGAAGGAGCAGTTGATTGAAGTTCAAGGGTCAGCTTTACCAACAACCCAGTTCCACAAACATATGTGCCAGATGCCATGGATAGCTGTGTGATTAGGGCTGATTCTTTAACTTCTCTGAGCCTCTCAGTGTGCTCCATTGAGAAATGAAAGGGTGGTATTTGGCCTTCTCTAAGATGCTTTAAGCCCTCAGAGCCTCTTTGACTTTGAATTGTAGAATAGAGAACTCAGAGAAAACTGGGGCCTGGGGAAGGGAGAATTGATGAGTCAGTGGGGGAAGAGTATAGGTAGATTGTAGCAGTCCTTAGGATGTAGCCATTTGATTTGCATCGTCTCATGTGAAAGGAGCAGCTATAGTCACTTTGAAGTTCTTAGATTTTCCCAGTGGAGGGGCTGCTTCTGTGCAGTCTCCTTTCCACTTGGTTCCCATTTTAGCCAAGGGCATTTGTTAGCAGCCATCATCTAGAGTGAGGGATGTTATAGCTGTGTTCCGTGTGGATGATGGAATCACAGCTTGTGAAGCCCCTTTCTCTCCAGTGGACTGGCCACTGGGGAGGTGGTGTCGTGTGAGACCTTCCTGAACTGGTGGTTTTTTTCCTGTCTGTCAACAGATTTGCCAACATTACAACAAAGGAGATGGACCCCATGGCTCTTGTGCCTTTCAAAAACAGTGCATCAAGCTCCATATCTGCCAGTATTTTTTACAGGGGGAATGCAAGTTTGGCACAAGCTGTAAGAGATCCCATGATTTCTCTAATTCTGAGAATCTGGAAAAATTGGAGAAGTTGGGTATGAGCTCAGACCTGGTGAGCAGGCTGCCTTCCATTTATAGAAATGCACATGACATCAAGAATCAGAGCTCTGCCCCCAGCAGAGTGCCTCCTCCTTTTGTCCCACAGGGGACTTCTGGTAAGGCTGGTGGGAAGGTAAGGCTGGTGGGGAGCATGGGAGGGCCTGGACTGGGGGCTCCTGGATTCTAGCTAGCCATTACATGGAGTGTGTGACTTTGGGCAAGTCTGGTGCTGCCTTTAGTAAAATGGAGTTGATGATGCTTTCCTAACAAGGCAAGGGGTGCAGGGGTGAAATCATAGACATGATCAAGCAAGCCATCCTAGACAAATGTGAATTGGTATTGATGGTGAGTGAATTCTGAATAGGCCTAGTCTGCACTGAAATGGGAGACTTGGCTCCTCCCCCTGTGCAGTCACCCCTCTCTTCACCCCCACGAGAGCATGTCCTTCAGGAAGGAACCCAAAGTTAGGAATGCTGTGCTGACAGCTCTGGGGAGCGTCCCTTGTGTTGTATTCTGATTTTACAAAATGAGTGAAAGAAGCATACCTTAATTATGGCATTGGCTGTATTCCTGCCAGGAATAAGTAGAGTTTTTGAGTCATTGTAAATTTGTAAATTTGTCTGCTTTGTTCCCTGCTCATCTCCAGCACCTAGACAGTGCCTGGCCCACAGTAGGTACTCTGATGTTTGTTGAATGAATGAGTGTGCTAGGATGCTTATTTTTTAAAAAACACTGTCAGGTTTAGTGACAGGCAAATTTCGAGCAGAAATTTTTATTTAATAAGCATTTCTTGAGTACCTGTTGTTGGGCAGATGAATAATGTGGTCTGTCAGGGAGATTATGATACACTGGCATCCGTTGGATTTCACAGTATCAGCTGTTGGCTGGCCGTTCTGTTTTCCACTCTTTCATTCAGCACCTTTGTGTGCTTGCCACATGCTGGGCACTGTCTTGGGCGCTGGTTATTCCTTGGCGAAGCTGAGCCATTCCTCCCCTCAGAGCAGAATCCAACCCGCTCAGTTAGCTGTAGTGGTGGCTACAGTTTTAACAGAGTGCTTCCTAGAATGTCAGTTGCATGCCAGGACTGCCTGCAAACAAATGCACCACTCTAATTGTACTTGACTTTTATATTTAAAAGTTGTCCATTGTATTTGTTTTTTCTTTACATTGTCTTCAGTTATGTTTTGTTGATTTCTTTCAGTTGTAGAAAGCCTAGAAGTAGACAGGTTTTGTATTAAATAGATCTTTAAGAGTATCTTAAAGCCTTGAATACAGTTGGATTACAGCCTTGTCAGAGAGGGAGGACGGATCCACTGCCCAGTGATACCAGCTTCAAGGGCAGTCACCATCGTGGGGAGAGAGGGAGATGACCTCCGGGGTCCCATAGACCTGGATTTTGAGTGAAGTATCTCAGGGGCTTATAAAAAGAAAAGGGAAGATGAATAACAAAATGACAGGTGACACTAAATAGGGGTTGTAAATTAATTTTATGTGTTCATTTGGGGGTAGCTGGGTGAGAGTAAATGTCGTAGGTAAAGACTCATTGGCATGGTGCTAGTAAAGATAAATGAGAAAGGATTTATGTGCCCTTTTTATATTAAGATCCTGATAATTAACCTAAAATTTATTAAAGGGGCTTCATTTTGAAATGTGGACTTTGTATTTATTACTCTTTTTTTGGTATTAGTACCCAGTTCTGATAGTTCATTAATGAATATTTGCTATATAGCCTCAAATCTAGTTTATAAAAAGTAGCCCTCTGTTTGCCCTCAGGGGTCATCAACCTTAGGCATAGAAGGAATTGTAAGATGCCTCAACATGTAACATGGTGGTTCTCCCCTTATTACAAAAGTGTCCCAAGCCCCACCGCTGGAGGTTCTGATTAAATCTGGGGTGAAGTCAGTCTATTGCAGAATCAGGCACTTGTGTTTTTAAATGGGTCTTCTAGTGAATTGGGTGGACAGCGAGAGTTGAGAAAGGAGTCCCTTCATGGAGTCCTGGATCTGGCAAGCAGCTGTGTGGCCTCAGGCTGCCAGCCTGTCACTAAAAAGTAGAGGACCCACCTGTGTAGGAGCACTTTCACCCCAAACATGATAGGGCTTTGTGAGCTTGCCTTGCCCACTTTTGTGCAGAGAGCTGAATGAATCCTCTTTAACTCTCCTTCATACCCCATGTCAGAAGCTGACATATGTTTGTGGTGTTTCTTTGCAGAAAGAAAAGACAGTTCAGGTTCTGTGTCCCCAAACACTCTTAGCCAGGAGGAGGGTGATCAGATCTGTCTGTACCATATCCGGAAAAGTTGTAGCTTTCAAGGTAAGTTGGAGGAGGCTCCTTCATCCCCCTTGTGGGAGGGGTAATTGCTTGTTATTCCCAGAGCTGTGCTCTGAAGTCACCCCCTACCAAACCTCTACCCCATCCAGAGAGGCTCAGGGCTTGGCACTTTGGCAAAACCAATTCTGAAGGTATTTTGTTGAGGAGTTGAAGATGGTAGCAATTCTTTGAGTTTTTAGAAATTAAATGTGGATCATTTTTGGGAACATAACTGGTTCATGCACCAAATGAGTGTCAAGTATTGAGACTTGGTCAGCTTAGCATGAAGTCACAGACCTGCACAGGACAGGGAACTGCTCAGCCTGGTGGGAACAAAGATAAGGGTAATGATAGGCTGAGAGCTCCCTTCGAAACTGGAAAGGACTTCACTGTGAAGGAAACACTTGTGTTAGCTCTTGGAGCATGAGTAGTTGTTTAAATTGGGGGTTTCTTCTGTATTGATCCAGTGAGCAATCCAGTGATCTCTCTTTTATCAGAAGCAGCAATTCTGGTGTGCATGTGTGTGTCTGTATTTTCACTAAACCTTTGTTTTCTTCTTAAATGCTGTCCTGGGCTTTGACTGAAGAAAGGTTTGTTCTCAAATTTGGTGACTCCCCTTGACAACCACCAAAACTTCTTGGTTCATTTTCAGTTTTTAAAAACTCCCTAAGCAATTCATGAATAGTTTCACTCTGTAAAACAGTTCAGTAATACAGAGTGAAGCCTGAAGTTCTCCATCATCTTTGCCAAAAGGTAAACACTTCCTGTGTGGTTGTAATATTTGTTTTACCTATTTTTAAGCAGATAGGAGCATGTGATAATGTTATTATTCAACCTGCATCTTAACATTGTATTTTGGAGATTTTTTTTCCATGCCAGTATGTGAAAGTCCACCTCATTTTAAAAACAAGTGTGTAGTATTTGATTATAATGATGTTCCATTGAGCATCCAAGTACATATATGTGAGTATTTCCATAGATAGATTCTGGGGAATGGAATGATAGATCAAAGAACATGAGCTCTCTATATACATATATATGTGTATTCTGAAAGCAATATTATTGAGCTGTAGTTTACACAAGATAAAGTGTACCCATTTTAAATGTATAGTTCTGAGTTTTGCTAAGTATATATGCTCATGTAACCATCTCTACCATCAAGATATAGAACCCCCTCCAAAAACATTGTTTTGTGCCCCTTTATAATTAATCCTCACCCCCTAGTTTGTCACCCCCAGGAAATCCCTGATCTACTTTTTGTCACTATAGATTAGATTTGCCTTTTCTAGAATTTCACATAAATGGAATCATACAGTGTATTATCTTGTGCCTCGCTTCTCTCATTAGCATGTTTTTGAGATTCAGTCATGCTGGCGTATGGATCATTTGTTTCTTTTTGTTGCGCAGTAGTATTCCATTGCATGATTGAATACAATTTGTTTATCTGTTCATATGTTGATGAACATTTGGGTTGTTGCCAGTTTTTGGCTTTTACAAATACAACATATATGTTTCCATTTCTCTTGGGTAAAGACCTAGACATAGTTACTGGGTTATGTCATGTGATTGACTTTGTAAGAAACTGCCAAACTGTCTTCCAAAATAGATAATGATATTTTATGTTCCCACCAGCAACGTATGACAGTTTCAGTTATTGTATATTCTTGCTAACACTTGGCATTGTCTTCTAAATTTTAGCCATTCTAATCAGTGAGTGATGATGCTTCATGGTTTTAATTTGCATTTGCCTGATCATTAATGATGTTTAGCTTTTATTTACATGTACTTTTGGGGCATTTGTATATTTTCTGTGAAGTATCTACTCAAATCTTTTGCCTGTTTTTTATGTAACAGCTTTACACACACACAAACACACACATACACACACACACGGTCTTCAGAAAGTTCACGGAAAATGCGTATTATGAAAAAATTAAGGATGGAGTTCAAAACTTTTGCACCAAAATAAATTCATACTAACTTGTAATAACATATCTGAACAGGATCTAGTTTGAGGCACTAAGAAGGATAAGACATCAATTTGGAAAGAGCCCCTATCAAAGCAACATCAGTTTTGCTGCAGTTGAAGCAAGAACAAATATCAAATTTATGGTGACTCTTGGGTGGCAGAATGACGAAATCATTGATGCTTTGCAAAAAAGTTTATGAGGACAATGTCCCAAAGAAATCAGTTTATAAATGAGTAAGTCACTTTAAGAAGGGATGAGAGAATGTTAAAGATGGAGCTATCCACATCAATTTGTGAGGAAAAAATTAATGTTGTTTGTTCCTTAATTGAAGACCAGTGATTAACAGCACAAATAGTAGCTGACACCAGACATCTTGATTAGTTCAGTTTATACAATCTGCCAGAAAAATTAAAAATTAAATTTGAGCAAACTTTCCACTCTATGAGTGCGAAAACCATTCTGCCTGGATCAGCTACAGACAGGAGCAGAACTTTTTTGAATGGAAATTTTAAACAAGTGGGATCAAGATCCTGAAGCATTTCTTTGAAGAGTTGTAACAGGAGATTGGAACATGGCTTTACCAGTAGGATCCTGAAGACAAAGCAATGGATCCTAAAAGGGAAAAGGGGCCCAGTCACAGCAGAAGTGGTCAGGAGCAGAAGTCACAGCAACAGTTTTTTGGGTGGTTCAAGACATTTTGCTTTTTGACTTTCTAGAGGGCCAAAGGGCAATACCATCTGCTTATTATGAGAGTGTTTTGAGAAAGCCAAAGCTTTAGCAGAAAAATGCCCGGAAAGCTTCACCAGAGGGTCCTTCTCCACCACCGCAAGGCTCTTGTTCATTCCTCGTTAATCAAGGGCAATTTTGCGAGAGTTTCAATGGGAAATCTATAGGCATCCACCTTACAGTCCTGATTTGGCTGTTTCGGACTTCTTTTTGTTTTCTAATCTTAAAAAATCTTTAGGCCGCACATGGTGGCTCATGCCTATAATCTCAGCACTTCAAGAGGCCGAGGCAGGTGGATCACTTGAGATCAGGAGTTTGAGACCAGCCTGGCCAACATGGTGAAACCCCATCTCTACTAAAAATACAAAAATTAGCCGGGCTGGTGTCACATACCTGTAATCCCAGCTACTTGGGAGGATGAGACAGGAGAGTTACTTGAACCCGGGAGGTGGAGATTGTAGTGAGCCGAGACCATGCCACTGCACTCTAGCCTGGGCAACAAGAGCAAAACTCTGTCTAAAAAAAAAAAAAAAAAAAAAATCTTTAAAGGGCACCCATTTTTTTTTTTCAGTTAATAATGTAAAAAAAAAAAGACTGGATTGACATGGTTAAATTCCTGGGACCCTCAGTTCTTTATGGGTAGATGAAATGGCTGGTATCATCTTTTACAAAAGTGTCCTGAACTTGATGGAACTTATCTTGAGAAATAAAGTTTATATTTTTTATCTTTTAATTCCATTTTCCATGAACTTTTTGAAGTCCACTTATGTATGTAATATTAACACAGAATTGGCAATATGAAACATCATCATAGGCAATATGAAAACATTTTCAACACCCTCAAAGTAACCCCGTTTTCATTAGCAGTCAGCCACCATTCTTCCCTCCCTCCAGCTCCTAATGACTACAGATGAAGGTTCCGTCTCCATAGATTTACTTGAATATTTCATATAAATGGAATCATACAGTATTGGTCTTTTGTGACTGTTATACCCATTTTTATTGGGTTGTTTGATCTCTTATTATTGAGTTGTGTTTTGTATGTGATTTATACTGAAGGTATATCCTCCCAGTCTTTCATGTTTGCTTCCTTTATAGTGTATTTTGAAGAACAGGTATTTTAATAGTGATGTCCAGATAATATATTTTTTTCTTTCATGGTTTGTGTTTTTTGTGTCCTGAAAATATTTGCCTATTCTAAGCCTACAAAATGTTTTCTTTTATGGTTTTTTCCTAGAAGTTTCAGAGGCTAGGCTTTTAGGTTGAAGTCTAGCTGTGAATGCTTGTTCTTTTAACTCTGATCATTCTCTCCTTAGGTATCGCTGCTTCTGTGTGAGTTGCTGCCTCTCTTCGAATTATTTTCCTTCATGTGTTGAGTGATTCTTGGTTGTCTTGTCACGTTGGTGCTTGAGAATCCCGTATGCCTGTTGGTTGATTTCCATGGGGCTGATTTGCATTCCAGGCCCTCATTCTAGTGATGGTTGGGAAGAGGCAGAAGGTTCTGCTTGGTGAAATGGGAGGCTGGCATGCAGCCTAGGACTGGGATGGGGGCTTTGGTGGCCATCTCATTTGCTTTTCTCTCGCTGTAACTCTTACGTTCACACTTAGTTTAACTAGGAAGCGCCCAGCAAGCTTCCTTCATGCAAGCAAGTTAGGGCAAAGGAGTGCCTGTGCTGGGGGCTCCCATTGTTCTCATTGGGATTGGCCTGGGTATCTTTCTTGCTCCTGGCTTCATCAGACTCTGAATCTGTGATGACCCCAGATATTTTCTACTTCTGTGGTGTGTTCTGCATATTTTGTCTGCATTTTTCTCTCTTCTTTTTCTGTCTATTTGATTCTTATTGCTCTATAGTTCTAGCAATTCTTGAATAATTCTGATCTTTTGATGGTATTTTTTTATTGTTTTCCAGTGCTTTTGGATTTATTCTTCTCTCTGGCCTGTTATTTCAAGGACTATAGGGAGGAATTGCTGGGGTGGATATGGTATTTTGTCTGCCAAATTGATTTGATTTCTATGACTCACCTCCTAGAAAGCCCCTGGAATGCCAAAGTGAGGTAGGGAACTTTAGAAGTAGGGAAAAGAAGTTGAGGAAGGGGACAGGAAGACCAGGACAAGGGAAGGGACCTTATGTCTCTACCGCTGTGCTGGGACTAGGCTCTCACCAGCTGCTGTGGCTGCAGTGCCTTACGTGGTGCCTCCTGTCCTGGGCACCTTCCAGCTGTGAACAGTGTGGTCTGTAGCTCAACTTTGATTCAGAACGGAAGCCTCAGGCCTGCTGTTTGATTGTAGTGCCTTCCCCTGGCCCCCATGTCCTTCCCGAGGAAGCATCAGCCTGGAGGGCCCTATGGAGCGCACCTTCCCCAGAATGTGCCTGCTTGCAGGGAGAGCCTGTATCAGGCTGTCCATAGTACACCTGTGCCTGGGGTTTGTAGTTAAAGCATTTGAATACTGGGATGCCCTGGGGAGACCTTCTGCTCTCATCGCTGATCATTTCCTCTAGTGCCTTTCAGGGAGGGGACAGGAACTCGTTGGTCATGACCTTGGACCATATCTATTTTTGTCTCTCCTGGCCCAGCCCCTTAATTATCTGTTGTATACACACCTGGTTGAGAGAGTCCAAGAGGTTCCCTGACCTAGTGAGATGTCCATGTTCAAACTGGACAAGTTAGTCCCTGGTGTGGCTGTGTCCAGCCTTGTTGACCTTAGAGGAGTTTCCTTGCTTAGGTGTCTCCACCTTGTTCCCTCAGTCCTCTCAGCCTGGCACTCTCTTCTGCCCTGTCTGCTCGGCCCAATACCTGGTCTGTGACAAGCCCAGGCACCCTCCCACCCTCCTCTGTGGTACTTCCCCCACCATGGTGCTTTTGCAGAGCCTGGGAAAGAAGTGGCATTGAGATGTGCCTGAAAGAATGTACACGATTTTAGAAAATTTTAATTTTTTTCAAGTATCAAATTAGCTAGTTTCATTATTATTTTGAAATACAAATTAAAAATGTACAAAGGACACTCAGTAAGAAATAAGTCCCCCTCACACCAGTTTTCTCCAGAACTCAAGTCCCCTCCAAGAAACAGCTATAATTATCCATTCCTTGAATATCCTCCCATCGAGACTTTATACATGTACAAGGGTATGTGTCTGTTCAGTTTCCTTATTACACATGCACACGAGCATGGCTTTCTACCTTTTTCACTTAATTAGATGTGTGATTTTTGGAATGTATTATATCTTCTTGTGGTTCAAAGTTCAAAACATGCCAAAATGACAGAAGTCTTTGCTCATAACTTTGTCTCCAGCTACCAACTTCCCTCTGCAAGAAATAATTTGTGCATGTGTGTGTTTAGTGAGAATATCCCTAATCATATTTTTTTTCTATTTTTTACCCAAATAGAGGCATTCTGTACCTTGTTCTCTATCTTTCTGCCTTAGAGCAGATATCTTGGAGGTAGCCAGCTGCATGTCACAGTACAAAGAGCATCTCATCCTTTTTCTCTCCTTTCTCCCTGTCCTCTCCTGACGCTCCTCTGGGTGGATGTAGCTGAACCTCACATAGGCTGTTGACAGGTAGGGAGTTGGTGTGGGTGGCGTTCCAGGTGGTGGCAGGCACCAGCAAAGGCAGGACAGGCAGCATGTGCTTGGAGTGATGAGAGAAGTGAGTATCTGGCTGCCCAGGAGGAACATGGGGTTGGTGAGGGGAGTAGCTCACTGGAACCCATAGGTCTGGGCCATTGTGTGGATGTTGGTGGGAGTGTGTCAAGGAAGGAGTGAGCATGTTGTTAGCCAGAAGAAGCAAGAAGCCTGTAACCATGCTGCTGACCTCCCTTCAGTTGCACGTATTGGGTTGGGATGGATTTCTGGTAGAGATGAATCTGGCTCCACCTTTGCTGTGATCTCTGCCCATCCACCTGCCATGTGGAGAGTGATATTGAGGAGTCAGACTGCCCCCTGCAGTGATGAGACCTTTGACTTTCCCATGATCAGCTTCTTACTCTCATTAAATAAAATTCATAGATGATATAAGCCATCAACATACATATTTCTAAAAAATTGCTAGGTGTGGTGGCTCACGCTTGTAATCCCAATACTTAGGGAGGCCAAGATGGGTGGATCACTTGAGGCCAGAAGTTCGAGACTAGCCTGGCCAACATGGTGAAACCTTGTCTCTACAAAAAATATAAAAATTAGCTGTGTGGTAGTGCACACCTGTAATCCCAGTTACTCAGGAGGCTGAGATGGGGGGATCACCTGAGCCTGGGAGGTTGCGGCTGCAGTGAGCCGTGATTGTGCTACTGCACCCCAGCCTGGGTGACAGAGTGAGACCCTGTCTCAAAAATAAAAAAAATAAAAATATAGTAAGGTCCTGTTAAAAAGTGAGGCATAAAGAAGGAAGATGTATGTCTTAGTCCATTTTCTGTTGCTTATAACAGAATACCTGAAACTGGATAGTTTATAAAGAAAAGGAATTTATGTCTTACCTTTGTGGAGGCTGAGAAATCCAGGGTCAAGGGCCTGTATCTGAGGAGTGCCTTCTTGCCAGTGGGGACTGCAGAGTCCGGAGGTGCTGCAGGGCATCACATGGCAAGGGGGCTGACCATGCTAGCTCAGGTCTCGCTTCCTCTTACAAAGCCAGCAGCTCCACTCTCATGATAACCCATGCACCCATTAATCCATTCATCTATGACCCAGTCACCTCTTAAAGGCCTTACTGCTCAATACTACCACATTGGCGATTAAGTTGTAACGTGAGTTTTAGAAGGGACATTACTATTACATACATCATAGTAATGTATATAATTATATAATAAAATACAAAAAGTGTTTCCATATCTAAATGCTCAGACATGCCTACACTGAAAAAACAGACTCCACCACACATTTTCAGAATGTTCCCAGGTCAGCGGGCAGCATCACACCTGTTGACAACCACAAGGCTAGGGCATGCTGCGTATCGCCAAGCTATCTTACTCCTTTATGTTTTTATTTCAGATAAGTGCCATAGAGTTCATTTCCATTTGCCGTATCGATGGCAATTCTTGGATAAAGGCAAATGGAAGGATTTGGACAAAATGGAACTTATCGAAGAGGCATATTGCAATCCCAAAATAGAAAGGTAGGAAATATGTCTCTTACCTCTGTTTTGTGCCTGGGCTTCTGTGTGCGGTGAAGGAAGTTTAGCTTAAACAGCAGTGTTTAGTTTTGATAACCCTTGCGCGCATGTGTGGCTGTCAAACACACACTCTCCCTCTATCTGAGCAGCCTAGTCTGGAGGTAGAAGCTGGGCTGGAATTGGAAGTCAGCGTTTGTACTGGCAGTTTAGTGGCTTTGTTCTCCCACCTCCCTCTCCTTTCAGACAGGAGCAGTGGGGAAAGGAGAAGATGCTACCAAGACAAGTGTTAAGTTCTCAATTATTTGGTGCTGGGATTGATCATGTACATCTATACTCATTATTACAGAAAAGGGAGAGGTGATTATTTCTGTTTGTGAAATTTTAGCCTTTGGCCTATACAGCCATACCGCTGAACTGCTGTTTATGGTTTAAAAACCCTAACTTTTTTTTCCCCAAGCATGTCCTAGTATTTTCCCTCAGTCAATTCAGAGTAAACGGGATTCCTGGATAGGCTTCTTTTCAAATACTTAACATATTTTGCATTGAACTTGCTGAAATATGTTGCCAAGAAGAGAATTTGAGCCTACTTTTTGAATGTATAAAATAAATTTCCACTTAGAGTGCAATTATGTGCAAATTGCTATTCGTAGAGTATGTGAAACCAATTATTCCTGTTAGGAGGATTAAACGGCTCACATACCACCGCAGGCTTTCTTTTTGAGGCAAAGTTTACACACAGCGAAGAGCCCAAATATTAAGCATACAGTTCATTGAGTTTTGACAAATGCATACGCTTGTGTAGCCAGCATTCTGATTGAGATACGGATTGTTTTCCTTACCCTATCTCCTTCTAGTCAGTGCCCACTCCCATCATTCACCACTGTTCTGACCTCTGTCACCATAGATCTCTGTCTTGTCTGTTCTTGAACCTCATATAAATAGAACCACACGGTATGTACTGTTGTGTCTGGCCTTTTTCACTCAAATTCTCTACCCTCCAAATGGGCAGACTGCAAAGTCAGACACTTCTGGCAGAGGAAGCACAAATGCCCAATTACATGTGGATCTGGATTTATTTCTGCCACTCATTATAATTGTCACTGTGACCTGCTTTTTGTATATTTCTTTTCTCTTTCTGATCTTCTCTTAGATTTGTTTTCCTCATTTGGTTTTTTACCTTTACTAGTTTGGACGTTATAGACTGAATTTTATTCAGTGGCTGCCCTGGAAATCTAAACAGACTCTTTATGTTAACAGACTTTTAGCTGAGCTTAAGCCAATCAGTGCCTTTTATCATTCTGTCAAACAGTGAAAGAACCTTGGAATGAAATTCTGACTAGTTTCATTCAAACTTATTTACTAATTATGTAAATTTGGCCAGATTACTTAATCTCATTTTACCTTAGTTTTACTATATGTTAAGTATACAAAATAATAGTTTCTACATCATAAGGTTATTTTGAGAATTAAATGAGTTTATATACATAAAACACTCAGAACAGTGTCAGGCACATAAGTTGTGGGTCGAGCACAGCAGCTCACACCTGTTATCCCAGTGCTTTGGGAGGCTGAAGTGGGAGGATTGCTAGAGGCTAGGAATATACGACTAGCTTGGGCAACATAAAGAGACCCTGTCTCTACAAAATTTTTTTTAAAAAATTGACTGAGCCTGGTGGCGCATGCCTTTAGTCCCAGCTACTCAGGAAGCTGCAGAGGGAGCACCATTTGAGCCCAGAAGTTTGAGGCTGCAGTGAGCTATGATTGCATCATGACACTGCAGTCTGGGTGACAGAGCTAGCTCTTGTCTCTATTTAAAAAAAAAAAAAAAATGGGCTGGGCGCGGTGGCTCAAGCCTGTAATCCCAGCACTTTGGGAGGCCGAGGCGGGCGGATCGCGAGGTCAGGAGATCGAGACCATCCTGGCTAACACGGTGAAACCCTGCCTCTACTAAAAAATACAAAAAACTAGCCAGGCAACGTGGCGGGCGCCTGTAGTCCCAGCTACTCGGGAGGCTGAGGCAGGAGAATGGCATAAACCCCGGGAGGCGGAGCTTGCAGTGAGCTGAGATCCGGCCACGTGCACTCCAGCCTGGGCGGCAGAGAGAGACTCCGTCTCAAAAAAAAAAAAAAAATGCACTGTGTGTGTTGCTGCTATAATATTTTTAATCCCAGAGGTTAGAAATTCATATTGTTTTAGGCAGTCAGTATTTAAGTTTACACAATGATCATTTTGTTTATTACTCAATATTCCTTTGCTCACACTTTTCCTTGTTTATCATTTTCCTTCTTTAAGTTCTTCTGTTGGAGGTTGCTTTAGTGAGAATCTGGAGGTAATTGTGTATTTTGTTAGTCTGAAAGAGTTTTTATTCCCTTCTCGTTTTTGAAAGATAGTTTTACTGGGTATTTTCCCTTAGCTCTTCAAAGACAATTTCATTGTTGTCTGGATTCCATTGCTTCTACTTAGAAGTTAGCTATCAGCCTAAATCGCGGTGGTATTAGTTCACTTCTTAGGGCTGCTGTAACAAATTATCATGAACTTGATGGCTTCAAACAACAGAAATTTATTTTCTCACAGTTCTGGAAGCTGTAAGTCCAAACTGAAGGTGTTAGCAGGGCCTTGCTCTGTCTGAAGGCTTTACAGGAGGATCCTTTCTTGCCTCCTCCAGAATTCTGATGCTTAGAAATCCTTGGCATGCCTTGGCTTGTAGACGCATCACTCCAATCTTGGCCTCCATTGTCACAGGCATTTTTCCCACGTATCTGTGTTCACATTTCCCTCGTCTTAAAAGGACATCAGTTTTGGATTAGGGCCCACCCGAATCCAATATGACCTCATCTTAACTTGATTATATCTACCAAGACTGTATTTCCAAATACGATCACATTCACAGATACCAGGGGTTAGACCTTTACCATACCTTCTTGGGGACACAATTCAATCCAGTATAGTAGATAGTCTGTTTTTTCTTTCTGGCTGCTTTTAATATCTTGTCATTCTTTGTTGCCGTGCAGTTTCACTAAGATCTGTACGTGGATTTAAAAAGATTTATGCTACTCATATTTTGCTGTGCTTTCTGATTTCTTCAGCCGTGATCTCCTTAAGTATTCCTTCTATGGAATTCTCATTAGATATATGGTGAGGTCTTCTCACTTCATCTTTTATGTCTTCTAACTTCTCTTTTATTCTCTTTCTAAATTCTGCCACATTTCTTCCCCTCAGGCTGTCAGTTCATTAGTTCAGCCTCTTCTGAGATGCAGTGTATCCCATCGAAGTATGATTTTTAAATTTCAATTAATTTACTTACGTTTAAAATTTCTAAGGCTGGGAGCAGTGGCTAACGCCTGTAATCCCAGCACTTTGGGAGGCTGAGGAGGGTGGATGGCTTGAGGCCAGGAGTTTGAGACCAGCCTGGCCAACATGGTGAAACTCTGCCTGCATTAAAAAAATACAAAAATTAGCTCAGTGTGGTGGTGCATGCCTGTAATCCCAGCTACTCCTTGGGAGGGTGAGGCAGGAGAATCGCTTGAATCTGGGAGGTGGAGATCACGGTGAGCTGAGATCATGCCACTGCACTCCAGCCTGGGTGACAGGGTGAGACTCTGTCTCAAAAATAAATAAATAAATAATAATAAAAAAGGAAAAGAAAAACGTTTTGGAGGGAGTGGAGGAGAAAGAAAAAAATAATAGTAAAAGTTCTGTTTTTTTTTTCTTAAATTTACCCAGTCAATTTTTATAGTCTCTTGATTCTTAACTCATACTTTTGATGCTCAATTCCTTTTTAAAAAACACATCATGTATATCTGCATCTGAGAATACTAATGTTTTTAGTTCAAGGTGGTCTGATTTTGTTTTTGCTAAGTGTGTTTGTTTCCATGTTTTGTGATTGATTTTGAGCTCATGTTTGATGGAAATTTATTTGGAAATTCTTTTTTTTTTTTTTTTTTTTGAGATGGAGTCTCGCCCTGTTGCCCATGCTGGAGTGCAGTGGTGTGGTCTTGGCTCACTGCAGGCTCCGCCTCCTGGGTTCATGCCATTTTCCTGCCTCAGCCTCCCGAGTAGCTGGGACTAGAGGCACGTGTCACCACTTCAGTCTAATTTTTTGTATTTTTAATAGAGAGAGTTTCATCATGTTAGCCAGGATGATCTCGATCTCCTGACCTCGTGATCCACCCACCTCGGCCTCCCAAAGTGCTGGGATTACAGGCCTGAGCCACCGCGCCCAGCCTGGAAATTCTTTTGAGGCCTGAGTTGAAGGTGAATTCCTCCACAGGGGATTTGCGTTTGCTTCTCTGAGAACTGCTACTCTGGATCTTCTTTGCAGCTAATTCTCACAAAATATGGATCAGCCTAAAACTTCTGTGAGGCTTGAGTGGTTTATGAGTTCTCAGAGGAGTTTTTTCCTCCTTTATCTATAACCAACATTAATACAGGCAGGTTTCCTTGCCAGATGTCTTTGCAAGGCAAGTCCCCTCTCCAGTCCCCCTTTACTAAGGTGGGTCATCTTTTAGGTTCCTGGTTTTATGCAGAGGTATCTCTTTTGAGTTTCAGCCCTTACTCAGATCCTACATTTTTTTCCTGTTTCCCCTTTGCGGCCAAAGCCTAGGCTCTCTGTCATTACTCATCGACACTGCCCTAGGATAGCTGCTGGCTCTTGCCTTCCCCTTCGCTCTCCAGTTTCGTACCTTCCTTTGGTCTTTAGGCAGTACTGCGTTTAGAAAGGGAGCGCGTCTTGGTGGCTCAGGTGCAGGCTGTGCAGCCCACATGAAAGCCCAGCTCACCTGCTGACTAGCTATTTGTCCTTGAATGGGTTTCTTCACCTTCCTGAGCTTCTGTTTTCCCGTCTGTGAAGTGGAGATAATAGTCTCACTCAACCTCATAGGGTTGTGAAAATGTCATCGCCTAATACATGTAAAGTGCTTAATGCAGGGTCTGGCTCACACAGTAAACAGTATGTGTTAGCTATTGTTATTTTTGGCTTCTAAGCACTTCCCTTTCTTGCCAGCTCAGCAGTGCATTTTAAAAAATAATGTTTTCACCAGCATCTTCTGCATTTTGTACTGAGAGGAATTTTCATCGTAACTAGTCTCCCATATTGTCTTGATTTTGATATTTTTATACCTCAAAACTGATCTGAAAAAGCAGTTTCCCCTACCTCTGGAAACTTTTTTAAAAATATGCATGTCACATTTACTGTTCGCATCTCCCAGCTGTATGTTCTCAAGCTGAGGGACCTGTGTCTGCTTGGCTGGTGGGATTTTCAGTCTGCTGTTGTTTTCTTTTGTAGGATCCTGTGCTCTGAGTCAGCCAATACCTTTCACTCTGATTGTCTGAACTTTAACGCCATGACTTACGGTGCTACCCAGGCTCGCCGCCTCTCCACAGCCTCCTCTGTCACCAAACCTCCACACTTCATCCTCACCACTGACTGGATTTGGTACTGGAGTGATGAGTTTGGTTCTTGGCAGGAATATGGAAGACAGGTAAGTGTGATGGAAAGAGGGTGTTTTGTCCTGAGGATCCGTAAGAGAGGAGCCAAGTAAAAGCCCCCATATTGTTGCCAGGTGCATTCTTGAGAGAGCTGAGGATCCCCAGGTCCCAGTGTGACTCACTTGCTTTGAGAGAGTTATGGCAAAACTAGATAAGTGAAATTTATTTGTATGAGCTTTCCTCTTTGAAGAGTTTCCATCTGTTGGCTCATGAGAACTGAATGACAAATTTGTAGTGAGATCAAGTTTCTTCATTGGTTTTATTAAATGGGATAGAAAGATGCTTTTCTTGTTGAACAGGTAACTTAACCCCAGAGCTGGTGCCTATGTGTGCAAGTGTGTTTGTGTAACTGTGGTATAGAAGTAAAGGCTTTTCAAACCGGTTGTCTGCCATTTCTGCAACTTTACAGAAGGTAGGCAAATATAAGAAAATTGATTTACACCATGTGTAGATTTGGAATCCAAGCCAAATAACAAAAAATAGCTGCTGTCAATTATTTGCAGGTGTCTGTTGATGGGTCAGATTAAAGGGAGTCCCCTGGTCACTTAATAGAAGTACAAGTTTAGGCCGGGCATGGTGGCTCATGCCTATAATCCCAGCACTTTGGGAGGCCAAGGCGGGCAGATCACTTGTGGTGATCTGGCCAACCTGGCCAACATGGCAAAACCCCGTCTCTACTAAAAATACAAAAATTGACCAGGTGTGGTGACATACGCCTGTGGTCCCAGCTACTTGGGAAACTGAGATATGAATGAGAATCACTTGAACCTGGGAGGCAGAGGTTGCAGTGAGCAGAGATCGCACCACTGTACTCCAGCCCGGAGCGAAAGCGAGATTCCATCTCAAAAGAAGTACAAGTTTAGGGAAAGCACCATTGATAAAGAACACCCCCTCCAAAATGAAAATTGATAGGCATTTTGCACTCTTCTGGGTTTTAAGAGGCTATATTGAAGCTTTAATTTCTTATTCTTAACTGCACTCAGAATGCCCTTTTCCTCTGGTCATCCTCTAATATCAGCTCCATGAGGGCAGGGACTTTAGTCTTTCTTTTGCCCCGTTGTATCCTGTGTGTGGAATGATGCATAGCCGGTCCTCAGGAAATAGACGTTGGCTGATGGAAGGAGGAGGGTGTTGCTGACAGTATCTCGTTGGTCAGCTGGAGATGGTCACTCTCAGCGATGGCCTTGCTGCCTTGCATTCCTTCCTTTCCCCTCTGCTCACCTCCTCCCCTCTTGCCGGCACCAGCCTCTCCTTGCTTGCTGCTCTTCCCTGCCTTCCTTTCCCACCTGTCTCCCTCCCATCATGGGCGGCCTGGGACTCTCTCTGACCTGCCCTGTGGGCCTCATCCAGATAAGCTCTCTAGGTTTGGTCAGGAGTGTGAGGGGAAGAGGCGGTGGCATGACGAGGAGGGGGAGAGGATGACTGCCCAGTCACGCTCCAGGAATCCCGGCTCCTTGAGATGGAGGGACAGATGGCAGGTGCAACACACTTAGCAGATGTGACCATCACTTTCATTTTGTTTGGCGATCTGTCCGGCTTCTTGGGGAGACCCCTGGTTGCTGAATGAGATGACACATGGGCAACCCATGCAAAAGTAGGGTTCCCTGGTGGTGTCTCATCACAGCTTTGGGGGTTGGGGCCGTTCTCCAGTCAGCCAACACAGAGCATGCCCCATTCTCTCCTGTGCTCCTCCTCCTTTGTGGCAGTGCAGAAACTCATGGCGAGCAGTTTGAGAATCTCTGGGGACGAACCGTGTGGATGTTACTGTTATGCCACGTGCTAGTGGGGGCGTAGAAACACGTGTAGGCTTGGTGGCTTCAGGCTGGACAGCCTAGGATGATCTGGTTTTTCTCATCCTCCCTTTCCTACACGTTTCTGATGTAACCCCACATTTAGGTTTCTTTTTTAGTTTTCTGCTAATTGCCACTTCAAAACAGTTTTCTCTTGATTCCCAGAAAAGCTAAGTTTTTTCTGTCTGAGCTCAAGAAGTACTCCAACATTTCATGTCAAAATCAGACACCTGCTGGTCCTGCCACAGAACATGTGGGAATCTGTCATTCGTTCCACATCTCACTGGTGCCTCCAGGTGCTAAGCCCAGACCTTTCGCAGCCTAACACATAATATGGCTGCCATTGTTGGTTTCTTCTTCCAAACCTCCCACTGAGGGCAAAATAACTCTTTACTTTTTGCTTTATGCGCATCCACCTGCATCTTCCCTCCCGCTGTGACCACCCATCTGCAGAGATTTTGACTGGCGGCCTGGGGTGGGGGCAGGGCGCCTGCATCTGGCTGCTGCTTCTCCTCTCTGTGTCCCTGATTCACAGCTTCATTTTCTCAGGCCCAAAGGGAAGGGATTGTTTTCTTTTCCTTTCCCCTTGTTGTCAGAAAGGGATTTTTATACCATGTCCTCTTCTTCCCTGACTCTAGTTTAGTGGCTTGGTTTTGAAGGAGGACAGAGTTCAGAGAGAGAAACTTAGGCATCACTATGAGACCGTAAACTAGGAGGCTGCTTTGCAAACCATTATACCTTGTAACACCCACCCCACGTGGTTCTCATGGGCCAACTCATTGTCATCCCTCGGGCTTGGGCCCTGACTCAGGTGGCTTTTTCTTCCAAGAAACCTTTGCTGGGTCTCACCCTTCCTTGGTCATTCTTAGTTAACCCTCTCAGCATCCAGAGCACCCGTGAGACCTGTGTGGGACCTTGTGCTTGAGGCTTTGAAACATCTGCGTACTTTTTGTTCCCCTCCTCCATTGCTGGACTCAGTTGCCCAGAGGCATGGGTGAATCTTGTCTCACTCATTGTTCTGTTAGTAACACCTGAAGCTTGTGACCTGGGAGGACTAGGATGGTAGCAGTAGCGGGAGCAGGAAAATTGACAGGGACAGAGGGAGTTCGTTGGTTATAGGTTCAATAACTTTAATTTTAGTTGTCAATGTAATGTCAAATTTAGTAAGAACAGTGAGGATAATAGTAACATTTGTTATGCTTTGTTCTGGGCACTGTGCTAAGTGCTCTGCATGTCTTATTTAAATGGTTTCTCCAGCCCTGTGAGGATGATATAGTCCTGTTGTGTAAAGGGATGAATGTGGCCTAAGTACTATTATTCATGTCATAAGCTTGAGATAACGGAGGCTCAGGGAGGTTAAAATAACTGGCCAAAGTTATAGAGCCAGCAGGTTTGGGAGCCAGAATTCAAATTCAGTCCATCCTAAGCTATGAGATTTCCTGTAGGTAATTGTGGAAGAATAGGGATTGAAATGGATGATTAAAAAAATAGATGAATGCTCCCAGGGACCAGAAAAACAAAACCTCTAGGAAGAGGACCGAGCTCTGATTAAAGGATGGTTGGAACGTGAATAGACGGCTAAGAGCAGCCTGGCTTGGGCTGTCCAGTCAAGCAGCACTTGAGAAGTCACTGTTGCTGTTCTGCTGGCATTTGAGTGACTGTCGCGTCCTCTGTCCTAGGTGACTTGAGTGCCCTCCTCTCCATTGCGCCCATCCCTGTCATCCTGCTCAGCAGGATTACTGCCTTGTTTTTGCTAGGGCGGCTTCAGGAGAGAGTCATGTTGCCTCTGTTCTGTGCCTCCCTCTCCTGCCATACCATGCTCCCTGGCCTCCCTCTTCCCCACCACAGGACTGTCCGCCGTGAGCATCTCTGAAATGTGGCTTGGGTGCCACCAGCGTCTTTCCTCATCACGCGGTTTCTTGCCTTCATAAAGTGTCTGGCTTTCCATCGCAGGGCACAGCGCACCCTGTGACCACTGTCAGCAGTAGCGACGTGGAGAAGGCCTACCTGGCCTACTGCACACCGGGGTCTGACGGCCAGGCAGCCACCTTGAAGTTCCAGGCCGGAAAGCACAACTACGAGTTAGATTTCAAAGGTATCCTATGCCCCTGCCCTCGCCCAGCAGAGCCTACCTGTGTTGGCTCTGTCCCTACACCTTAACCCTGGAGGAGCCATGTGCACACACTGAGGGCCCGGGTAGGTACAGGAAAGAAAAGCAAGGTATGCCTGTGTAGAAGGGGAGACAGACCTGGAGACAGATGACACTGGCCCTGTGCAGTGGAGGAAGAGCTGCATCGAGAGTGTGAGGAGAATGGACCCCAGGAGGGGGAGGAGCCCCAAGTGTGGAGGACAGGCAGGGTCAGCATGCATGCAGGGTGGTTGTCCTGCTGTGCCCAAGGACTAGCTTGAGTCCCTGACAGGTGTCCGAGGAGCTCCGTCGTGCAGTGTCTGCCTTTTCACTCCCTGCTGCAGCAGTGCTGCTGTCATCTTTTTTTTTGAGACAGAGTCTCGCTCTGTCACCCAGGCTGGAGTGCAATGGCATGATCTCGGCTTACTACAACCTCTGCCTCCTGGGTTCAAGTGATTCTCGTGCTTCAGCCTCCCGAGTACTTACAGGCATGAGCCACCACACCTGGCTAATTTTTTGTATTTTTAGTAGAGACAGGGTTTCATCGTGTTGGCCAGGCTGGTCTTGAATTCCTGTCCTCAAGTGATCTACCCCTCTCAGCCTCCCAATGTGCTGGGATTTCAGGTGTGAGCCACTGCGCCCAGCCTGCTGCCATCTTTTCTGTAGGCAGCTTTGGAGTTGATGGGTTTAATGGATGATAGGACACAGAGTAATTAAAAGTCCCTGGGAAGCAGATTTTCATGCACTCATGGTGTCCTGAGGCTGGGGCTGAAATGTTTCTTCCTGGTTGCCTTACAGACAGAAATAGGCCACCCTTTGGCCAGTTCCTCCAAGCAGCTGATTTGTGAGAATTTTTTTTTAGTTTTAATTTTGCTGTAGTTTCTCTTAAGCCATTTCCACATGAGTGTATCGGTCTCGCTTTATTCAGTTCCGTTTTGCCTGTATTTCACATTTTAAACTCCGAGTCCTTCTGAATGTCCAGCGTTTTATAAGGGAGTAAGTGGGCCTTCCTTTAAACACGGGTTATGGTTTTCCTTATTTTTGTAGACCTTTATTCTATGTGGAATATAGCAAAGTGTCTGGTGAATTATCCTGAAACCACTTTGGCTGTCTGTTTCTGGCCTTGGTTTTGCTTCTGGTTTTGTGGCACTTGTGGTTTTGCTTAGGGTAAATCACTGCCCCCTTAACATGCCCTTATAGAGAAGTTCTCCTCTAGAGTGCGAACTGCCTCTGCTCTGCTGCATAGCGCCAGCCACATGTGGTCTGGTTTGCTTTCCATAGCCTGATGCACACCAGTGCATGAAAGGGGACAGTGAGAGCATAGAAGTTAATCAAATCAGGACTGCCCTAGAGGTCAGGACTGTGTGGAAAGCACGCATCTAACTGCTGCTGACAGCAGTCTGGAATATTTATTTTAAATATCTGGAAAATATCAAAACAGATAGATCAGAAATGTCAGATACCACCTTTATCATTCCCAACCTAGGCCACGCCCTGGGGACATAACAAAACCTCATGATAGGGATGGGAAAGAGCACACACGTGCAGTTGATAGTTCCTGCAGACTGACCGAAGCCCATTTGAGTGGGGACAATTCTTCTTTTGAGTGGGGACAATTCATCGTCTTCCTCTTCTTCTTCCTCTTCTTTCTCCTCCCCCTTCTCCTCCTCCTTCCCCTTCTCCCCCTCCTCCTCCTTCTCCTCCTTTCTCCTCTTCTCCTCCCCCCTCTTCTTCTAACAGTATCCACAAAAGAAGCTTGAGATGAATTGGCTTCTTCCCCCACAACTTCACTACTGAGTATAAAGCAAGTCTCAAAGCAGACTGCCACACACATTAGGAAGCAAGTGCACTTAAAACACACACAAAATAGCCCAAATGAGTTGTTTTGAAGGTTTAGGGATGATTCAGTTCTGCCCTTTTAGGGATTCTTGTTGTAGATGATTCACTCAAGGCAAATGGCAGTGTTCCAGAGGCAGAATTCTAGCATCCTGTCAGGTGGTGTCAGACGGGGAGAATCCCCAAAGACAGGCTGTAGCCTAGGGTATCCTCTGGAAGGGTAAGTTAGGGAAAAGGCCTCACTTTACTCTGTCCATAGAAGGGTAGTGAATGTGTCTGACACATTTAGCCAGTCCACATATCTTGGCTCACTTTTAATTTCACCAGTGAAAGCCATTTAAGATTCATCACAGAGGGCCGGTAGGCCAGTAACACCCATTTAAATATGCCAGTGAGAATGGTCTTGTTGGGCGGCTGAGTGGTGGGTAACAGAAGGGGTCATGGTTGCTGCATCTGGATCCTGGGCTCTGAATGAGAATGTGGGTGGACCTCCAGGAATGGTGACCATCTCGGCTGCAACCTAAGAGACACACACTTGGATAACCATACAGTTTATGCTCAAGTGCAGTAAGGCTAATTTTGGACATCTATAATTTTTAATATTAAAATGTTTTGTAAGTGAAAATAAGATTAGCTGGGCATGGTGTCACACACCTGTAGTTCCAGCTACGTGGGAGGCTGAGGTGGGAGGATTACTTGAGCCGGTGAGTTCAAGGTCTACTTGGGCAACAAAGCGCAAGACCCCATCTCTTAAAAAAATGAAATAAATAAATAAAAAAGAAAGGAAGTAAGACTTGAGAGGGTTTTCTTGGCAGGCAAAGACATGACAAACCCTTCTAGGTATTTATTTTTCCACTTGAGGGGCCAGTTCCCCCACCCCAAATCCTCAGGATGAATATGGGATTCTTGAGGGTGGGGAAGCAAGAAATGTGCTTATTAAAGATATTATTGGTTTAGAAAGGTTGATGAATACTGCCATAGTTTAACTAAAACAAAGTCATAAAACTTACATTAACTCTCAGTCCCACTAACTCAAGATGTGGTAGTTTGGTCTCAGGCTGGGCTGAGGCCTTTTTTTAATATCCAAGCTGGGAAAAATTGCCAAGCGAAATAATGGTTTAAACAAGATTGGAAGGAACAATTTAAAAGCACTCATGTATAATTGATATGTCAATTACTAATCATTCCTCTATTCATTAAACCCAGTCTCCTAAGGATACCTGTTTTCTTTATGAATATTTGAAATGTGTAAAATTGCCTTATTTTTAACAGACTGATTCTGGGCTTTACACATTTGGGTAAGCTTTCAAATCTGTCTAATTTGTGTTTATAAAACATTGCCATCCTGTGTGTATGTATATGTATATATATATTTTTTCACTGGTTATGTTTTTTTCCAGCATTCATTCAGAAAAACCTGGTCTATGGCACAACTAAAAAGATTTGCCGCAGACCCAAATATGTGTCTCCCCAGGATGTGACGACCATGCAAACCTGGTAGGTTGCAGTGGGGGGGCTTGGTGCTTAGGATGTAATCAGCTGGGGTGTGCTCTGCAGCGGCGACAGAAAACCTGCCTCGGACAGCATGCGGGCACTCATTGGCTTGTACAGCTAGGTGCTCTCGCACTCTTATCATTTGTCTTCTACTAGTTGGACCAGAGTGGGAATTATCCTGTGGGTCGAAGCTTTGTGATGCATAATTAGAAGGCTGCCTGTTGTGATCCGCGATGATTCCCTGGAAAAGACGGACTCTGAAGGCGAGTCTAGACTTGAAGCCAACCCATCCGTTGGTCTTTTCCATGGAATCATTGAGTCATAGACTTGAATTTTTTTAATGTTGAAATAATGAAATAATGATGGAATTACACCAGTAAAAACCTATGTATTTCAGTATTTGAATATCACAGAATACCAAAACTCTAAAGACAGATATTGCAGTCACTAATGGGCGAGCTTCATCAGGGTGAGTTTCTTTCAGTCCCAAGATGGCTACCAGGAGCCACCAGGTTAGCCTGTGGCCTTTGAACCCCTAGAAGGAAGGAGAGAAACCTCTTATACCAGATGAGGGGAAATTCTTGTGCTTTGCACTGATCAAACCCCATCTCAACCACTGGTGTTATTTTAGGCTTGGGGAGGTGGGATGGGAGTGGAACTGAGAGGAAGGGGTCAGTGTTCTCCAAACCACACAGCCACATATTGGAGGAAGGTGGCCTGCATGGTGGAGAGGGACCACAGTGCCCATACAGTTTGGGCTTGCCACAGCCAGTGCTGGGATTTTAGGCAGTGTTGCTGGTAGCTGGCTGCACCTGCTGTTGGCCGGAGAGGTCTGGCTCGTGTCCATTTCATGGAGAACTGACAATGTCTCTTTTGGTTCTTTTGTTTTGTGAAGCATGCAAAGGTCATTTTTAAAAGAGTTTGGTACAAGATAGAGGAGAAAGGTATTATCAGTCCACGAAACTGCCTTGTGAGTCAGACCTAACAAAGTAATTTCCTGGGAATGTGCCTTACTTTTCCTTTTTAAATTAAAATTTATTTTTGTGTTGGGTGCAGTGACTCAACACCTGTAATCCCAACACTTCGAGAGGCTGAGGCAGGTAGATTGCTTGAGCCCACGAGTTTGAGACCAGCCTGTGCTCCTGTAGTCCCAGCTACTCAGGAGGCTGAGATGGGAGGGACGTCTGAGCCCGGAGAGGTCGAGGCTGTAGTGTGCCGAGATCCCACCACTGCACTCCAGCCTGGGTGACAGAGTGAGACCCTGTCTCAAAAATAATTATTATTATTGTTTTGGACTGTGTAAAAAACTTTTACGTGATTAAAAGTCAAACCTATATAAAATGGTATTCTCTGTGGTCTGTAATGTCCTCCCTGTTATCTCTGCCCTGTTCCCACTGTGGGTAACATTAGTTTCTGGTTTTTCTTTTTTATGTTTCTCTTTGCAAAAATAAGCATTTGCATACACACATATGAAAGTATTTTCTTCTCTTCTTGCATGAAAGGGAACATGCTATCTATACTGCTCTATACCCTTTTTTTTTTTCACTTAAAAATAGATCCTGATAATCACTTTGTTTCAGTTCATTAACTTCCTCAATCTGTTTCTTCTTTCCTGGTTCTCCTTAATATGTATGTACCATAGTTTACTTAATATGTCCCCTTTTCATGGATGTTTGTGTTGTTTTCAGTTTTTTGCTATTACAAAGTATAATGCCGTGATGAACCATTTGATGTATGTGCTGTTTCGAATTTTGGAGGTATGGCCTGGTGCAGTGGTGCACACCTATTATCCCAGCACTTTGGGAGGCCAAGATGGAAGGATCACTTGAGCCCAGGAGTTTGAGACCAACCTGGGCAACATAGTGAGACCCTGTGTCTATTTTTTTTTTTCATTAAAAAAACCCACAAATTTTGGAGGTATCCTATTAGATCAGAGTCCTAGAAAGTCAGCCAAGTTCCTTTCCATGGGCTTGAATCATTATGCACACCCACTAGGATGCATGAGATGCCTCAGAGTGAGTTGTCAGGCTCTTGAGCTTCTGCAGTTCTTAGGGGTAAAAGATGGGTCAGTGGACTTGAGTTTGCTTTCTCTTAGGAGTGAGGTTGAATATTATTTCTAACATGTAAGTGCCATTTTTGCTTCTTTTTCTGTGGACTGTTGGTCTTTTATTCATTTTCTATCAACTTTCTGATTTTTTCTTAAATATCAAGAACCTTTTATCTGTTAGGGAGATTTGCCCTCGTTTTGTTATATAAATGGCAAATATTTTCTCTTAGTTTGTTGTTTGCCTTTTGACTTTGCCTATGAAGTATTTTACCATAAAGATATATTTCTTATTATTTTAGTTAAATGTGTCAGTCTCTGATTCTGGATTTAGAGTTTTGGTTGATTATGAACCTTCTATTTCTGGAAGTCATTTTTTATTCTTTTCCTATACAAAGCCTACTTTAGACAAGGTTTGGGAAAGTCTCTGCTTTCTGAGAGTAGATCTCTCTTGTTGTCATTCTAATTTAGTTTTCAGGGGGCCACAAGAAGATGCCAAATGTCCAAACTAAAAGTGATTCAGACTAAGATCTGAGTGATTTGGGGTCTCCTGTAAGCGGAGTGTCACACACTGTTCACACAGATGAAGAGTTCAGTTCTTCTCTCTGACCCATGTGCCAGCAGCTGGTTGTCATTAACTGCAGCAGCAAGTCTGCTTGGGCCTGTATGGCCAACTGGGAATCTGAGGGTAGATCACTTTCAGAAACAACTTTTCTATGTACAGAATTAATGGAGTCATAAAACGTAATGCCCATATTCAGAAGTTATAATACAGGAATGTCATGTAAAATTTATTTATTTATTTATTTACTTACAAGACAGGATCTCACTCTGTCACCCAGGATGGAATGCAGTGGTGTGATCATGGCTCACTGCACCTTCCACCTCCCGGGCTCAAGCAGTCCTCCCACCTCAGCCTCCCAAGTAGCTGGGACCACACAGGCATGCCCCACTATGCCCAGCTAGTGTTTTTTATTTTTTGTAGAGACAGGGTCTCACCATGTTGCCCGTCCTCCATGAAAATGTTTCATTCATATGATTGGGTCTTATTTTTTCTTTTCTTACCTTTTTTTGTGTATATATGTATTTTAAAGGCTATGGTAGAAACTACATGTTCTTCACTTACATACAAGTAAATCATTGTCTTTGTCTTCCTGTCTTTTCTTCCATTTGCCTTCCTCTCAACTTTTTTTAAACCTCAAGAGGCACTGTTATTTTGTACTCTGAAAGTTTCATTAAATGTATTCACATTTTTACCACTTTGTCCTTTCAGATTACCTTAGATCAGGGATGTCCAATCTTTTGGCTTCCCCGGGCCACATTAGAAGAAAAAGAATTGGGCCACACATAAAATACACTAACACAAACGATAGCTGAGCTAAAAAAAAAAAAAAAAATCACAAAAAAGTCTCATAATGTTTTAAGAAAGTTTACAGATTTGTGTTGGGCCGCATTCAAGGCTGTCCTGGGTCACATGCAGCCTGCGGGCTGCAGATGGACAAGCCTGCCTTCGGTGAAGATTTGTTGAAAACTCTGTTTTTGGTGTGTCTGAATATGTATGTATATATTTATTTATTTTGAGATGGAGTTACACTCTGTCGCCCAGGCCAGAGTGCAGTGGCATGATCTTGGCTCACTGCAACCTCCGCCTCTTGAGTTCAAGTGATTCTCCTGTCTCAGCCTCCTGAGTAGCTTGGACTACTGGCGTGCGCCACCATGCCTGGCTAATTTTTATATTTTTGGTGGAGATGGGGTTACATTATGTTGGTCAGGCTGGTCTTGAACTCCTGATCTCAAGTGATGTGCCCACCTTGGCCTCCCAAAGTGCTGGGATTACAGGTGTGGGCCACCGCAGCCAGCCAGTATGTATTTATTTTGCTCTCATTCTTGAAGGAAGTTTTCACTGGGTATAGAATTTTGGGTTGTAGGGATTTTCTCTTGGATCATTGGTGGTGACCACTCTGCTGTATTCTGGCTTCCATTGTTGCTTTTGAGAAATTGCCTGTTGGTCTAACAGGTGCTGCTTTGGCAGTAATCACTCTTTTTTCCTTTGGCTACCTTTAAGAACTTCTGTTTGTCTTGGAGTTATGCATCCTCACTAAAGTGTGTCTAGGTATGTGCTTTTTATTTATCATGGCTGAGATTCTTCGCACTTCTTAAGCTGCGGATTGGTGCGTCTCGTCAGTTCTCTTTGAAAATTGCCTCCACTGTCTTCTCTCTCCTCTCCTAGAGCTTCACTTAGGTTCTGATCATATTCCAGTTCTCACTGTTCTCCATGTCTCAACTTCCTTCCTGCATTTTCCATTTCCTTGTTGCTGTGGGTCGCATTCTGGACAATTGCATTTCACGTATCTTTCAGCTTACTGATTCTCCCTCCAGCTGGTCTAATCTGCTGTTAAGCCTGTCCACTGCACTTTTATTATTAAGGATTGTACTTATCATTTCTGTAAGTTCTATTTGGTTCTTTTTAAGATCTTCCAGGTCTTTTTATAGTTTCCTGTTCCTTACATATGTTTTTAAAGTTTGTCTTTTTTTTTTCTTTAAACATAGGAGGAATAATTGTTTTGTAATCTGTCTGATAATTTCAGCATCATAAGTCTTTGTGGGTCTGTTTTTGGCTGATTCTTGCTGCTGGTAGGACCTTGCTTAGTTATTTTTGAGCTGTGCCATTTTCCAAGGAAAGTTATTTGTGGGAGTGCTTTGAGGCTCAGGATGAAGGTATATGTTTCATGCCAGCAGAAACAGAAGGTAGATCTATTTAGAAAGAACAGTGTATTCTGAAATTTAATAGGAATGATTTGTAATTATAGTTTCACAGTCCTTGTTCCTGAACCCTTGAGCCATATGTCTTTTGAACCGCTTTTATTTATTTATTTTTAGAAAGATAATGTGATGCTTGTATCACGTGACACTTTATATCTTAGCACATTAGTATTTCTGCAGTAAAGAATATGCATAGTCAGTTTAAGAAGGATAAATACAGACCACAATGGCCTCTTACTAACTTCAGTCAAATTTCTACTGCCAAATGAGTTTTGATGTCACTTAGGTTTTTAAAAAAATGTTTTATTTCATTTTTTCTCCTGCTTTTCCTGAGCTGTATAAAAAAAGTTTTAAAATGTCAATTATACCTCATTGAGGGCTTAAAATAATGTCTTTAGAGCTCTTAGAATTTCAGAATTGTGGATAAAGGTTTATGGCCCTGTGTGTACTCTTTTAACCATGTACTCCATCCCTTTTGTCCCTTTTGTGTGGTAGTTGGGACACAGGTGAGAAATAGATCTCTCAGGACTGTTTGGCTACATAGGCAAAGATAAAAGTGCTCTCATGTTGTGAGTATTATGTTAACATTCTTCCTTGCCTTCTACCTGCTCTTAAAATATGATACGCTGAGACTCAAGACTGGTGATATTGGCTAGCAGAGACCACCTATGGTAGATTTGCTTTGTGTAAGAATAAAATGTCTACGTGTTTTTGTTTACATTTTTGTAGCAATACCAAGTTTCCAGGCCCGAAGAGCATCCCAGACTATTGGGACTCCTCTGCCCTGCCAGACCCAGGCTTTCAGGTAGGGGACACATGTGCCTGGGGTTGAACAGGAACGTGTTCTGTAGAGGTGGGTATGTGTGAACAGACTCTGCTATTCCTCAACACTGAAGAAGCTGTAAGGCTGGGGCTAATTGGGGCAGGAGGGCAGTGACAGATGTGGGCTTTTTGTTTTTGTTTTTTTTGCAGAGGGTTTTGTTTTTTCACTGCCCAAGAGATGGTTGTGGCTCTGAGGGGAGCGGTTGCCTTATGGAGGGAGGAGGATGAGCTGTGAAACTTGCTAGAAAGGGCAGAAATAAGGAGCTTTTGGGCTGGGCTTAACCAATAAATACCAATTTTACTAAGCAAGAAAAGGAAAAGCCTCGGGAGGACCTGAGTCTGATGGACATTTGGAGGGGGGTTACTGTCAGGAGGGAAGACATTCACGACTAGCAGACAGGAGAATGGACAGTGAGTTCGGCAGCTTGTTGAGGGGCTCTGACCAGTGGGAGCTGTGCTGAGTGCAGGAGAGTACGCAGACTCACATCTGATGGTGCCCGTCTGCGTGAGGCACCTGGGGTGACGTCTGCCGGCTGGCTGACTGTGGAGCACTGTGCTACTCAGCTTTACAACATGATGGTCCCTGTCCTGGGAGGACTTCCTGAGCTTGTACAAGGCACATACAGATGCCAACAGTGCAGGCAAGAAGTGCTGAGAACCTGAAGGGGTTCAACACATTTGTCTAGACAACAACTCTGTGGTCCTTGGACCATGTAGTCCAACCTGTGTCTTTGGCCTGTGTGGGACAAAAAATAAAAGAGCAGGGACATCCAGGGGATACCCAGGATGGTGGCTTAAGCATTACATGTCTGTCCTTTAGATTGGTTTCATAGTGATGAGGAGCAAAGTGACTACAATTTACAAACATAGTAAATCCTCAACATCATCAATAGGTTCTTGGAAACTGACTCAAAGTGAAACAACATACTGTCTGATGAAACCAATTTCCCATATGCTAACTGACATAAGAGTTAAGTTCCTATGGCATGCAGTTTATTGTTTTACTTAAAATTGCAGTTTCCAAGAACCTATCAACGAAGTTTCATGAGGACTGATTGTCTCCTGTGCCTGGAGAGATCATGTCATCAGGGGAGGTGGGAATGTGGTTGCTGCTGTCTGGGCATTTGTGCTTCTGCAGTTCTAATGTTTACAAGAAGCCTTGGGAAGGGACTGATTTATATTCTGTTGACGATAATGCATTAAAAACATTTACCCCTTGCAGAAGATCACCCTTAGTTCTTCCTCGGAAGAGTATCAGAAGGTCTGGAACCTCTTTAACCACACGCTGCCTTTCTACTTTGTTCAGAAGATTGAGCGGGTACAGAACCTGGCCCTCTGGGAAGTCTACCAGTGGTGCGTTGGTGCTCGCTGCTGGTGGGCTGGTGGCTTTGTCCCTTCACACTGCTGGCTGATTGCCACATGTGGCCCGGGTTTCCAGGATAAGCAGAGCGACAGGGCTGCCGTGTGCTGGGAGCTGTGTGTCTGCTGTCCTTCATCCACTCCCCCAGGGCAGTGTGGTAGCACATCCCATTGTAGAGATGAGGGCACCGAGGCCTCCCGGAGCATACCACCTGATCCTGTTCATGAGCACTGGCAAAGCCAGCACTCTCACTTCTCCATTCTGCCTTCCCGGAGACCAGTGGGATGGGTCGGTACAGCCCACCACACCCTTAGCCCCAGGAACACAAGGCTGTGGCTGGAGAGCGGGGGTCTTAGGTTCATGCATGAGGACTGGCTTGTCCTTGGACACCCACTCACTTGTCTATGTGGGGAGGAATCCTACAACAGGTCACCATGGCAGCCTGGGTCTTGCTGACTTGTCCCCACATGGGGTTGGGGCAGTGTTGTCTGTACTCTGTGCACAATGATGAAGTCTGGGAACAGAGAGGAGAAGGATGGGCACCCACTGACTGGCAGCCTCAAAACTCTCCTACAGCATCCCAGGGCTCAACTCCATCCAGGAGCAAGGTGGGGGCGGGGTTGGGGAAAATTGGTGCCCATTTTCCAAAGGCTGCTCTGCTTTTGGAGTCCAGGGAGCCGCTGCAGTCTGGGGCTGCGGAGGGAGGGTTTTCACCCAGCTCCCACGATCCCCCTTCTTTCCCACACCCTGACTTGTGGCTGGAGCCTCACAGGCCTAGTCTGGGTAGCCTGTGACCTGCATCTCCTGGTCTCAGGACACTTTTGGAATTTTGGAAAAATGTGTTGTTTTGTATCAGGCCGGCTGTATTTGGTGGCCGGCACACTCTTCCCCCAGCACACATTCTTCTGTGATTCTAGGCAAAAAGGACAGATGCAGAAGCAGAATGGAGGGAAGGCTGTGGACGAGCGGCAGCTGTTCCATGGCACCAGCGCCATTTTCGTGGATGCCATCTGCCAGCAGAACTTTGACTGGCGGGTCTGTGGTGTTCACGGCACTTCCTATGGCAAGGGTAAGGCATGACTGGTCTCCACCAGCAGAACCCGTGTTGCTTCGCCCCTGCGTAGGAACAGACTGCGAGAGGGCATGAGGGGACCAGCCTGAGCCAATGAGCAGGTTCAAACTCTGTGTGTGGTGGTACCTGGGCATGGCTACCAGCCACCTCCTTGCTCTTGCTTCTCTGGGCATGACCAGGAATTTGACCCCAGACGTGGGCAGGGTGGCCTGCCTGGGCTGGTGTGTTGCTTCCCTGTGGAGCAGAGGCCCTGGAAGATGGTGACAGAGATGGGAGAGGAGAGGGGATACCTTCCCAGCCCTGATCAAGTCCCTGACTGTGCCTGTACTATTGATTTCCTTAGAACAGAAACCAGAAACCCTCAGAGATACTCACGTAAACATGTATTCTAGCTATCCTGTGAGTTATCTGAGTGTTTTCTTGTCTTCTTATTTTTAAACTTGCCAAAGAAAGTTTTAAAATGTTATTTCTTTGGAAATAATTCCAAATTCAAGCAAATTAGAATAATAATAGTAAAGAAAAACTCTTTGGGTACATTTTACCTGGATTCATTGGTTTTAACATGTTGCCACTTCTCTCTCTCTCTCTCCCGCTCTCTCTTTCTGAACCATTTTCAGGTAGGTGGCATATATTGTCTCGTTTCACCCTTTAACACATCCCAAGAACAGGACATTATCTTCTGTAACCACAGTATGCTTACCAGGTTGAGAACATTTTCTGCCCAGCAGTCCATGTTCCAGGTCCATCAGTCAGTTCCCGTCTGAGGTAGCAATGGCATGGGGTCAAGATGGACAGCAGCCAGTGGTAGACTTGTGAATTAAAATGTATAGGTGACAGCTTCCAACTCAGATTTCCATTTGACAAGGCTCATAATTCTATGCATTGGGCTGCTGGAGTCTTCAGACTGCCTCCATATATGGGATCTCATTCATTTTCCATGACAATCCTGTAAGGTTGGGCTGAACAGCCCCATTTTATGCCTGAGGAATCTGAGGTTTTGGGGATTAAGTAATGACGTGTCCAGAGGCCTTTAGGTTTTGTGGGGCAGGTCTGGAACTTGAAAGGAGTTTGCTCTCTCAGTTTGGTAACTCCTCAGATGCTGCCACTCAGAAGGGTGTTGGTGTCACTGATGCATATGACTTCATGAGGGAGAGTGGAGACATGGCACAGAGGGAGGGAGGGAGGGAGATGCAGGGTGGAAGAGTAGAGGCCCCTGGTTTTGCACATCACCAGGACGCTGTCCGGAGTGGGCTGACCCACCCTGGCTGCGGGCCCCTCTACCAGGCACCCAGCTGAGCCCTTGTGTGTCATTTCAGGGAGCTACTTTGCCCGAGATGCTGCATATTCCCACCACTACAGCAAATCCGACACGCAGACCCACACAATGTTCCTGGCCCGGGTGCTGGTGGGCGAGTTCGTCAGGGGCAATGCCTCCTTTGTCCGCCCCCCGGCCAAGGAGGGCCGGAGCAATGCCTTCTATGATAGCTGCGTGAACAGCATGTCTGACCCATCCATCTTTGTGATCTTTGAGAAACACCAGGTCTACCCGGAGTATCTCATCCAGTACACCACCTCCTCCAAGTCCTCAGTCACGCCCTCCATCCTGCTGGCCTTGGGTTCCCTGTTCAGCAGCCGGCAGTGAGTGCACCGGAGTGTTCCAGGCCTTTCACCTGCTCTGCCTTGAAATGGCTATTTGGGCCTTTCCTTTTCTTTTTAAGCAGAAAACTTTTAATGAACTATTCATTTAATGTTGACCTCTCAATGAAGTTATATTATTAATCTATTGCTAATAATGATTTTTACTTTTAAGTCACTTTTGGGCTCACTAGTGGACTAACCAGAAGTGGTTGTAGTTGAGTCCAGTTTTTGCTTTTTAATAATGTGTTGAAGTTTTAGTTTTTACTCTTTGTTGACTTTGCCGCTTATTGGCACCAGGGACAGAGTTTCTAGATACAATTTTATGGATTGGTTTTAATTTTTATGAGTTTGTCTCTGCAGTGATTCGGTTTTTCAGAGTCTCATGGCACCATAGTTTTACCAGAATGACACAGTAGCCACTGGTGGAGGACAGCCCGGGGTGGCATAGTCACTTCCACCTGTTGCTCTGACACCAACCCAGGCAGCTCTGCTGTGGCTTCTCCTGGGCTCTGGCATTAGTTGGTCTGTGTCACATTGTCAGAACAGGTGGCTGCTGTGTGGTGCCATCGAGTCCCTGCTGGTTCCCCTTGTCCTGGTAGGGTCACCCATTGCCCAAGGAAGCACATCCACTTGGCAGGTGACCTGGAGGAGTAGCTTCCCCGCGGACCCCAGGCTTGGCCTGTGAGTGCCCGAACTCACATTTCCTAAGCACACTGGACACCCTCCGACTGTGGGTTTTAACATCCCCATGAGATTGAATACCTGTGCCACACATGTCACAAAAGAGTATGGAAATAAAAGAAAATTTATCCGAAGTGGATGAAGACTGAAGCTCATTTGTCTGCGTCTATTGATTGAGCACCTGCTGGGTGCCAGGCATTTTTCTGAGAGTCAGGGTTTGCCTTTGTTCATTTGGGCTGCTGTAACAAAACACCATCGACTGAGCGGCTCATAAACAGCAGACGTTTATTTCCCAGGTTTGGAGTCTGGAAAGTCCAACCTCCTGTTTCCTCATAGATTCAGTCTTCTCACTGTAACCCCACACAGTGTAAGCGCCTCTTTTATAAGGCACTGAATCTCATTCATGAGGGCTCCGCCCTGGTGGTCTAATCACCTCTACTTTAAATACCATCACCTCAGGGGTGAGGATTTCAACATTGGAATTTTAGGGGTCATAACATTCAGACCATATCGGGGCTGTGACAGAGCTGATGTCACGGCTTGGTGAGCTGTGTGTGGATTTATTATGAAGACAATGAAGCTGAAGGTTCAGGGCCCCTCACTTGCTGGAGCCCCTCCCCAGGCCCTAGGAGGGGCCTACCAATATGCTCACGTGGTCATAGGTTTTGATGAAATTTGCGAATGTTATGTATTTTTTTTCTTTCCTCCAATTCATAGGTAAGTTTCAGGCCCCATAAGACCCAGGTTCACCATTGACCGATGTGCTGTGCATGTGGAGAGTGTGTTGTGTGTCCCTGACATGTGGCAGTTTACAGGAGCCTCCCTTCTGGGCATTGGCTGGTTCTGGTCCTGTTGGCAGAGGGGCTGGCAGGGCCACTGGTGTCACCAGGCTGTCAGCCCTCCCTGCTCGGTCCTCACTACCTGCTTTTTGCCCAGCCTTTCACCTTCCTGAGGACATGTGTCTTCTGGCAACTTGCTGCTTGGGCTTCAGTTGGCTGGCCTGTATTTCTCAGGTCCAAGGTGAGTATGAACCCGTTTTTCCATCTTTGGAGTGATCTGAAACCTTAACACAGGCAAGTACAATCAAGCTGGAGGAGAGCCAAGGTAAATGACCAGAGAAACAGCAAGAACAACACAGCTTCACCCAGCAGCTGGGTCAGCCACGTGGTTATCCGTGGTATGATTTTCAGAACCCCCTCCAAATTTCCCTCACAGCCTGACTGATCCTGCCATTTCACTCATTGCTTTTTCATTAAGTCATTGGTCCTGCTATGGTGTAGTTGAGCAGGGGGCAAAGAGATGTCAGAGAAAACCATTAAATCAGATGCACGTCTGTTGCTCACATGTAAGTGAACTGATCCTATGCTTCTGAATCATCTGGGAGCTGGGGAGATTCAGGGAGCAGAACTGGTTCATTGAGGGTGTAGATGGGGAGAGCGGCCAGAGGAATCTGGTGGGAGGTGCTCAAATGCTCCGGAAAAGTCCACTGAGCTGTGAAGACTGCGGCAGCCATGACTGGGTGACCTGGGAGAAAGCAAGTTAGGAAGAGCAACTCCTTGGACCAGCAATGCTAGGGAGGGTGGGAGCCATGTGGCCAGATTGCCTGATGACGGGGAGGGAGCTGTTCCTGCTGGTGCAGAAAGGGTGGACGTTGTGATGGGAAGGGGTCGAAATGACTGTGACTCTCAAGATGTTTGGTGCCAAGAGGTGGTAGGGTCTGGGACATGGGGGTGTGTGTGTGGGATTGGCCAGAATCTTTGTGAGGACCCAGTTGGGAATCTAGCAAGAGGGTTTTTTGGAGGACCAGGCGGTACAGTTCCCTGCCCTGTGATAGCTGGTATTGGATGTGAACAGTGGGATTTAAGCAGAGGTGGGGTTGGTGGGTTCACACAGTAGAAGGACTGGAGTCCAGTGACCCCAGCACATGAGGAGGCCTCTACCACTGTGTCTGAAGGTGATGACCACCTGAACTGGGAAGGTGAGGGAAGCTGGATGGAGCTGACGGGCCGGGGGGTGGGGCCAGAGGTCCCAAGGGAGGGCTCAGGTTGTGGGGCTGTGTTCCAGGCAGGGAGCTGAGTGCGCCATTGGGCCTGTCTGCAGGCTGAGGTTCTATGGGGTGGTGGCCATGGGGAGGTCAGGGATTGTGAGACAGGCAGGGAGGCCAATGGTTTTCTTCAGTGAGTCTGAGTCCCAGGCTGGACATTGCAGAGGGGCCAGGTAATGGAGAAGGGCAGGTGGTGGCAACAAGGGTGTGGGGAGGGCCACAGAACAGCCCTGCACCTTGAGGCAACAGTCACTCACAGGCCTGGCCCAGTGCTGGGCAGCTGGGGTGTCCTCTTCCTGCCTGGAGGGCCAGAGAGTGAGAGAAAGGGCCCCCCCAAGGGGGACTTTGAGGGACACAGTGGGTGCTCTGGGCTGAAGGGGATGGGGGACCATCAAACATTGGAGGCAGCAGTCCCAGCAGTGAATATGTGGAAACCCGTTCTGCCAACACTCGCAAAACGGCCTGAAGTTTCTAAAGGTGGGTCATCAGCATCTGGGTGTTACATAAGGGGCCTCCAGATTTCTGCAAGATCGTTCTCTATACAACATTCAGCCCCTTAAAGCTGCTCAGGTGTCAACTAGAGGAGGAAGAGATCTTTGATCGAGGCCAGCCTCCATATTTTACAGAAGAGGCCCCTGAGGCACGGAGGTGATGCTGCTCTTCACTAGCAGCCACGAGTGCACAGCTGCTGGTGGCTGACCTTGAGACTGACCTTGCAAGTGCTTGGTTGAATGTGAACTGCTTAGCAGCACAATAATTACTTTTACAAAAAAATCACCTCTGTGTTTTGATTCTTTGATCAAAATTAATATAGTGTTTTTTTTTTTTTTTTTTTTTTGAGATGGAGTCTCGCTCTGTCACCCAGGCTGGCGTGCAGCGGCACGATCTCGGCCCACTGCAACCTCCACTTCCCTGGTTCAAGTAATTCCCTTGCCTCAGCCTCCCAAGTAGCTGGGATTACAGGCGCCCGCCACCACGCCTGGCTAATTTTTTTGTATTTTTAATAGATACAGGTTTCACCATGTTGGCCAGACTGGTCTGGAATGCCTGACCTCAGGCAATCCACCCGCCTCGGCCTCCCAAAGTGCTGGGATTACAGGCGTGAGCCACTGCGCCCGGCCAATACAGTGTTCTTTAAAAGAAGAAGTATGTCATTTTTCAGACTCTCATTTTTCTGTCGATTAAAACTTGACTATAAAGTTGGTACTACCCTACCTAGGAAAATCAAAGCATTATAAAGCTTTGGAACCACTGTTGAGGTTGAACTTCTGAAAAATGTCATTCTCTACAACTCCACAATGCACGAGAAGCCGAAAGAGCCATGAGCTGGTGCCATCAGGACAGGCTTACCTGGGTGTCCTTGTGTGCCCTGCACCATGGATTCCTTTCAGCACAAGCCTGGGACTTCCTTTAAAACCCCACATTCTCAGTTGTTTTGTCAAAACTACATTTTCGCTTATTTATGAGCAATCCTTCATTTAGGGAGTTAGAGCACTGGTTCAAACCCCATTGGCAATGTCAAAACAAAGTGCAACAAACGTTTATTAAGCATTTAGGAAAGGTTATGTAAAGAACCTCTTATCCTTGCATGCCAGGCACTCTTTCAATCCCTTCAGTGACGTTTTTCCAAAATTCTGAATATCCACACTCAGGATTTTCTTTGAACTTGGGGGTGCCCTCCCTCCACCCGGCGGCCTTCTGTGTCAGCGGGATACAATCTTGATATAGACACCGTTTTTTGGACCTAGGGCAGATTTGGATTCTAGCTGCAGCGGTACCTAAAGTAGAGAAAATTAAAATATTTGTCAAAGAGATAGTAGCATCTCACTGTACAAATGAAGACTTGGAGGTTCAAGAAGGCCAAGTCCCTTGTCCAAGGTCACACAAGAAAGCAGAGAGCAAAGGCCCAAACCTGTCTTTCAGTGACTGCAGCCATCCCTGCCGATCCTCCCCCATCTCACTCCCCAGTCCTGGCCAGTAACAGCAATGCCCTCTGGCTGAGGGCCTCTGGGGAGAGCAGCTTCATGCTGTTCCTGCTCATATGTGCTGTGGTCTGGCCTCACTGACATCCAGAAAGCTTTCCTATGTCCAAAAGGCAGAGCCAGTGGTGGACTTGGGGCTCTGAAGAAAAGCCAAAGAATTACTCAAGGAGTTGGGTTTCCTCTGGAGCTATGGGCAAAATGATGACCCAGTGGCTAATGTGACAGCAAAGAGTCACCAGGGTCTTAGTGCTTGGGGCTGCACGTGTCTCCTGTAGGAACCACAGCCCTCAAAGACATCTGAAAAAGCTGCAGGCCCCAGCACTTGTCAGCAGACAAGGAAGAATGGGGAGCCCTTGACTCATGCTGGTTCTTAAGCTGGGAAGTGCCAGGCATAAGCAGCGTTTTGGGAGACTGGTCTGGCTGTTACATAGAGATCATGGGGAAGTGAGGCAAGCCACACACACGTGGAAGCCCTGACGCAGTGGGGCTGCTCCTCCGTCTGCCCCTTGACCTCACTTGGTTTGGCTCTGCACTGTCGATCTGCCCCTCCCTCTCTCTAGCCTAGAGTGTGTGGACGCGCTCAATTTCAGTACCTCAGACTGTGTCCCCCACCCAAGCTCATTATTCCTCCAGGACCAGCAGCTGGTCCCATGTTCTCTGTCAGAGGCACTGCCTGTTTCAATCTAGAATTGTCGCTGTCTGTCACTGTGTCCTTATGCCTTCCCGTCCAGGTCTGCAGCTGAACAGAGGGTTCCGGGTGGCAGGACCAGCATGAGGATAGGTGCAGGGGACAGCAGTGGTCGGAATGGACAGGGAATAGCCAACGCTGTGCAGAGATGCAGTCGGATGTCAGGAAGGAGGGAGAGCTTGAGAGTGAGCAGGATCTGGGTGAGGACCCCCATTTCTTGCATCTCTGGCTGTTTATCCATTTGCTCATTCATGTTGAATGAATGAGTGAGTACCTGTCATGCGCCTGACATAATAAGCTAGATGCTGCAGAGTCCAACAGTGAATATGACAGGCTGGGTCCCTGCCATCACGAAGCCTGCAGTCCAACTGTGTGGCCTTAGGCAAGTTACTTAACCTCTCTGAGCTTTAGTTCCTCATCTAAAGAATGGGAATAGTCACTCCTGCTCTGCGGGATTGCTGTGAGTGTGAAAGGGGGTGATATAAGCTCCCTAACCTGTTGAGGAACTGGTCTGCTGATCTGGAGTGAATGTGAAAGGGGGTGATATAAGCTCCCTAACCTGTGGAGGAACTGGTCTGCTGGATCTGGAGTGTGTGATGTGCGGGGGAAATAGGGCTGGAAAAGTGGGTAGGGCCCCATTTCAGGGGAGCCCAGCTCTCTGGGTGAGGACGGGGTCTGTGCACCAGTCTGGGACCTCAGGAACGAAGGCCTGTGTTGTTGGGAAGAGTCTGTGTCACCACTTGCGAGAGGGACCAGGCTGTGGCCCTGGGGACATGTGAGTGTCTGCACAAGAGGGGAAGGCAAAGCTGGGGGTACCCTTCAAGGAGTTGAAACCCCTCAGCTTCCCCTTCAAGCAGACAGCACCTTACTGTGTCAGGAGGAGCCAGAGGAAGTGTCTCCAGCTTCTGTAGGACAAGCCATGTACCCCCCCACCCCCACAAAGGCAGGTGCATGTCACAACTGCAAATGCCATTGTCTCTGTGCCCTTTGTGGAAGTGAGAAGAGCTACAGCAAGGTGAGGTCCAGCCCTGATGTGCGGAGAACAATACTAATAACCATGATTAACATGTACTCAGGTTAGTGTGCTAGGGCTTATCTGAGTGCTGTGTGAACTCACTGAATCCTCACAGGACGTTAAGAGGTAGAGGGTGTTATTATTATCATCTCCACTTTATGGATCAAGAAACTGAGGCCAAGAGAGGTTAAGGAGCTCACCCAGGCTCACGGAGGCAGAGCCTGATGCTGCCCCCAGGCTGGCCTGCTCTCATGCAGAGAACTGGGGTGGCCCCCCCACCCCCGCCCCTGCCCCTGCCTCTGAGCCGTGGGGCCTCACCTGGGTCTCAGGGCAGGCTTGGAACTGGAACTTGTGCAGCACGTGGAGCAGTGTCAACTTGACCTCCAGCAGCCCTAGCCGCACCCCGAGGCAGCTCCGTGGGCCGGCCCCGAAGGGCAGGTACGTGAAGGGCCGGTGCTGTTGCTTGGCCTCAGCGGTGAACCTGCAGGTCCGTGTGGTCAGGGCTGGCTCAGAACACCCTCTCCCTCCCCTCTGCAGCCCTGTACTCCAGCTGAGCCACCCCTACATCAAGGATGTCCCTAAGGCTCTGGGAGCTTATGGCTGCTCATTCCTGAGCCTCAGTCCCTCTCTGCTCCTGGCCTCCTGTCTTCCTGCACAGCCCCAGAGGCAGAGCTGAATCCGCAGAATCACCTGGAATGTCCACAGCGCCCTCCCTGCCTCTCCTTAGGAATTCGGTGTGTGGCTAATAAGCCCACAGACTCACCGCCACCCACAATCAGAGTCTAAACATGGCATCCCTGAACCCCAGGTCTTGGTGATCCTAGTCCTCACCTGGGCCCGTGGCACCACCTCCCCTCCCACAGGATGACCCAGCCACCACCTGCTTACTTCCTTGGCAGGGTACCAGGCACCTCAGCACCTCCCGGGCCCATCCTGGGGGGCGTCTCCTACTGGTTTGCCCTGCAGGTCTCTTGAACCACACTGGCAGCACCTCTCCTGCCCATGCTTGCTTTGCAGGCCCCTGCACTGGACATTTGAACCATTGGGAGCTGCAGTACCTGGAGAGCTGGAGGCCCTTCCTCAGAACTGCTGAATCTCCTACCAAGTAGTGCATTTGCCTGCGGCGTGCAGCCCATGACAGTGAAGCTAGGTGGCACTCTTCTGTAACAGCGAGCTCATCTTTTACTACCCCGGGCTTTATTGTGAGGCTGTAAGCCCTGTGGCTGCAGCGTGTTCAGGAGCTGATGTCTGTGGAATATTATTTGTGTAGATCCCATTGCTCACGCTTTCCCAGTGACTGGGTTGTAGACTTGGGCTGAATTCAGTTGGAGCCATGAAAGGTGAAAACACAACTGGTGCCGGGCCAGCCCTTCCCTTGCCAGACCACGCACACAGAGGGGGTATTGAGTGGTTCTGAGGACCAGGGTGTGGCCGCCTGCTCAGATGTTTCCAATCCAGAAATGAGAGGATACAATGAACCAAAGCCAGGTGGTGGAAGGAGGGGACCCAGGTCAACCAGCAGATCCCATGAATTTAGGGTCATGGAGAATTAGCTGAAGCTGTTGTTTTGGCATAGACGCCCGTTTTTAAAAAAGGAAATGATGTTCTGTTACTTTCCAGTGCAGACCTGAAATACAATCCTGTATCCCATGTCCTGGCTTGAATGAATGGAAGACAATCATTTGAAATTGCCTTGTTTGCTGCTGAAATGCTAAATGTCTGGATTCAGTTTGGACCTTGAAAAAATGGTATAATTATTTCCTTTGGAAATTATGCCTTGCAAACATCTATCTGAATTGCCATAAGTTTTGACTATTTGGGGACACTTTTGCTAAGTCTGTGCCTCCTGGCTGCTGCCTCCACTGGTAAATTTATATCCCACACACATGCCTTCAGAGCTTTTTAAAAGGGGCAGCACTCACCTTTCAGGGTCGAAGGTCTCTGGGCTTGGCCAGTGCTCAGGGTCATGGTGCAGGGCACCCACGGCCATCTCTAGCACAGCACCTGCGGGGATACGCTGCCCCAGCACCTCGCAGTCCTGAGCCGCCTCGCGTGTGAACCTGAGGGAAACACCAGGTTGGGGGGTGGGTGCAGAGTAGAGATGAGCAGAGCTTGGGGCAGCCTGGGCAAGCAGAGTCTGAGTGTGAAGGGGATCAGAGGCAGGCAGCACGGTGTGTGGAATGAGGCTGGGGGACACAGGATCCCCTGCTCAGCCCCCTTCCCAGGGTGACCAAGCCCCCACCCCATTAACACTCACTGCCTAGGATCCTGCAGCCCCGGAGGCTAGGCTCGCTTGGTCCTTGTTGAAAATGTACTCATCCATCTTTTCATGCATCCATTTGTCAAGCACTGAAGGGCCCCTCTTGTGCCCCATGTTGGGGTGCAAAGTGCTTTGGAAGGATTGCTTCCATAGTGGGGGCTTGGAGGGTCATTCCTGGGCCACAGCCTATCCTGTCTTCCCATTCACAGCCAAGCCTCTTACCTCACTCACCTTCTTGCTTCCTTTCCTCCCATTTCACTGACTAACCCTGCTGCCTGGCATCTGTCCCCTCCTTCCCATGGATGGTACCCATGCCAAGATCCCCAAAGAACATTTGTGGGTACGTCTGATGAATACTCCTCAGTCTGCATCTGACTTGGTCTGTCTGTGTAATTGACTGTCTTCCTCTTGTACATTTCCTTATTTTGTTTTCCTGTTTTAATTTTCATTTGGAAATAATTCTGAACTTACAGAAAAGTTGAAGTATAGTACATAAGATACCTGCTTATCCCTTACCCAGATTCACCTGCTGTTCATGCTGTGTCCATCTTCTTCTTCTTCTTCTTCTTCTTTTTTTTTTTGAGAGACAGAGTCTCGCTCTGTCACCCAGGCTGGAGTGCAGTGGCACGATCTCTGCTCACTGCAACCTCCACCTTCCAGGTTCAAGCGATTCTGCTGCCTCAGCCTCCCGAGTAGCTGGGACTACAGGTGTGTGTCACCAGGCCTGGCTAATTTTTGTATTTTTAGTAGAGATGGGGGGCAGTTTCACCATGTTGGTCAGGCTGGTCTTGAACTCCTGAGCTCAAGTGATCCGCCCACCTCGGCCTCCCAAAGTGCTGGGATTATAGGCATGAGCCACTGTGCCCTGCCTGTGTCCACCGTCCACCATCTTTACCATTATGTGTGTGTGTGTGTTTCTCTCGGACATTATTTGTGTGGGTTTCCTCCTCCATCGCTGGCGCTCCTTCTCCTTCTCATTGGCAGGCTCTTCTGCATCCACCAGCCTCTTAAATCCTGGCACTTCCCAGGGATTTCATCTGCACTCCCAGATTCAATTTCTATTATCTCCTAAGCCTCCTACCCCAGCCCCAGCCTGAACCCCAGGTTTCTATTTCTACCCACAGACCCAGCCTCTCCCCTGGGTGATCCACAGAATCCTCGAAGTCGACTTGAGCTGCAGCAGATCATCAGAATCTTCTCCTCCTCCTGTTTCCCACACAGGCTTAAGCAAGCCAGAAACTGGAAGCTATCCTTGACTCGTCCCTCCCCATCTGCAGATTCATCACTGGTCTTTCTTACGTTGCCATCTCTCCAGTTTTACTGCCATCTCCTTAGTTTAGATTCTTGTCTCTCCTTGACCTCTTTCCAATACAGTCTTCTCATGACAACCAGAGCTATGTCTCTGACATGCAGTTTTGTCTGCTTCTTCCCAAGGATGGGCTACCTAGGACAGGCATCTGGAGCTGGGGCAAGACCCAGGTGCTTGAGGCTGTGTGGCCCCAGAGCTGAGGCTAGAGTCACAGTTAGCTGGTGAAACCTGTAGCTCAAAGTCAAGGGCAATCAATGGATGAAGTGAGACCATGAATCGGAGAAGGCAGCAGATCGGAAGCCAGGAAGACAGGCAGTGACTTGTGATGCACAGTGAAAGGTAGTTTAGGACCTGGGTTTGGGATTAAGGCCATGAGCTGGTCAGGGGTGTTGGAGGCTGTTGGTGTTGATGCAGTCTCCAGGTTTACCTGGTCAAGCTGCATTCAAAGCTGAGCCTTGGGCCAGTGTTCAGGGCTCCTGATGCTGCGAGATCACACCCCAGTCTGACTGCTGGAGCCACTGTAGCTTCTGAAACATCTGAACCACCTTCCAGTCCCCCAGCTGGGGTCTCCTCCTTGAGGCCTGCCAGTGAGAGCTGTTCCTGGTTCCTGGGAGAGTTCTAGCTTCCTTACTTCATCAGTTTCTTAAAACCAACACCCGTGACTCAAGAAAACACCAGTGAATCTGTCTTCCTTGCAACTTGAAAACCCGGCATGGCTCTCTTAAGCTTGTACCTTGTTGATTATGGCCCAGCAGGTGACCCTGGGAAATGAGTCTACTTGGAGCTACACAACTCAACTCTTGGACTGAGCATTGAGACCACCTGTGTCAGTGACTTCTTCTCTGCTCCAGAAAATTCTTGCTAAGGAAAATAAACTTCTGAACCAATAAATAACTTCACTGTTGGCTTCAGGAAATTAATGCAAGTTAATTTGTCTGAGCAAATCACTTTCCTATCAGGACAATGGTTTGCTGACTTGAGCAAACAGTTCACTTACCAGACAACAGTCTTACCTGTCAGAACTCCCTTCAGCTCGCCTACCTGTATCCACTCATTTCCCAAATTGTTATGTCATACATTTTGCCCAATTTCAAACATTCCTTGCCATGAAAGACCTACCTTAAACCTCTGTAGCCCAAACTCCAAACCTTTTAAGTATCCTTTCCTGATCTGCTGTCTTTGAGTTCCTGTTAAACAAACATGGTGTCACTCTTCAGACCTACATGCAACCTTCTAGAAACAAAATTTGAGGTGGAGAGCTGAAGAACCACTCTCTTCCTGAACTTGGGTAGACTTTTGGACTTTGAGTGTTGACAGCACATGCTCTGAAGAGTTCTGGTCATGGCCAGGTGCAGTGGCTCATGCCTGTAATTCCAGCACTTTGGGAGGTGGAGGTGGGTGGATCACCTGAGGTCAGGAGTTGGAGACCAGTGTGGCCAACATGGTGAAACCCCATCTCTACTAAAAATACAAAAATTAGCCAGGCATGGTGTCATGCGCCTGTAGTCCCAGCTACTCGGGAGGCTGAGGCAGGATAATCACTTGAACCCAGGAGGCGGAGGTTGCAGTGAGCTGAGATTGCACCACTGCACACCTGAGCAACAGAGCGAGACTCCATCTCAAAAAAAAAAAAAGAAAAAAAAGTTCTGGTTACAGTTGATTTGGGATTTTAAAGGATGAGATAGAGCCTTTTAGGATGAGGGCAGAGTTACAGCCCCAGCTTCTCTTCATCACCTCCCTGCACCTCTCAGCCCAACCCCTCCCCAACTACTTCTGTGACTATAGGGTTCGATTGAGAAGTGTCTCTCTGACTTCAGCATTATCCCACTCCAACAGATCTGGCTCACAGCAAGAAAACTAAGCCCCGCTTCCTGCCTCCTAGCTTCCAAACTTCAGGCCACTTCCTATCCCAGGTAACACGGGGTTGGGAGGAGACGCTGGTCACAGCCTCTGTCAAGGCTTGGCCTTGAGATACCCTCCCTACATAGCAAAGTTCTGTTTCCCTAACGCATCCTGTACACAGGCTCCCACTCCTGCTCCTGTCCGTACTACTCCCACACGCCTGGAATCCATGATTCTGAGTCTTAAGTCCTTAACACAGGACATGAGAACATCTAATGAGGACAGTCTCAAACTGTCCATCAGCTGCCGTGATAATTCTGGAATATTGGAACACCAGAATTGGTCCTGGTGAGGCTGGGTTTATTTAGTTATTTATCTGCTCACCTGTCTGTTTGTTATTTCATTGTGGTTATATATAAACATAAAATGGACAATTTGAACCATTTTCCAGTGTGCAGTTGTGTGGTTTTAGTACATTCATTGTGCAACCAGCACCGCCATCCATCTCCAGAACTTTTTACTCTTCCTCCTCTGAAATTCTGGATCCCTTAAACACTGACTCCCTCCCCTCCGCTCTCCCTGGTCCCTGGCAGACAGCGTTCTACTTTCTGTCTTTGTGAATTTGGCCTCTCTGAGTGAGTCCTGGTGAGTCCCTGTTGTCTATGTCTCTACTGGTAGCTTCTTCTCCCAGAGAGGAAAATATTTGATCAGATTGTTCATTTTACCCAAGGGCAATGGCACAATCTCATTTATGCTTTACTTTTAAAAGGTAGACTATATATGCTTATATATGAACATAACATTTCTAGAAGAATACTTAAATTTCTTTCTCTTCTCTAGGGGATGGGACTGGGATGGAGAATGGCAGGGGGCCTTTTTTTTTTTTTATTCTTCTCCATTGTTTAGGGGACTGTTTTTTTTTTTTTTTGAGACAGAGTCTCGCTCTGTTGCCCAGGGTGCAGTGCAGTGGCACTATCTTGGCTCACTGCAACCTCTGCCTCCCAGGTTCAAGCAATTCTCCTGCCTTAGCCTCCCGAATAGCTGGGATTACAGGTTACTGCCACCATGCCCGGCTAATTTTTGTATTTTTAATAGAGACAAAGTTTCACCATGTTGGCCAGGCTGGTCTTGAACTCCTGACCTCAAGTGATCCTCCCTCCTTGCCTCCCAAAGTGCTGGGATTACAGGTGTGAGCCACCACGCCCGGCTGGGACTGTGTGTGTGTGTGTGTGTGTGTGTGTGTGTGTGTGTGTGTGTTTTAAGTATAAGCATGCTAGTTTGGTAATATAAATAATTAAAAATTAAAAATAATTCTATGCTGGATTTTACTTCAAGCTGTAGGATTAGACTTCCCTAAATACCTTAGAGGAAATGCAATGATTACAGTAATTACTGTTATGCCCTGTTCCTGCCCATAAGACATTAAGAGCAGCCTGTGGCTACTTGCCGCTCCCTCTCTCTGTTATGAGCCTTTCATGTAACAGAGAGGAACAGAAAAAGGCCAGGGCTGGGAGAACCCATTGAGATCCGAAGCTGCTAATGCAATTCTATGTGCTTGGAGCCAATAGCAAACACCAGTGCTGAAACCAGGGCAGGCAGCTGGCGGTTGTGATGTCTGTACCCTCAGTTCCGAAGGGGTCAGACGAGGCTGTTCTCTGGCACCCTGCTTTTTCATCTTTTCTGGAAACAGCCTGGACCTGGAGGCAGACACCCTGGAATCTGAATAGAGCTTTCCTTTCCCCGCAGACTGAGCCACGTAAGAGACCAGCAGAAGCTTCAGAACTGCACCGCACAGCAACTCGGTCACCTCAGTGGCACTCAGAGAGGGCTGCTGTGTTTTCCCACAAGGGCCATTCTGATTTTCTTTTATGAATAAGTCCAAGTTGTGTCAGCACTTGGGAAAGGTCAACACGCTTTTTGAGATGAAATAAAATAATAAAAATGCTCACTCTCCCTACATTCACCCCCAAATCCTTTGAGCAGAAGCAGATTGTCCTCTGGTCTGGGTGAGAATTGTGACACCTTGTCTGTCTCATATCTGGTGATTGACAAGAAAAGCCAGCAGAGCTGATAGGGTGAAAAATGCTAATGTAGCAGGTGTGGAGCAGCTGCGAGGCGGGTGTGAGGCGGGTGTGGAATGGGTGTGAGGGGTGTGAGATGGGTGTAGCACGGGTGTGGGGTAGGTGTGGTGCGGGTGTGAGGCAGGTATGGAGCGGGTGTGGAGCAGGTGTGGGTCGGGTGTGAGGCAGGTGTGGAGCAGGTATGGGGCTGGCATGGAGGTATGGGGCGGGTGTGGAGTGGGTATGAGGCAGGTGTGGAGCAAGCGTGGGGCGGGTGTGGGGCAGGTATGAGGCAGTTGTGAAGCGGGTGTGGGGCGGGTGTGGAGCTGGTGTGGGGTGGGTGTGAGGCAGGTGTGGGACGGATGTGAGGTGATGAGCAGGTGTGGAGCAGGCGTGGGGCAGGGGTGGGGCAGGTGTGGAGCAGGTATGGGACTGGCATGGAGGTGTGGGGCAGGTGTGGAGTGGGTGTGTGACAGGTGTGGGGCAGGTGTGGGGCAGGTGTGGAGGTGTGGGGCAGGTGTGG